>NC_064843.1:24362531-24670031 GCF_024166365.1 Elephas maximus indicus | reverse complement strand
CACACACAGCACAGGGACCCTGACCCTGAGCCCTCCAGGGGACCACACCCTCTCTGGCTGCTGCCTGTGTGAAGAAGGAGTTGTGAATGTCATAGTCATCTGGGTCCTTAGGAGCACAGCCTGAAGTCCCACTGCCTCATATGGTTTGCAAGGAGGCCCAGAAAGGTCGATGTACTTGCCCAGAGTCACACAGTCAGAGAGCAGTGCAAGCTGGACTAGAACTTGAAACTTGAGACTCCCAGCCCTGTGTCACACTGCCTTCCACATGTTCCAATTCTAGGAAGAGGATAGCAGACGTTCACGGTAAATTCCAGAACAGCAACGTGGGGTAGGGAGAGTCTGTGGGATGCTCGCATATCCTCAAGGTGAGGACAGAACTTTCCTTTTCTGTATCTCACGGAGGCTGACCTAAGAGCAGTTCCACTTATAGCCCTCTCTATGCTTGCCAAATCTTGATAATGTTGAGACCATTAGTGATCACTATAATTGTGCTTATTCACTGAGCGCTCCCCAGTCCCAGGCATAGAGCTGAGGACTTTACAGGCCTGGTCACATTTCATCGTTCCTTTAAGGTGGAAACCAGTGTTATCTCAAAATTCAAAGGCCCAAAAACCTTAGCTCAGTGGCATCTGCAATGTCACAAAGTGAGAGAAGGCCAGAGCTGGGATGCAAGCCCAAGCCCAGGTGCCTGGAGCATCTGTCTACTAAACCATAACTCTCTATCACTTCAGTTGAGTTTTGTTACAGCTCTGTGAGTAGTGGCAGTTGGGAGCTGATTGTGCCCATTGTCCAGATGTGAAAACTGAGACATGGAGCAGATTGGTGGCATGCTGGACAGGACAGAGTTCTACTTGGTATGTCTCCTCTGAAGACAAAAATGGTAGGAGTGCACTGGCTCCTACCAAACCTGAGTTTGGCCAAGCAGGATGGGGAAAGGGGTGGAATCTGAAAGTGGACCCTCCCCTCCCCATGATGATGACAGAAGCTGGCACTTAAGGAGCACTTACTGGGTGCAAGGTCTTTGGCTAACACTTTATATCTGTTATTTCATTCATCTTCACCCATGTTGAAGGGATTAATTTTCCTCACCCATTTTGCAGATGAGAAAACTTCAGCTCAGGGAGGTGAGCTAGCTTGTCTAGGTCTCTGGGCTAGAAAGGTGAGATGGAATCAAGGTGATAAAGTCTGGCCTCTTAACCACCATGTAAATCTGCTTCCCAAGGGGAAGTGGGGAGAAGCTGCCTGGACAGCCCCCTTCATGGCCCACTAGGCCCCAAGGATCTAGGCCCCCAAGAGCCCCTGGTGGTAAGACTCTATGAACACGTGGTTCTAAGAACCCAAAATTCCTCCCGTGGAGATACCAATATGTTATGATTCAACAGTTCCCCAATTCTCTGCCACCCACTAGATGACACATGGGATGCAGACCAGGGGGCTGAGCCAAGAAGGGCCCTGGGGTATCCTAAGGAGCTACTGACCCCTTTGACAGCAGGTTTGGTCAGGCCAAATTTGGCATCTACAGAAGCCTTCTCCTTCCTGTTCGAGCTCCTCTCAGCTCCAACAGTACTTACCAAATTTGGCAGAAGAAAAATGGAGTGCCCTGTCAGCCCTTCCAAGCTTTCAGCTATGTACCCACAGATGCAATTCTGTCTCCCCACTCCCCTGAAGGATCAGAGTGGCAGTTTGGGAATGGAATCTCTCTGAGGCTTGCCTGCGAGTTCATGGGGTCCAGTGTGGGAGGTCAGAACAGTCCCTTAGACCTAAGACCTTAGCAGCTGTCTCCTTAAGCCCCATCCTCCTCTGGCCTTCAATCCAGCTCACGTCTAGAACCACTCACTCATTCTCTCTCCTGCTTCATCGTTCCCTATAAAAACTTGATTTGTTCTGGAATAGGGGATGCTCAAGGAAGGAAACCCTTCCCCCTACCCAGGGGCTAAGCCATTCAAGGTTATTACGGCTGGGCATGTGTACTGACTAGGTTAAGTTACTCTGGCTGCTGTAACAAATAACTCCACAATTTCTGTGGCTTTACACCATAAATGTTTATTTCTTTCTCACTTCATAGTACAGTGAGCCTCAGCAGGAAGGCTGTGCTCCATGCAGTCATTTAGGGACAGAGACTCTTCTTATTTTGTGGCTCTGCCTTCATCCTCAGAGTCCTCTCCATTCAGCGGGAAGATGAAGAAAAAGAGCAAGGATTGTGGGCAGGAGACTTTTATAGGCCAGTCCTGAAAGTGATGCAATTAGTTTTGCTCACATTTCATTGGCCAGAATTCAGTTGCATGACCACAACTAACTACAAAGGAGGCTAGGAAATGTAGCCTCGCTGTGTGCCCAGAATGAAGAGAAGAAGACGGTATTAGTGGGCACTAGTTGCCAATGAGACATTAAAGAAAGTCTGCTGGGAGTTTCTGCGAAGGGCTGGTCTCAAGGATAAGAAGACATGTGAAGAACAGCCTCATCTACCCTGAGACCAGAAGAACTAGATGGTGCCCGGCTACAACTACCGACCATTCTGATCAGGGCCACAATAGATGGATCTGGATAGGATGGAAGAAAAACAAAACAGAACTCAAATTCTTAAAAAGTCCAGAGTTACTGGACCAGTTGAGACTAGAGGACTCCTTGAGACTATCACCCTGAAATACTCTTTAAACTCTGAATCCAAATTGTCCCCTGAGATTACCTTTTAGCAAAATAACAGAGTGGCACCAAAATAAAGGATATTACCTGTGAGTAAGATGCTCCATTAAAAAACCATTTATATGAGACCAAAACGTCAACAATTACTCTAAAGCAAAGATGAGAAGGTAAGGGGGCAGGAAAACTAGATCACTGGAAAGGGAACAACCAGAACACAGTTAAAGAGAATGTTGATAGATTGTGAAAAATGTAACTAATGTCGCTGAACAATTTGTATAGAAATTGACAAATGAGAACCTAATTTGCATTGTAAACTTTTACTGAAAGCATAATAGAATGTTATATACACAAAAAAAGATATGTGGAGAGAACCTCCCGAAGTGGTGTGAGGATGTGACGCCTCATACTTTGGCAGCCATTTTGAGACCGTGAGTGGTCAAGCTTGAGGGCTAAAGTCAACACCCTGAGGATGATAGAGCCGAAATATGGATCCTGGATGACCTCTCTGAGCCCCTGAATTAACCAATACTGGAATCACCCATGGGGAATCACCCAACCTCCAGATTTCATGCTACAAAAAAACCACAAAAGTCCTTATTATTGAAGTCATAAGTAGCCGGGTATTCCGTTACTTGCAGCCTAAAACCTCCTAACTGATTGACACTCAGGCGTGAATGCTGAAAAGAGCTAAGAGGCAAGACTACTCTGGACATTGTGCTTTTCTGTGGTGGGGGTAGTATCAGTTCAAACACAAAATGAGCAATTCCTGTGTACCCACACATTTGCTGCACTAGTGCTCTCTAGCTGCTTGGCAACTTCAACTGGGTGCTCATTCTTCTTCTGTCTACCTGTTCCACCAAGACTGCATTCACAGAGGAGACCCAGAGGGGAAGGAGGGACTCTTGGGCTGTCCAGAAGCAGGTCATCCCCATCTGGGCACCTGGGTGGTCTCCTAAAACTCTGGGGCCCTCTGTCCTACACCACGGTGGAGACAGAACACTCCTTCCCAGACAAATGACCTTTGGGGTTTGTTTTGAGTAGAGATTCCTTCTAGGGAACGTGATGGCTGATGCTGGGAGCCTGGGTCCCCAGGCTTAACCCCCAGGAATGTAGAGAGGAATCTCTGGCCTCTGCTCTAGGGGTCAGCTCTCCTAGCCACCCACCAGCCAGAAGAAGCCAGTTTCAGACAACTCTCCTGGTTGCTGGGCTTTCTGGGGTGTGGATTGGGACCTTCCATCCCCAGGCTAGGAGGCAGCTCAGCAGGGTAAAAAGAGCTCCAGGCTTCAAAATTAAGGAAACCTGGGGTGCCATCTCCTTCCTAGCCATGTGAGTTTAGGCAGGTGCCCAGCCTGGGGAAGCCTCAGTTTTCAGATCTATCAAATGGGGGATAGTTATTCTATCAAACTCACAGCAGGTCTGGGACTAGGGTGAGGCAGGCCAACTGCCCTAGACGAACATTTAAGGTGGCACTGGCAGTCAGATGCCTACCCTGCTTGTGCACCAGCCTGAGAGCAAGTGCCTCCTTAAATTGTTATTTTGTTGTTGTTTTAATGTTCACAATAGCCCCATGAGATTGTTGTTATTAGTTGCCATTGTGTTTATTCTGACTCATGGAAGAGTAGAACCGCTCCATAGGGTTTTCTTGGCTGTAATCTTAAAGGAAGCAGATCCCCAGGCCTTTTCTTCTGCAATACCGCTGGTGGGTTTGAACTGCCAACTTTTAGGATAGCAGTCAAGCACAAACCTTTTGAGCCACCGTTGAGTTCTTTTTCTTTTTTTTTTAATTGAGGTGAAATTCACGTAACATAAAATTAACCATTTTAAAGTTTACAATTCAGTGGCACTTGGTGTATTCACAATCTTGTGTAACTACCACCTTTCTTTAGTTTCAAAACATTTTAATCACTCCAGAAAAATACTCCATACCCATTAAGTAATCACTTCCTATTCCCCTTCCCTGCCAGGCCCTGTGTCTATGGATTTGCCTGTTCTGGATAGAGCATAAGAAAAGCACCACACAGTATGTGACGTTTTGTGTCTGGCTTCTTTCACTCAGCATGTTTCCAAGGTTCATCAGAGTTATAGCAGATATCAGCACTTTGTTCCTTTTTATAGCTAAACGATAGTCCATTCTATGCATGTATCACGTTTTGTGTATCCATTCATCAGCTGATGGACACTTTTTTTTCCCGAAATTTGTTGTTAAAAATGTTCCTACAAACATTCTTGCACAAATATTTTTTGGATACGTGTTTTCAATTCTTTTGGGTATATGGTTAAGAGTGAAATTGCTTGGTGATAGGGTAATTCTATGTTTAACATTTTTAGGAGGGGCAGTTAAGTTTTGATTTGGGGAGAGAGTTCACCATGAATAATAATACTGAAGTTTGTTATTTGTAGAAATTTGTTTTGTTTTGTTTTCTGCCTCCGGCCTTCTTCCTTTGTAATTCATCTTCCATCCTGGCCACTAGAATGGTCATACATCTGGCCATTTGCAGGGCCTGCTTGGGATTCTCCAGAGGCTCCAATCCACCTCATGTTGTTGTTTTGTTAGGTGTTGTTGAGTCGCTTCCGACCCACAGCGACCCTATGTACAACAGAACAAGACACTGCCCGGTCCTGTGCCATCCTCGCAATCATTGCTATACTTGAGCCCATTGTTGCAGCCACTGTGTCAGTCCATCTCATTGAGGGTCTTCCTATTTTTCACTGACCCTCTACCTTACCAAGCATGACATCCTTCTCCAGGGACTGGTCCCTCCTGATAACACATCCAAAGTACTTGAGAAGTCTCACCATCCTCACTTCCAAGGAGCACCCTGGCTATACTTCTTCCAAGACAGATTTGTTCGTTCTTCTAACAGTCCATGCCCATTGCCACGGAGTAACTTCCGACTCATAGCGACCGTACAGGACAGAATAGAACTGCCCCATAGGGTTTCCAAGGAGCAGCTGGTAGATTCAAACTGCCAAGCTTTTGGTTAGCAGCCGAGCTCTTAACCACTGAGCCACCAGGGCAGTCCATGGTATATTCAATATTCTTTACCAACACCATAATTCAAAGGTATCAATTCTTCTTCGGTCTTCCTCATTCATTGTTCAGTTTTCAGATGCATATGAAGTGATTGAAAATATCATGGTTTCAGTCAGGTGCACCTTAGTCCCAAAAGTCATCAAGAATTTCGTTTTACTTGGATCCACAATCAATGCCCATGGAAGCAGCAGCCAAAAAGTCAAACGACATATTGCACTGGGCAAATCTGCTGCAAAAGACCTCTTTAAAGAAAGATGTCAATTTGAGGATTAAGGTGCGCCTGACCGAAGCCTACCCCATAAAAACCAAAAGCCTTTTCCTGGCACTCAAGGTTGTTTGCAGACATCCCTCAGCCTTCTCACCTGTTGCTGCCACCATTCACATACCTCAGCCCTAAAAAAAAAAAACATAAAAAACATGTTGCTATCAAGTTGATCTAGACTCATAGAGGCCTTATAGGACAGAGTAGAACTGCCTCATTGGGTTTCTAAGGCTGCAAATCTTTATACGAGCATACTGCCACATCTTTCTCCCACGGAGCAGCTGGTGGGTTCAAACTGCTGAACTTTTGGTTAGCAGCCAAGCGCTAACCACTGTACCACCAGGGCTCCTTCTTCACACCATAGCTCTTGCAATTCCATAAACACATTGTGCCGCAGAGTTGTACAGCAAGGTGGCTCTGCCTCTTTGCCTTCCCACAAGCGGTTCCCTCTGCCTACAATACCCCATGCCTTGGATCCGACTGCTCTTATCTCAGAAGCCTCCAGTCAGGCTGGGCGGTGCTCTCTGAACTCCTGGCCTGAGGGGTGCTGTGCTCTTTGATAGCACACCAGCATTTCAGGAAGACAATTAGGTTAAACATGCAGGCTTTGAACTTAGACTTGGGTTCAGGTCCCAGCTCTGCCATTTATCGACTGTAGGACCTTGGGCAAGTCACTTGACCTCTCGGAGCCTCAGTTTGCATCTCTGAGCACAGAAAGAGTAATACAACCTACCCCATGAGGTTGCCGAAGGGGCTGGAGGTGGCTATGGGCACGAAGCTCCCAGCACAGGGCCTGCAACACGGGCTCAAACAGCATCGGATGTTCATTGGTTCACTCCACAGTCAAGGCCTGAACGCCGACTCGGTGCCAGGCTCTGGGCTGGGCCTGGGTGTTGGGTTAGAGCCTGGAACGAACTGGGTGGCCCCTGCTCATACAAACATACAGGCTGGAGGGCGGGTAGTAAACTCACAATTACACCAATTAGTTGCCAATTGTTGTTGTTAAGGAGCTTCTCAAGCACTTTGGACATGTTCCCTGGAGAAAGACATCATGCTTGGTAAAGTAGAGGGTCCCTGAATAAGAGGAAGATCCTCAATGAGATGGGCTGACACCGTGGCTGCAACAGTGGGCTGCAACATACCTCCTATTCTGGGGATGGTGCAGGATTGGGCAATGTTTCCTTCTGTTATCCACGAGGTTGCTATGAGTCGGAGATGACTCAACTGCACCTAATAACAACAGTAGCCAAGTACAGGGTGACTATAATGGGTGTGGCGGGGGGAGGTTTATCACCACCCCCGACTCTACCCTCCAGCCCCCATCCTTTGACTTTGAAGCTGCCTGGGAAGGATCTAAGTCTGACTTATCTCCACAACCTCAGCCCCTGATTCATGGAACCAATGATCAGCAATATTCCTTAAGTTGGAAGACTTCTGTAACACCCATTTATAGGAATTAGTATTCAACAGGGACTGTTCTAAACACTTTACAAATATTAAATCATTTGATCATTTTGAACAACCTAGAAAGTAGGTACTATTATCATTGCCCCATTTTACAGATGGGAAAACCAAGGTACAGGGAAGTTAAGCAAACTGTCCAGAGTTACATAGCCAGTATGGGGCATTGCCTGGATTTAAACCAAGAAAGCCTGAGTCCTTGGGTGATACAAAGGGTTAACGTACTCAGCTGCTAACTGAAAGTTTAGAAGTTTGAGTCCACCCAGAGGCATGTGGAAGAAAGGCCTGGTGATCTACTTCCAAAAAATCAGCCATTGAAGACCCTATGGAGCACAATTCTACTCTGACACCCACGTGGTCAGCATGAGTCAGAGCTGACTGGAGGGCAACTGGCAGCCGGATCCAGAGCGCATGACACGCCTCTCCCCAGGTAAGGCTGCATTCCAGGGAGTATATGGAAAGGGCCTGGCCCCCCATCCCAGCTCAGACACCTGGACGAGGAGGCCCAGGGGTGGCTGGAAGACTTTGACCCTTCTCTGCCACCCGCCAGGCTCCTTGGCCCTTCACTCCCCATGCGGGCCGTGGAGGAAAACAAGGCCCAGCTGCAGCCTTTGATGTCCCCTGCCAAGCTGACATTTTGAGGACTGAGGGTGCCCAGGGGATCCCAGCCCAGCAGCTGGACCAGCCTTGGGGCCAACTTTTCCATAAACATCCAGCGAGCCAGCCCCTCGTGGTCAGTCCATGGGCCACTGGGCCGCTGGCCGAGAGCAGCCGTGGTTTGGCTGACCCAGCATGGTATCTTCTAATGTGGCCCCTTCCATCCCCCTCTGCCTGGCTGGGCTTCCAGTAATGAAGTGTTTGTTCTGGGGCTGGTGGAACTGGTGGGACAGAGCAGCAGGGCCTTACCATCCAACTTGTTCCCACTGGCCTGGAAGCTGATCCAGACACCCCCTCATAGCAGCCTGGGCACCCCATATGTCCCCTGCCTCCCAGCCAGGTCTCCGCGAGGGTGAATTGACCTCCAAGGGAGCAGGGTTTAGGCTCTGAGGGTGAGGCAGAGGCTGTGCTCAGAGGGAGAGTGGGGCTGGACCCCACCCTGCTGATCCTTTCTGAGGGGAGGGGGGAAAGAGAACAGCTTCTCCTGGAGACAGACCCCGGAGGCTTGGAGATGGGAGGAAAAGTCTTCCTGTCTCACTTCTGGCCTCCACCCCCTCCCCACCCAAAGAGAGTGGCAGCAGGGGCTTGAGGGGCAGGGGTGGAGACTGAAGGAAGAATGATGGTGAGTGCTACCATCTCCTGACACCACTCTGGCTTGCCACTTAATTTGCACAATAAGCTGGCCTGGAAACTGAGGCCCAGAGAGGGGAAGCAACTCATTCAAGGTCACACAGCAAGTAGGTGATGGAGCCAGGACTGAATTCCCATCCCATCCCTCCCATCCCTCTGAACCACCTCTATCTTACTGTCCAGATCTCAGACGATGAAACCAGAAAGAGCTTTCAGGTCTTCTGATAAGAGGTGATAGAGCACAGTGGGTAAGAGCAGGGCCTCAGGGACCAGCCAAACCAAAAAAACTAAACCCGTTGCCATCGAGGTGATTCCTACTCATAGTGACCCCATAGAACAGAGTAGAACTGTCCCGTAGGGCCTCCAAAGAGCAGCTGGTGGATTTGAACTGTTGACCTTTTGGTTAGCAGGCAAGCTTTTAACCACTGTGCCACCAGGGACCAGCCATCTGGGTTCAAATTTCAGCTCTGTCCCTTATTGGCTATGTGATCTTGGGCAAGTTAATTAACTTCTTGGTGCCTCAGTTTCCCCATCTGTAAAGTAAGGGTGATAAAGATGCATGCCTTAGAGGGCCGCAGGGCAGATTAAGTTCTCCTGCCACTGCCAGACCTTTGTTCTTACCTATCCCTCTGTTTGAATTCCTCTTACCTGGACAACTCCTACTCTTGCTTCAAGACTCAGCTCAGGTGTCACCTCCTCCAAGAAGCCTTCCAAGGCCACCTCCCCCATAGTAAGTCCTCCACGAGTTCTAGCTGTTTCTGGTCTCTCACCTTCTCTTTCCATTGTACAGATGGGGAAACAGCTCCAGAGACGAGGACCAACATGCTTTGCAGAGTGCAGCTTTAGTCCTCACTTCTTGGGGTGCCCTGAGAAGCTAAGGTTTACATGAGGTGAGCAGAACTGCGTGGCCCTGGAAACTCAGTTTTCTTTAGGGGAAGTGAGGGCCTGCAGAGAGAGGGGGAAGATTTTTATCCTGCATCCTCTAGGCCTGGGGGAGGGCAGTGTCAGGGCCAGAAGAGGAGAGAAGCAGATGCTTGTGCCATGTAACCTGGGCCAGTCCCTTCCACCCTCTGGATCTCAGTCTCTCCTCCCAAGACCAAAGATTTTCCAACTGGAATCTGTGGACTTGGAGGGGCTCGGGGCTGCTGTGGGGTGGCAAAGTGCCCAGAGCCTACCACCTCCTTTGCCTAAAGAGTTTTCCTTGGCCCGGTTTTAAATACTAGAGTTTGGTGGGGATCTGTTCTGAACAAAGGGCCTGCTGCTAATAAACATTTGAAAACCACTGGGTACCCTCAGGAAATGGGGCTCCCCTCCCCCACCTGGGGACCCTGGGGGCCAAGTTGATGAGTGGTGGGTGACTCACCCCTTCTCAGTATATCCCATGACTGGGAGCCCTGCAGGGGTGGCCCCTAACGAATGCCTCCCCTTCCCCACCTCCACTTGCCCCTAACACACACAGAGACTGGGAACAATTAACTCCCTCCTCAAGCCAGGCCAGATGTTCACATGGCACTGGTTTTGCTGAAGACACGTGACTCAGGGGCTCCCTCAGAGCTGGAGGATCCCAAGACACCACAAAGGGCAGCCCTGCCATGGTACTGCTAGGGAAACTGAGGCCCAGAGAGGCTAAGTGACTTGCCTATGGTCGTTCAGGGGTAGAGATAAGAAAGGAACTTGGGGTTCTGATGCCTGGCCCAGAGCCTTCCTCCCTCTCCAGAGATCCCCAAGGCCTCAGTCCCTATTCCCACCCCAGTCACAAATGCCCCAAGGCCAAGCCCCCTGGTTCACTCACACAGGACCCTCTATCACTAGGCTTCTCCAGCTTCATCTCACCCCAACTCCCATCTGACTCTCAAGGCTTCATCCAGACTCAGCTATTCACAGCTCCCCAAAGAGCTCATGCCTCCGCCAGGTCTTTGTTCTTGCCTGTTCGTCTGTTTGAATTTCCTCTTCACCTGGACAACTCCTACTCTTGCTTCAGGGCTCAGATCAGATATCACCTCCTCCAGGAAGCTTTCCAAGGCCATCTCCCCCACCAGCTGGGTTAGCCCTCAGCACCAGTACTTACCCACTTACGATACTGTGCTGTGATCATCTCTTCGCTTGTCTCTCTCTTCCCTTCCAGTCTGTGAGCTTATGAGAATACCTGTTCGAACCTGCTGCTGTTGAGTCGATTCTGACTCATAGCGACCCTATAGGACAGAGTTTCCAAGGAGCAGTCGGTGGATTTGAACTGCTGGCCTTTTGGTTAACAGCTGAGCTCTTAACCACTATGCACCAGGGCTCCTACTGAGAATAGACTTTATTTCTTATTTCTTTATTTAATAGTAGGGCATAAACACTACGTGCCAAATGGATGCATGGATGGATGTACAGACAGATGGATAGAAGATGACGGGTGGGTGGATGAATGGATGATGGATCGATGGACAAATGGATGGATAGATGGATCAATAGATTAATGGACAAATGGATGGATGGATGAACAAATGGATTGGTGGATAAATGGATGAGACAGATAATGGAACCTATAGGAGCTCAAGAGTGACAAGTAAGTTTCCGGAGACTGGACATTTTGACTGGTGGAGAGGCTCTTAGATGGTAAGAGGGTAACATAACCTGCTATCTACCTCCTCCAAAGGATGTCTGGCCAAGGGCAGAGCCCCTCTTCTCTGCCGCCTGATCCCTCCTGACAAACTGGTTCCAACTTAATGTGATCTCCTGAACTCTGGTAATTAATCAGACATCAGAGAACCTAGAGGAGCACCTCTGTCTCTGATGTCCTGGCACTCTGCATTCCTGAGCCCCTCCCTCCATGCTTCCCTCTGGATCAGGACTGCCACCCCTAGAAATGATTTCAGCCATAGAAGCATAGACCCCCTAGCACCAAGAAGCCCTAGAAGAATGGAGTTCACCCCTTCCTCGTACTGCAGATGAGAAAACTGTGGCCAAGGAACTTGCCCAAGAGTGCACAGCAATTGAGCTGCAATTAGAGCTTGCGCCCCCCAATTCATTCTTTTTTTCCCCCAAATTTTATTTTGTTGTTGAGAACATACACAGCAAAACATACAATTCAACAGTTTCTATATGTGCAATTTAGTTACACTGATTATATTCTTGGAGTTGTGCAACCTTTCTCACCCTCCTTTTCTGTGTTGTTCCTCCCTCATTAACATAAGGTTCTTACATAATCTTTCAAGTTGCTTTTGTCAGTTTGATAGCATATAGATAGTTCTTAAAAGAGCATAATGCTCAAGGAAGGCCTTTTTCACTAGGAAGCTAAAATTTTGTTCAGTTTTTGCATGACTAAAGGGGATATTTTTGGTTTAAGGTTTAAAGATTATCTCAGGGCAATAGTTTCAGGGGTTCATCCAGCCTCCATGGCTCCAGAAAGTCTAGAGTCCATGAAAATTTGAAATTCTGTTCTGCATTTTATCCCTTTTGATGGTGATCCTTCTACAGAACCTTTGATCAAAATGTACAGTAACTGGTCTCACGGCAAAGGAGCCAGTTGTTCATGGAGGCAATTAGGCACACATTCCATATCCTCCTCCTGTCCCTGACTCTCCTCCTTCCTCTGTTGCTCCAGGTGAATAGAGACCAGCTGTGCCTTGGATGGCCACTTGCAGGCTTTGAAGACCCCAGGCACTACGCAATGAACTAGGAAGTAGAACAGAAGCACTAAACACGCCATTAGGCCAATTAACTGGGACGCCCCATGAAAACCATGACCCTAAACCTCTAAACCAAGGAACCAAATCCCATGAAGTGTTTGATTGTACATAAGCAGGCTCAGTAAGCTATTCTTTAAATCATTGTTATAAATATATCACACAACTTTTGCCAATTCAACTCTTTACAGGTGTACAACTTATTGATAGCAATTACAATAATTGGCTGTACAACCCTACCCTTAATCAATGCAACTTTCCACCACTGTTAATCCCCCTTTTCCCCTTCCCTCCCACACCTGGTAACCACTAATAAACTTTGGTCTGTAAACACTTGCCTTTTCTTGTCTTTTTATATAAGTGATGTCATACAGTATTTGTCCTTTTGTGATTGGCTTATTTCACTCAACATAATGTCTCCCAGCTCCATCCATATTGTAGCATGTATCAAGCTTCATTTCTCCTACTGGCTGAGTAGTATTCCGTTGTATGTATGTACCACGCTTTGTTTATCCATTCATCTGTTAACAGGCATTTAGGTTGTTTCTACCTTTTGGTTGTTGTGAATAGTGCTGCAGTGAACATTGGTGCACAATTCTCTGTTCGAGCCTCTTTTCAAGTCTTTTGGGTATAGACCTAGAAGTGGAATTGCTGGGTCATATGGTAGTTCTATTTTTAAGTTTTTGAGGAACCACCACACTTTTCCACAACAGCTGGACCATTTCGCATTCCCACTAGCAATGGACGAGGGTTCCAATTTCCCCACATCCTCACCAATGTTTGTTATTTTCTTTTAAGCCATCCTAGTGGGAGTGAAATGGTATCTCATTGTGGTTTCGAATTGCATCTCTCTGATGGCTAATGACGCTGAGCATCTTTTCATGTGTTTGGTGGTCATTTGAATGTCCTCCTTGGTGAAATGTCTATTCAAGTCCTTTGTCCATTTTATGATTGGGTTATTTGTCTTTTTGTTGTTAAATTGTTTTTTTGTTATTAGATTCTCGTTGGATATATGATTTCGGAAGATATTCTCCAAGTTGGTAGCTTGTCTTTTCACTTTTTTGGTAAAGTCTTTTGATGAAAACAAGTTGTAAAGTTTTATGATGTCCCACTTATTTAGTTTCTCTTTTGCCATTTGTGCTTTTGTTAATACTTTAGATAATCCATTGTTGAAAGCTAGGCCTGACAGCATTGCCCCTGCTTGTTCTCCTAAGCATTTTATGGTTTTAGTTTGCACATTTAGGCCCTTAATCCATTTTGAGTTTGTTTTTTTCTATGGTGTGCCTTCAATTCATTCTTTCATTCAACAAATACATATTTAGCTCCTAAACATGTGCCAGGCTCAGTGCCTTCTCCCTGGCACACTAGGCCTGCAAATAAGCTCTCATGCCAATTTCTGGAGCCCTTTCCAGGGTCCACTCATGACGTGCCCCAGCTCCCCTGCAGGCTTATCTCTGGCCCATCAGCTGTACTCTTGAAACATCCCTGATGCCAAGCCCCTTGCCTAGCAAACGAGGACCACTTACTGCCAGGAGCCCCCAGCTCACACTGGTCTGTGCAGCCATGTGGCGAGCAGTCACATGCGTGTGCTGGGAACACCACATTCCACCCGTTGGTGGGACCATGTTGCTCTCTACAAGCTCATCCTTGCCAGCTCAGACTGAAGCCAAATGTTAAGCTGTTCAAGCCCCACCGCTGTCCCAGAAGAGGCCTTCATGGCACCTGGGATCTCAGGGCCAGGAGCCAACCTCTGACCTCCTGCCCATCTCAGGGAGTGGGTGGCAAGAAGAAGCCAAAGAGGGGTACCTAGGGTCTGGATGTTTACTGACCAGCTAAGCAGGCAGCAGCCAGCAGTCCCCATGAGTCCCTCCCAGCCAGGCCAGGGGCAGGGTAAGTGTGGAGGCAGCCAGTCTGGAGATATGGAGCCTCGTGTTTCTGGGCTGGAGCCCAGACTCGGCCAGCCATGGCCATTTGCTGGGCCCTTTATGGCTTACAAGATGGATGCGACCTTGCTGCAGACGTAACAGCTCAGAGTACTCGTTTCTGTCGAGTTGACTCCCATGGCACCCTGTGTAGGTCAGAGTAGAAATGTGCTCCTTAGGGTTTTCAGTGGCTGATTTTTTGGAAGCAAATCTCCAGGAGCCACTGGGTGGCCTTGAACCCGGGGACTCAGGGTATTGTTGTTGTTGTTGGATGCCATCGAATCCATTCCTACTCACAGCACCTTTATAGGGTAGCATAGAACTGCCCCACAGGATTTCCTAGGCTGTAATCTTTACAGAACCAGATTGCCAGGCCTTTTCCCTTGAGGAGTAGCTGGTGGGCTTGAACTGCTGACCTTTCAGTTAGCAGGCAAGCACTTAACCATTGTGCCACCAGGGCTCCTTGAACTTGGGGTTGTAAGGACCAAAATAAGGGCCAAAATATAACAGAAAAATTTCTGGGAACAAATCAATGAACTAGAGAAAAATGAACGTGGAAGATTAACAGAACCAAAAGCTAGCTCTAGGACAGAATCAATACAAGAGACAGACTCCTGACAAGATAGTCCATGACAAAAGAGAGACGATACAAGCAAGTACAATAAAATCCAGCAGAAAGAAGGGAAATAACATGGACTTAACTGAGATTAAAAGTAACTTAAAAACTATCATAAACAATTATGTGCTGACAAATCTGAAACCTTAGAGAAAATGGGTAAGTTCCCAGAAAATTATAAAATGCCAAAAGATTGGTCCAAGAAGGACTAGAGAGCTTGAATAGGTCAATTAGCATTACAAACATTGAAATGATAGTCAAAGCCCTCTCACCACCCACCCGCCAAAAAAATCAGACCCAGATGGTCTTATGGGTGAATTCTGCTGCCTTTTAAACAAGCGGTTCGTTCCTATCTTACATAAGTTGCTCCAAAACAAATAAAAAAAGAAGACAGCTGACCTAGCTTTGTGAGACAAGTGTAATCTTCATTCCAAAATGTAGATAAGGCAACATAGAAAAAAAAAAATTACAGGCCCATTTCATTGATGAACATGGACGAAAAAAAGACTAAATAAAATATTCTCTGACCGAAGGCAGCTGTGTGTTAAAATAACAACTATACAGCACGATCAGGTTTATCCCAGCAATGCATCAGCGTCAGCAAACCCACCAGCGTAATTCACGGCATCATTAGATCAAAGGGGAAAAAAAGGAACGCTTATGTCAATTGATGCAAAACACTTTTGATAAGGCCCTTGGTTATTTATGATTATAAATATAGTCACTCTCAGCAAACTACGAACATAAAGAAGTTCCTTAACTTGGTTTTTATACCGAAAACTCACCTAAAATACTGTTCCTAACAAGGTAAAGATGCCCGTTATCACGGCTACTATCGAATATGTAGGGCTGGAGAGCCAGGCTAAAGCTGTAAGGGAAGAGAATAAGAGGTGTAAGGGCTGGAAGGGAAGAGATAAAGCTGTTATTGTACATGCTATGATCATCCACCTTGAAAAACCAACAGAATTAGCTGATAAAGTATTAGAACAAATAAGAGAGTTTAGCAAGATTGCCAGGTACACCATCCACAACAAAAACCAACAACATTTTTACGCCAGCAATAACCAACCAGAAAAACTGAAAATAATGTTGACAAGCAAAAGTGTGTATATATATATCTATATGTATACCTATACATGTATATAGATACATATACACACACATGTTACTGTTGAGTTGATTCCAACTCATATTGACCCTGTGCAACAGATCAGAACTGCCCATGGTTTTTTTTTAATATTTTATTTTTGCTGTTGTTGAGAATATACACAGCAGAACATATGCTAATCCAACAATTTCTACATACGCGATTCAGGGACATTGATTATATTCTTCGAGTTGTGCAACCATTCTCACCCTCCTTTTCTGAGTTGCTCCACCCCCATTAACATAAATTCACTGCTCCCTAAGTTTCCCATCTAATCTTTTGAGTTGCTCTTGTCAATTTGATCCCTTATAAAAAACCAAACCTGTTGCTGTCGAATCAATTCCAACTCATAGCAACTCTGTAGGACAGAGGGTTTCCAAAGAGCGGCTGGTGGATTTGAACTGCCAACATTTTTTTTTACTTTATTTATTGTGCTTTAAGTGAAAGTTTACAAATCAAGTCAGCCTCTCATACAAAAAGTTATACACACCTTGCTGTGTACTCCTGGCTGCTCTCGCCCTAATGAGACAGCACACTCCTCCTCTCCACCGTGTATTCCCTGAATCCATTCAGCCAGCTCCTGTCCCCTCTGCCTTCTCATCTCCCCTCCAGACAGGAGCTGCCCACATAGTCTCACGTGTCTACTTGAGCCAAGAAGCTCACTCCTCACCAGTATTATTATCTATTTTATAGTCCAGTGCAATCCCTGTCTGAAGACTTGGCTTCAGGAATGGTTCCAGTCTTGAGCTAACAAAGGGTCGGGGGATCATAACCTCCAGGGTCCCTCTAATCTTAGTCAGACCATTAAGTCTTGTCTTTTTTATGAGAATTTGAGGTCTGCATCCCACTGCTCTCCTACTCCATCAGGGGTTCTCTGTTGTGTTCCCTGTCAGGGCAGTGATTGGTGGTAGCCAGGCACCATCTAGTTCTTCCAGTCTGTAGTCTACAGTTTATGTGGCCCTTTCTGTCTTTTGGGCTCATATTTATCATATGTCTTTGGTGTTCTTCGTTCTCCTTTGCTCCAGGTGGGCTGAGACCAATTGATGCATCTTAGATGGCCGCTTGCTAGCATTTAAGACCCCAGAGCCTCTCACCAAAGTGGGATACAGAACATTTTCTTAATACATTTTGTTATGTCAATTGACCTAAATGTCCCCTGAAACCATGGTCCCCAAACCCCCGTCCTTGCTACTCTGGCCTTCGAAGCTGAACTGCCAACCTTTTGTTTAGCAGCTGAGTTCTTAACCACTGTGCTAGCAGGGCTGCATTTGATTCCCTATAGATAGTTCTTAAAATAACAAAATGCTCAAGGCAGACATTCTCTACTCTTAAGCTAAACTACTGTGTTTGATTTTAAGGAGACTTCAGAGGATATTTTTGGTTTAAAGTTAAAGATTATCTCGGGGTAATAGTTTTGGGGGTTCATCCATCCTCAATGCCTCCATCCATAGAGATTTTTTGGCTGTAACCTTAATGGAAGCAGACTGCCGGGTCTTTCTTCTGTGGAGTGGCTGGATAAGTTTGAACCACCAACCTTACGGTTAGCAACCGAGCACTTAAACATTTTGCCACTAGGGCTCCTTATACACATATATACATACATGTAAGTATATAAATAGTACCAGCTGTTAACCAAAAGCCCACCCAGAGGCACCTCAGAAGAAAGGCCTGGCAATCTACTTCCAAAAGATCAGCCCCTGAAAACCCTATGCAGCAAAGTTCTACTCTGACCCACATGGGGCGGCCATAAGCCAGAATTGCCTCGACGGCAACTGCTTCAGCAGCAGCCCAAAGACTCAGTAAGATTTTCTGGGCTGTCATATCCGGCCAGTACCAAACTCGGCACTTTGGGGAACTGAGCCGTAAATAACCAACCAGCAAAGTGGCAGTTCCTGCCAGTCTTTCCACACTTTGAACTGTGTATGGAAGACTCATCACACTTTCATTCAACAAACACCCTTGATGCCAGCCCCAAGCGCCTCCTGATCTGGCCTGGCCTCAAGACCTTCCACTGTCTACACTCTCCCATCCTCAGTCATCAGGGAGAAAAAAGTCCAGGAAAAGTCCATGCTCCGGCTCAGAGGAGTCCTCACAGGCAGGTGGTAATACTTCCACTCATCTCTTGCCACCTCCCTGGGCAGCTGCTGATCCGTGCCTTCTTCCCCCTTCGCACCTGCCTCCCCTCCTCACTGTCAGCAGAGGGCCTCACTTCCTCTGTGACCATTCACGCCTCTCTCCAGCTCTCCCCTCAGACTTCCAAATCTCTCCTGACTCCCTTCTTGCCTCAGAGAAAGAAGTGGTCTTAAACCATTCCTCCCAGAAAAACTAATCGGTGGTGACAGAGGTCAGAAGAGTGTTCACCTGACAGGCAGAGGGTATATATAGCCTTGGAAGGGGCATGAAGGAAACTTCTGGAAATGGTTCTCGATCTGGGTGGTGGTTATATGGGTGTATACAAATGCGAAGAGTCATTGAGCTGTACACTTAGTATTAGCACATGTTAAGCACGTTTCTGTATAAATAAATCACAAACGTAGGATTTGGAGTCATAGGAACCTGTGCTGTGTGAACTTGGGCAAATTACTTAACTTCTCTGAAAACCCTGGTGGCATAGTGGCTAAGTGCCATGGTTGCCAACCAGAAGGTTGGCAGTTTGAATCCACCGGGCACTTCTTGAAAACTCTATGGGGCAGTTCTACTCTGACCTATAGGGTCCCTATGAGTCAGAATCAACTCGATGGCAATGATTTTTCTTCTGAACCTCACCAGTCTTCTTAAGAAAGTAAAACTATGGATGCCTGATTGTGAGAATTAGAAACACCACTTTTTATGAAGCAGGCTTAGCACCATGGCTGGCTCCTGCAGGGTGCTCAATACATGATCACTTTCATTGTTACTGAAGTTAGAGCTCCTAAACCCCAGGACCTATGAAAATGGCAAAAGAGACTTCGCAGGTGTGATTAAATGGAGGATCCTGAGATGGGGAGATTGTCCTGGATTATCCAGGTGGGCCCAGGGTAATTTCAAGTGTCTTTACAAGAGGGAGGCAGGAGCGTCAGAGTCAGAAAAAGGAGAAGCTTTGAAGATGGAGGAAGGGGCCAGGAGCCAAGGAATGTAGGCAGTCTCTAGAAGCTGGAAAAGGCAAAAAACAGATTCTCCCCTGGGGCTTCTGGAAGGAAACAGCCCTGCCAGGACTTGATTTTGGCCCTGGAAGGCTCATGTTGGACTTCTGACTCCAGAATGGTGAGGTAATAAATTTGTGTTGTTTTAAACCACTAAATTTGTAGTAATTTGTTACAGCAACAATAGGAAACCAATTCAGGTGCCCATTCACTGAAATACTGTATGCAAAACGCATGCAATGAGTGCTCAACTAGTAGCAGCCAACCACGTCACCACCACACCACCAGGGCTCCTTCGAGCCGCTCAGATAGCAAGGCTTCAACGATGCTTAGTGATGTTTTATAAAAGATTGAAGCAGGGGCAGATGACCCAGTAAGCAAAGTAAGCACAAGTAAGCCCTTGCTTACTGGGTCAGCCGCCCCTGTCAGGGATTGCAAATTTTAAAAAAGGCTCTGATTCTGTAGGAAACTGCTGTGGGGTTGGGAGAGAGACAGATGCCAGCCATACCTGGAAGCAGAGTCTTTGACGTGGTGAAAAAATGTGGAATTGTTCACTATGGATGATCTGGTAAGCACTGTGCTTACCTTGACTATTGGATAATCCACCCCTGGGACGGAGGTATTCCCATCCATATCCAGGTTTGTTATTACTATATTTGAGGTTTGGGGTGCTGATGGAGATGATGGGGGCTAAAACCTTCCTTCCCCAGCCACCCCATGACATCACCTCTGTTATTCAAAGGCCATATCTTTACACCCATTTGGCCACCCCCCGACCGCCTACCCTGTGGCTGAAATGCTGTAGCTGCTCCCAAAATATTGGTGGTATGAATTTGTGTGTGTCTTTGTTGCTGCTGTTAGCTGCCATCGAGTCAGCCCCCATCTCTTGGCAACCCCATGTGTTACAGAGTAGAACTACTCCATAGGGTTTTCTTGGCTGTAGTCTTTACAGAAGCAGATTGCCAGGCCTTTCTTTTGCAGAGCAACTGATATGTTCGAACTGCCAACCTTTCATTTAGCCAGCCAATCACAAACCACTTGTGCCACCCAGGCTCCCATATGTGTCTTACTGCCCCACAGAAACAGATATTTTTGAGGGTGTCAGGGACATGGCTTTACAGATAAACTTGGGCCCAAATGTTGGTTTAAGTTCAGGAGCTCAGCTTTTGTGAAAGAGAGAGGTCTGGGGTAAGGATCTCAAGCTCCTAGAGCTTGGGTTTCTCATCTCTCGGAAGGAGACGGGAATCCTACCCCGATGCCCTATGTGCACCATCCCCTGCCCCCACCCCAGTAAGTTCCAGCCACACTGGCACCTTCTGCTTCCAGAATAGGCATTGCTATCTGCCTTCTCCAGACGTTTGTACGTGCTCTTCCCTCTGCCTGGAATACTCCACCCTCTCTAGCCCCCTCTTTCCTTGGCCCTCTGAAACAGCACCTCCTTCAGAAAGTGGTCCCTCACCCTCAGTGTTCCCAGGAATTCCCCCAGCTGTTTTCAGGCTGTCACCCTCTTCAAGATGTTGTCTCTGGGTCAGTGATCGGTGTTGTATCTCCAGCCCTGACAAAGGAGGCTTTAGAGTTTGCAGAACTAAGCTCAATGGATTTGGCTCAACCAGATCACCTACCTAATGGTGCCCAACAAGAGCTGGGCACACAGTAGGCCCAACCGGCTCAGGCTCACCCACCAGGGTCTGAAAAGCAGACCACAGGGAGGCCCCATGCTGCCAAGAGCCGGCAGGCAGTCCAGGGAACTTTTGCTCTGGGTCACACCCACCTCTGGGTGGCTGCCAAGCTTCCTGCCAGAAACCGCAGGCTGGGCCGTGGCAGCCCAGAGTCCGGTCATGGGGCTCAGAGGACTTGTGTCAGATCCGCAAAGGGGGGCCCCCGAGCACTGCCTGGGTCAACAACTCCCTTCTGGGGTTGGGCAGAGCTGGGGGCAGGGCTGAACCAGTCATAGCGGTGGCTTATGCCAAGGCCCTCAGAGGCTGGGCAGAGCTAGAGGGGCCCCTACCAGCCTGTCACAGGCTCCTGGCACTGGTACTTGCTCTGGCTTTTACACACTCACACACACACACTCTCTCTACACACACACACACACACGCACACAGATACACAGACACACCGGTAGGCGCCCCCTTGGTGGCTTCCACTATCTCACCTTCAGGTAAATGGGCTTGTCAGAGGAACATGAAGATGGGGAGAGGAGGAAGGAGTGAAAAGGCCAGTCTGCGTGTGTGTGTGTGTGTGTGTGTGTGTGTGTGTGTGTGTGAGAGAGAGAGTGTTTGCCTGGAGTGACCTCACAGCTGCCGGAACATAAAGACTCATGGGTCCTGCCTCCCAGGCTCAAAGCTGGCTCTGCGGGGGACGCAGTGACATGAGAGGCAGATCACAGACCCATCTCCTCACCTTCTTCCTCCTCTTCCTCCTCTCAAAGGTAAGGAGGGCCTGGGCCCCAAAATGCACCATTGACTTCTTTGGTGTGGTGGGAGGGGGCTGGGAGATTGTGAAATCACAGCCAAGGACGCCGTGGCAGAACACTCCCCACCCCCGGCTGCATTCAGCACAGCCCACCCAAGCCAGGCTTCCCTTCCTGCACCCAGACAGCTGCTCTGGCCAGCTCTGCTGTGTGACCTCAGGCAAGTCCCTGCACCTCTCTGATCCTCAACTTCTTCCTCTGTGGAATGGGCACAGTGATCAAGAGGCCTCTGCGGCACTCATTCTTGATAATGCACCTGAAGTGTTCAGCACAGGGCCCGGAATGTGCTAAATGTTCAGAAAAGGACTTTTATGCTTATTACCAATCCCTACAGCCCCTCTACAAAGCAGGTACATATTACCCTCATTATATGTGGGGAAACTGAGACTCAGATGGGACCTGCTTTGTCCACCCAAGCCAGGCTTTGAATGGACATGGGGTCTGATTAGAAAGGTCACCCCGCAAGGGCATCAATGCTGTTGGGCCCTCAGGCTGTGACAGGTGGCCCGGCTCCAGGGGTCAGAGAGACACCTTGGTGGAAAACGAGCTACATGAGAAAATTATCAAAGGGCTTGTGGCACATCCACCTTGCCTAACACATACAACAACTCCATAAGGAATTGTTATCCTTAATTCTCAGTCATAAGGCTCAGAGAGTGTAAGCAACTTGCCCAAAGTCACACAGCCAAGAAACATCAGAGCAATAGAGAAGGAGCATGGTAGAGGCCAGATGGGCATGTGTGTGTTGGTGGGAGGCCTCTAGTCTGTGTCTCTCCCCACCTTCAACCTAGACCAAGACCACAGCTGCTGAGCCCCGTCATGACTTCAGGAACTACTGGGTTTCTGGTGCCATGGGAATTGGCCCCACCATGAGCCGTGATCATACTGTATTTCATACTCCTTTGGGGAGCATGGGGCAAGGGCTTCTCCCTCCACCCCCCAGCCTCTAGGTCCCAATCAGGGGGCAAGGGAAGACTGAGAGCCCTGTTAGCATTAATCTGGCTGCCTGTACTCCCAAATGGGACAGAAAAGACATGGTGCTACGTTGGGTGGCTTGGGTATTTGGAGCAGGGGACTTGGGGTTCTGGAGAGGGGGAAGGGGGCTGGGATTAAATGAACAATCAAAATTAAGCTGTCCTTAACATATTGTTCACCCCCTCCATTCTTCCTGAGTCTCAGGAAAATGGGGACTTAGTCATGGCAAACACAGAAAGCCACAACAATCCTCAGAGAGAGAATTCCAAGTCTTCCAGGCAGGCTGTGGGCTCCTGGGCTCAAGGCTGTGTAGAGGGGCAGGAGTAGAGACCCGGAAACAATGAAGGATCCTTTGTTGGCTGTGGCCTCATTTAGTCCCTTTTATCCCTCTGAGATAGGTAGTCTTCGTCCCCATTTACACAGCAGTTAAGTAATATGTTCAAAGTCAGTGGTAGAACTTAACTCTCAGCTCTTGCCCAGAAGACTCCATGTCCAGTGCTCTTACCACAGAGTCTCACTGCCTAGTGACCACAGCCAGACTCTGAGGAAACTGAGTGTTGATGGGACAACTTGAACATAGGGATGGGGTGGTTAGGAAGGGTGTGGAGTAAAGGGAGGCCAGGAGAGGGCATATCCTTCCTTGGCTATACCAAAACACCCTCAATAACTTGTCATTATTCCTCTTGAACAAATGGGAAATTGAGGCAGAAGCTAAGCTGGGATCAGAGCTCCCAAGGACAAAAGATAGGCACAGTGATTAAGAGCTCGGCCCTTGGGTTGACATGAACTTGGATTTCAATCCTGACTCTACCCCTTACTAGCTGTCACTACACTGCTTTGAGCCTTAGTTTCCTTACCTTTAAAATGGGGATAATGATGGTACCTCACATTGAAGGGTTAAGTTAGACAACACGTTAAAGCACTTGGCTCATAGTGTGACTGTGGCAATCGTGAGTTATCATCATTAATATTATTAATAGCCTCTCCTGGGTGTCAGGACCTGCAGAATCCAGCCTCTTCCAAACTTGCCAGGTAAAAGGAGTCCAACTTGGGAACCCAAGTACAAGGCAGAGGGCCTATTACCTGGCCCTCCTGTGTTCAGGTGGGGAGGGACTGGAGGGCCCGTTTTGGTCAGAGTTCCTACCCCCACCCTCCACCCCTCAACTAACCAAAGGAGCTGAATCCCTGGTTTGGAAGGGAACTCAAAGCCCGCCTATTGCTTTTCAAATCAATTCCATGAGAGTCACCTGGGGATTTGTTTAACTCAGATTTCGGGTTCAGAAGGTGGGGCCCGAAATGCTGAATTTCTAACAAGCTCCAGGTGATGCAAGTGATGCTGGCATGGACCACACTTTGAGGGCGAGGCTAGGCCATCTTCTCTAGAATCACTTCAGCATTGCCCAGTCCCCTGCTTGAAATACCTCCAGAGAGGGGGACTTCCTCCCTTGTGAGGCTGCTAGACACACCCGCCCATCACCCAGTGCTGCCTTAGATGGGAGCCTGGTGCTTGGTGACTGCCTCCTTCTCTGTGACCCTGTCAGAACTGCTAGGACAGTTTGGAGTGGCCCCTGGTGGCCAGGATGGGCGCTGCGGGCCACTGAAAGGTTTGCTGAATTGGGGGCTATTGGGGTGGGGCAGGGTGGGAGCAAAGGCATCATTGCCTGCTTGGGGGCCACACAGGAGATATGAAGTAATTAAGTTTATCCTCCTAGACTGCAAATCGTCCCTCCTCTAGATAGAACTCTTCAGTCCCCAAAGGATCCTACCAATTTAAAGATCCGGAAACACCCCTAAACCAAACCAGTTACCAAAGAGTCTATTCCGACTCATGGCAACACCATACATATGTTTCAGAGTAGAACTGCACTCCATAAGGGTTTTCTTTCCATAAATTTTATTTATTTTGTTGTTGTTGTTGAGAATGTACACAGCAAAACATACACCAATTCAACATTTTCTACAAGTACAATTTAGTGACATTGATTACATTCTTCGAGTTGTGTGACCATTCTCACCTTCCTTTTCTGAATTGTTTCTCCCTCGTTAACATAAACTCACTGCCCCCTAAGTTTCCTATCTAATCTTTCAAGTTGCTGTTGTCAGTTTGATCCCATATAGATAATTCTTAAAAGAACATAATGCTTGAGGCAAAAATTTTTTACTAGTTAAGCTAAACTATTATTGGTTTTAAGACTTCAGGGGATATTTTTGGTTTAAGTTTAAAGATTATCTCAGGGCAATAGTTTCAGGGGTTTATTCAGCCTCCATGGCTCCAGAAAGTCTAGAGTCCATGAGAATTTGAAATTCTGCGTTTTTCTCCCCTTTTGATCAGAATTCTTCTATGGAATCTTTGATCGCAATGTTCAATACTGGTAGCCAGGCACCATCCAGTTCTTCTGCTCTCATGGAAAAGTGGGCAGTTGTTCATGGAGGCAATTAGCCACACATTCCATTTTCTCCTCTTATTCTTGACTCTTGTTCTTTCTCTTTGCCCCAGGTGAATAGTGCCTTGGAAGACTGCTTGCAAGCTTTTCAGACCCCGGGGACTATGCAATGAACTAGGAGATAGAACAGAAGCACAAAACACATTATTAGTCCATTTAACTGGGATGTCCCATGAAACCATGACCCTAAACCTCCAAAGAAAGGAATTAAATCACATGAGGTGTTTGGTTGTACATAAGCAGCCTCAACAGCTAGTCTTTCATTGTTCTAAATATATCTATCACACAACTTTTGCCATTTCAACTTTTTACAGGCATACAACTTATTGACAGCAATTACAATAATTGGCTGTGCAACCCCACCTTTAATCAATGCAATTTGTCCATCACTATTAATCCCCTTTTTCCTTTTCCCTCCCATCCCTGGAACAAGAAACAAACTCATTGCCATTGAGTTGATTCCGACTCACAGTGACCCTATAAGACAGAGTAGAACTGCCCCAAAGGGTTTCCAAGGCTGTAAATCCTCAAGGAAGCAGACTGCCACATCTTTCTCCCACTGGGCAGCTGATGGGTTCAAATCGCCGACCCTTCAGTTAGCAGCTGAGTGCTTTAACCATCGGTCCACCAGGGTTCCTTCTGCCCCTGGTAACCGCTAACAAACTTTCATCTCTATATATTTGCCTTTTCTTGTCTTTTTATTTAAGTGAGATTACACAATATTTGTCCTTTTGTAACTGGCTTATTTCACTCAGCATAGTGTCTTCAAGCTACATCTCCATGGGGCTTTTAATGGCTGTGATCTTTAGGGGAAACTCTGGTGGCATAGGGATTAAGTGCTACAGCTGGTAACCAAAGGGTTGGCAGTTCAAATCCAGCAGGCGCTCCTTGGAAACTCTATGGGGCAGTTCTACTCTGTCCTATAGGGTCACTATGAGTCGGAATCTACTTGACGGCACCGGGTTTGGTTTTTTTGTGTGTGTGATCTTTAGGAAGCAGATTGCCAGGCCTTTCTTCTGAGGTGCCTTTGGGTGGATTTGAACCATCAATCTTTCAGTTAGTAGCCAACCACTTAACTGTTCGTGGCACCCAGGGGCTCCTAAACTAAAGATCAGTCCCCCACAAATGTGGCCACTGGGAACATCTTGAATTATGCCTATCTCTTGGTCCCCACCTGCAAAGAACATGCAGGAGCCCATGTTTCTCCTTAGTTTGCCACGTGGTGGGGCCCTCTGCCTAAGTGACATCTGCCTCAGAGTTTGGTTGTTTCTTTGTCCTGGGTGGGCAGTCAGGACACTTGGGCTGACGTCTTGACTCTGCCACTGGGGGCTGGGTGCCTGGCTCAGGTGCCCATTACAAGAAAAGTCTGTCCCTGGGTCCTCATTGGGGAAGCAGACACTTGCAGTTGCAGCCAACACACTGTGACTTTTGGCAAGGCCCTTCCTCTTCTCGGACCTCAGTGTCCCCATCTGTACATGGAGGTGTTGGACTGGATCAGAGGTGCTGAAAACCTAGCTGTGCACCAAAAGCCTCCCGACAGCTTGTTGAAAATACAGATTCCAGGGCCCCACCTCTGGGAGTTCAGACTTGGTAAGTCTCAGTGAGGGCCTTGAGATCTGTATTTTACCAATCTTCCTGGTTGATTTGAATGCCCAACACAGGGTTCGTAAACATATTCTTGATTGTGCCAAAGATTAAAAATGCCCACGATACTGTTTAATTTGTTCAGTCCTCAGGATAAGTATCCAGAGTCCACAAGCTGGAAAAGGCTGCTTTAATCCATCACGTCGTTGCATTTGCCTTTCTGGGAGCTCCCAGAGGGTAGGGCCTACCTAAGCCATTTCCTGTTGTTAATAATGCTGATGGCCATAGATAAACGCACTGAGCATCTAGCTACTAAGGGCTCAACATGCCCAATTTCATGTATTCCTCAAAATAATCCTCTGAGCTACGTATTATTATTGTCCCCATTTTACAGATGAAGAAACTGAGGCTCAGAGAGGTTAAGTAGCTTGCCCAAGGCCACACAGCTAATAAGAAGCAGAGCCAGGACTGGAATACATGTCCAGCATCCTTGCTCATGGCCACAATGCAATGAAGGGCCATAGGACAGCCAGGGCTCGAAGCCAGGTCTGTATGACTCTCAGCTAATTTGTGGACCCCACATTGGCCAGCCTGGCAGAGAAGTGGCCAGCTGTGGGGGCTGGGGGGGTGTCTCACCACCTGTCTTCAAAGTCAGTGGCTGAGTGAGGTCTTTGTCTTGGCAGGTGTGTGCCCAGCTGTGCCCAACACCGTGTGCCTGCCCCTGGCCGCCTCCCCGATGCCCACTGGGGGTGCCCCTGGTGCTGGACGGCTGTGGGTGCTGCCGGGTATGTGCACGGCGGCTGGGGGAGCCCTGCGACCACCTCCACGTCTGCGACTCCAGCCAGGGCCTGGTTTGCCAACTCGGGGCGGGCCCTGGCGGCCGGGGGGCGCTATGCCTCTGTAAGCAGGTTTGCGGGACTGATGGAGGGGGCTGGGCAAGGCCAGGGCTTCTCAGTCCAACAGCAGCCTCCTCTCTCTGCCTCTCTCCCCCTTGCTTCATGTACACCATCCACTCCAGCCAAACCTGGTGGCCCCTTGCCCCCAAGGCCACCCCCCACTTCTCCCCTCTTGGCCTTTGCCAGGACCATGCCTACCACCTGAATAGTCTTCCCCCCCACACCTGCTTGTCCAAATCACAGCCAACTTCCAAAGGCTTAAACACCTCCTCCCATGAGTAGCCATTCCAGACCCTTCAAACTGGAAGCATCATCCCCTTCTCAGCACCTTCACACACTTTCGGGGGAAAAAAAGTACAAGCCCTCATTCAGGGAATGATCCGTGCCAGGCCCTGTGCTAAGCACTTACTACACAATCCTCACAACAACACTATGAGGCAAGTACTTTCAGACCCATTTTATAGATGAGGAAACTGAGGCTCAGTTTCCATCATGCTTAATGTTGCACGTCTTGCACGTCCTGGTCAAGCAGGTTCTAAAGGCAGCATTGCAGTCTGTCTTCCTCCTGGATTGGGAGCCCTGGGACCACAGTGTGAGTCCTGGATCTGCTATTTATTAGCATGACCTTGGGCAAGTTCCATCTTTCACCACTCTTCCAGGCCTCGCTGTCCTCTGACACTTCAGGGCAAGGTTTCTCCACCTCACTCTGGTGCCACTGGGGCAGGGTCATTCTTTGTTGTGGCGGCTGTCCTGTGCATTGTAGGTTGTTTAGTAATATCCCTGGCCTCTACGTACTAGATGTCAGTACCAACCCTTCACGTTGTGACAACCAAAACTGTCTCCGGATAGACTCAACTGTCTCCTGGGGGCAAAATCCTTCCCAGCTGAGAACCACTGCTTTAGGGAAACAGAAGAACATGGGGATACTCTCAAAATAATAATAATAAGCCTTGTAGAGCAATTACCTCTTTCTTCGAAGTATATGTCCCTTTTATAAAAATAACAACTAGAGAGAGAGAGAGAGAGGGGCCCATGAATCAATAAAAACGAGTCCATTTATAGGGGGAAAAAAACTGTAAAAAAAAATCTGTTAAAAAATTTATACAGTAGACAGAAAATTAGCAATAGCAAGGTCTGGTAAAATGCTTTATTTGATCAGGGGCATATTGTAGTGAGAAAGGAGTGAGTTGTTATATAAGCTCACAGATGATTGCTATTAAAAATGTGTCTAAAAAACAGTTGCCTCCAGGAAGCCCTCCGTCACTGTTCCTTCCGTGTTCTGCTTGGAGAATGTGACTTTCACATCTATCTCCCCGCTGGCCCAGATTCCCTGGAGGAAAGGACTGTGTCTTACTCCTGTCCGGGAGCGTGGTGGTTGGCACACAGGAGGTGCAGAAGAAATCTCTCTTGAATTACAAGGAGTGAGAGCTAATTTATCCAGTGTTTTCTATATGCCATGCCTGGTGCCAGGCATTTACTCAAGGGGCATTTCTTGAGGTTCTGTATGTCCAACGGGGGGTGGGGGGATGCCATGATGACACAGCCCCACCCTCAAGGAGTTCTCTTTCTTGAGACTTCATTCTTGAGGGCTTCATTCAAAGAGTATTTCCTGAGCACCTACTATATGCTAATACTGTGCTAGGGGCTAGGTACGTATTACCCACCATGTAACTGAAGGCACAGATTTAGCGTTAAGGTGACTCAGAGAAGTTAGGTAACTCACTCAAAGCCACACAGCCAGCAAGTTAAGCCCTGGCCTAACAGTGATGACTACGACCCAGCAGGTGAACAATGAACTTTTGGTTCGTGAAATCTCAGTGCATATAAATTGTAATAACAGCAACACAGTAGTTAGGATCGATTGAAGGTCTTTTTGTGGTGTGTGTTACTTGTATCAGTTTATAACCATTGAAATAAGTACCATTATATCCCCATTTTGCAGTTGAGGAAACTGAGGCAAGAAGTGAAATCACTTGGCCAAGGTTCACAGTTAATAAAGGGCAGAGCTGGGGCTTAAACCCAGGCAGACTTCCTGTAAACTCTGTGCCAGTGTCCAGGCTTCCTGCAGGGCCGGGGCAGGCTGGCCATGGGATGGGGCCGCAAAGCACTGGGCTGGAGCCCCTGACAGAGCTCAGGCACTGGGAGGGCGCTGTCCTCCTCTGCCGGATCTGCCTGGGCTCTGCCAGGAGGCTATGCACAGGATGTGGCCAGCACGGCCTCAGCTGGCCTTTCCCAGGGAAGGGTCAGGGTGACCAGTGGGGGTCTGGTTTCTCCCCTGCAGTGGGAGAGGATGACGGGACCTGTGAGGTGAATGGCCGCCTGTACCAGGATGGAGAGACCTTCCAGCCCCACTGCAGGATTCGCTGCCGCTGCGAGGATGGTGGCTTCACCTGTGTGTCGCTGTGCAGCGAAGACGTCCTGCTGCCCAGCCGGGACTGCCCCCAGCCCAGGAGGGTGGAGGTCCCAGGCAAGTGCTGCCCCGAGTGGGTCTGCACGGACGCCCTGGGGGTGCAGACTCTTCCAGCCCGAGGTGAGTGTCTGCTGGACCCCACCCTGGGGTGAGACCTCGGGGGCATGGGGGGCCTAGAGGGGTGAGGACATCTGGAGACAGGAAAGTAAAGGTTTCAACGACAGACGGATGACAGACACTGGGCAGTGGGAGGCTGAGGAGAGACACAGGAAAGGGGAGTGAGCGGAGGGTCACCAGCCAGATCCTTTAACACTGACAGAACAAGAAGCCTTGGTTTAAGTGCAGAATTTTAACTCACATTGTTGTTAGGTGCTATCAAGTTGATTTCAACTCATAGTGACTCCATGTGACAGAGTTGAACTGTCCCTTTTTAAATTTTAATTTCTTTTGTTGTTGTTGAGAATATACACAGCCAAACACACACCAGTTCAACAGTGTGTACACGTATGGTTCCGTGACATTGATTACATTCTTCGAGTTATGCAACCATTCCCACCCTCCTTTTCCGAGTTATCCCTCCCTTGTTAACATAAACTCACTGTCCCCTATGTTCTAGGCTGTAATCTTTATGGGAGTGGGTTGCCAGGTCTTTCTCCTGCAGCACTGCAAAGTGGGTTCCAACTACCAACCTTTGAGTTAGCAGCTGAGTGCTTAACCATCATCCCACCAGGGCTTCTATAATTTTAAGTCATAATTAACTAAAAAGAAAAATTGGGTGGCAGAGTGACAAGGGGAGAATTAGGGTACTTGAACCAAATTCTTGCATTTCATAGCAAAAAGTCCACAGAAGCTAAGATCGATCAATACATAGTATTATCATCTGGACTTATCAAAAGAGGAACTCAAAACTGAACGAGGCAAAATTGTTGCCTCTGGGATGTGGCCTAGAGGTGGGCAGAGGTGGGGGAAAGACAGTTACCTTCCAGTCAACTCTTCAGGTTTAGAGCTTCTGTTGTTCTTATGTTGCTGGGTTTTGTTTGTTTTGTTTTGATCACATGACTGTAATTAAAAAAAAAAAAAAGACAACCAAAAGGGGATTGGTTACAGAAATAACTGTGCCACTTGAGAGGCAGTGAAGCATGGTGGGTGGCAAGTGTTAGGACTCTGCATGGGTGCTAATCCTAGCTCTGCCACTTACTAGCTGTGTGACTCTGGGCAAGTTGCTTAACTTCTCTGTGTCTCAGTGTCTCCATCTGTAAAATGAGGGTGATAAGCACATCTACTTCATAGAGTTATTGTGAGGACTAAATGAGTTAATACAAATAAATCAGAACAGAGCCTGGTACATATCCTTTCATCAGTGGTAGCTATTATTATCCTTATGATGGACTATGATAAAAAAAAAATATGATACCCACATTTAAATAGAAATGCATACAGGAATGCCAAGGAGTTCAACTTCAATATAAAAAGTATATAAGTATATTAACCATTTTTTTGTACTAAGTATAAAAAAGAAATAGTATGTCAATGTGATCTACATTATGTGTGCGCTTGTGTGTGTATACACAGGTATATGCAACACACGTACACACACAGGTGCGTATAAAGAGGGTTTCTTGACCTCGGTTCAGAGAGGTTAAGCAACTTGACCAATTAGGTGGGTTGATTTGGCTGCCAAGCCCTGACCTCTCGGCGCTGACCCCTCTTTCTTCCCCCACAGAACCCCAGTTTTTTGGCCTTGTAGCTCCCCAGCCCATGCCATGCCCAGAGTGGAGCACGGCCTGGAGCGCCTGCTCGACCACCTGTGGCCTGGGCGTGGCCACGCGGGTGTCCAACCAGAACCGCTTCTGCCGACTGGAGACCCAGCGCCGCCTGTGCTTTCCCGGGCTCTGCCCGCCCGCCAGGGGGCGCAGCCCACCGTACAGAGCCTTTTAGAGCCAGGCCTGGGAACCGAGACGCAGCGCCCATGGTCCCCAGCAGGCAGCCCTGTGCCTGAGCCCGGGGCAGATGGCAGAGGGCCCTTCCCCACGCCCTGGGCTGCAGGTAACGATCCAGCTAGAATCCGCAGAACAGGCTCTGGAGGACAAGAATATTCGCGAGCTGCCTGGTCGGTCTGGACCCTGATATAATAGCTCGGCAGTGAGAGGGAGCATGACCTTGTCCCCCTCCTCTAGTTCACGGCCTGGGAGGCTGGCCAAGGTTTCTAGGACCTTCTGGTCCGTTCCTTGCCTATTCCCATCCTTTATGCTCATGGAGGAACTTTCTCTCCAGTTTCCCCTTGGAGGATATAGTACAACCAACTGGGTCCCTTAATAATTAGGCAGAGGTGGGTGCTGGGCTGGACCAGCCATTTTCCTGGGGGTCTGGTAAAAAACAGACACAGACATTCTGAATCTCCTGCTACCTTTCCTAGAGTTAAGTAGAAAGTCCCTGAATACTGACTCATGCAGGAACTTGTGTGTCAGGCTTGTGCTCAAATGAGAAAGCCCTTGCCATGGGGGGCTAAATTCTTTGTGACAACCACAAGATGAAATCACACTGCTTAATAGAAAGTCAGAAAACAGGCCTTAAAGAAATCCATTAGACACAATTTGTATGAACATGAATGAACCTTTCTTGTACACCTACCATGTGCCAGGCACTGAGCAAGACAGTCTATATAGATCAGAGCTTCTCAACATTTTTGAGAGGAGAAAACCAGGGGAGCGAGAAGGTTACCTCCAGGGACTGGGGGACATAGCCTGAAAGAAACAAGCCCAAGTGAGAAATTCTGTTTAAAGTTCATGTTTTATTGTAAGAAAAAAAAAATGTTGAAACTTTGCATCCTCCTCCATGGTCTACTTTGCATTTGTTTAAAAATAAAAACCATGTTTCCATCAGGATCCAGCAGCCAGGAAATGAGAAGGCACTATCAGTATTGACACAGAGTACATGTCTTCTGCTGGATACCATACACCGTCCTGTGGGGTATATATCCACGAGTGGAATTGTGGGGTCGCAGCCTATGCTCTTTCTGCTGGGTCAGACTATCTATCTCTCAGTATAATGGAGGTCTCTGCATACAACAAGCGCTCAATAAATACTTGTTGCATAAATAATAACCACATGCTAGGCTCTGTTCTAAGCATCTTATATGTAATAACTCACTTGACCCTCACAATAACCCTTTGGAGTTACTTTTGCTATTATCCCCATTTCACAGATGAAGAAACGGAGGTACAGAGAAATTAAGAAAGAGTCCAAGTTCACACAACTCAAAGTTAACAGAATCAGGATGCAAACTCAGGAAGTCCTGCTCCAGAGCCCATGCTCTCACCCACCAGGCTACTGAGTGAGGTTCCCACACTGGTTCAGGGATAAGGTGCCAGGGCCTGGATGTGTAGCCGTGAGGATGGGAAAGAAAGAATGGATGGAAGAATCAGCAGGGCCTGGCCCATGCCTGTGAGGTCTTATTTGAGTGTCCGATGTGAGGAGCAGGGGAAATAAGAAGTCAAAAAGTCCCTGGGCTGTCTGCTGGAGGATGGGGAGAATGATGGGGCACTGAGAGAAAGTGGGAAAGAGGAGGTGAGCCCTTTTAGGTGGCAGATATGGAGAGGGAGTTGTCCTAGATGTTTTGAGTTTGAGGAGACCATTGTCATCCAGGAGACTGGGGCTGGAAGCAGTTGGAGATCAAGGATGGGTCAGGTTTAAATGTAGAGAAGAGTTCAGTTCTGGGCAATAATGGTGTGAGTCAGCTGCACAGAGGAGAAGAGGAGACAGTCAGAGGGACTGGGCAGGTTCAGTTATGGAAACAGCAAACAGGTACATGTGTACGTTTGCCTGGATAACCTCTGACCACCTCTCCTTCTCCACTGCTCCCCACTGTGGCCAGGGCCACCATCATCTCTGCCCAGATGATTGCGGTGGCCTCCTCCACTCTTGCTCAACACAGCAGCCAGAGGGATCCTTTTAAAAGCTGAGTCCCCTCACATCACTTCTTTCCACTCCAAGAAAAGCTACAGGCCTTCCCTTGACCTACAGCCTTTCCCCTCTACCGTGACCTGCCCCCAGTCACCTCTCTGCCCTTATCCTCAATTACTCTCCCCCTTGCTCATCCTGCTCTGGCCTCATTGGCTTCCTTGCTGGTCCTCAAACCCTCCAGACACGCCCCTACCCCAGGACCTTTGCACTGACTATCCCTCTGTCTGATGTCACCTTCCTCCAGATACCACACGGCTAATTCCCTTAATCTCTTTCAAGTTTTGACTCACATTTTGAGTCACCATTTCACTGGCAACCCACCTTGGCCACTCCCTTCCGACTCCCCTTACACTGCTGTGCTTGTTCTTTTTGCCGTAACACGTATCGCCTTTTAACGCACTATCTAATTTACTTGTTTATTATTTATTGCCCAACTCCCCAAACACAGTCATGAGAGCTCCACAAGGGCTGGGGTTTTTTGTCTGTTTTCTTCACTGCTGGCTCTCCAGGACCTAGAACAGTGCCTGGCACAGAACCAGGCTCAGAATGAATGAAAAGAATCAATCTTGCTTTTTAAGGATTTATTTAATGAGGCTTAGAAAAGTAACATGTAGCCAACAAACTGGAGTGGCTGCTCTGTGGTCAAGGATTCCCCATGGCCATATCTAGGTGGCCAGAACTAACCTGCCCCCTGCCCCCCATCCTCAACCTCAGGAGTTCTCAAACTGTGGCCCCTGGACCAGCAGCCTCCGCAACACCTGGGAACATGTTGGAAATGTACAGCTCTCGGGCCCCACCCCCAGAATCTCTGTAGGTCTTGGAGTAGGGCCCAGCAATCTGTGTTTCAATCAGCAGGAACCCTGGTGCCATAGTGGTTAAGTGCTATGGCTGCTAACCAAAGGGTCAGCAGTTTGAATCCACCAGGCACTCCTTGGAAACTCTATGGGCCAGTTCTACTCTGTCCTATAGGGTTGCTATGAGTTGGAATCGACTGGATGGCACTGGGTTTGGTTTTTGTGTGTGTGTGTGTGTGTGTGTGGTTTCCATGCTACAGTATGAGAAGAACCCCTCAACTCCATTAAAATCTGTGTAAGATTATAACGGACCCCCTCAACTCCACCTTCAGAGGGCAGTCACGGGAGAAGACAAACGTGATTGCCGCTGCCCCCTATTGGCATTTTAGTGTATGAACAACGGAGAGGCGACCTGTGGGAGGATGGTGAGCCCAACGGCCTCCTGTTTCACATTTGTGGAGACGGAGTCTCAGGAAAGGGAATGGACTTCCCCAATGCTTTGGGGGTGAGGCAGCCATAGAGCTAGGCCTAGGATTCTTTTCTATTTGTACCAGATAGAGCAACTTTCCTCTCTTTAAGTCCCTGGGTGGCACAAACGATTTGCGCTGGGCAAACACGAAAGGTGGCTGCCACCAGTGACTGGCAATCTGCTTCTGTAAAGATTACAGCCAAGAAAACCCTATGGAGCAATTCTACTCTGTAACATATGGGGTTGCCACAAGTCGGAATCAGCTCGACGGCAGTGAGTTTGGTTTTGGTTTTCACCCGCAGAACTCCTAGGGATGACACAAGGACAGACAGAACAGTTCTGGCTATGAAACTTCTCCCCTGGTTTGTCTTCCAGCACCCAGAAAATTCTGAGGGACTTCGAAATCCTACCGTATTCACTTGTTAGGGCTGCTATAACAAGCTACCAAACTGGGTAGCTTATAACAAAAGGAAGTTATTCACTCATAGTTCTGTTGGTTAAAGTCCAAAATCAAGGTGTCAGCAGAGCCTTGCTGTCCCTCTGACGCTCAAGGGCAGAGCCTTCCTTGCCACTTCCCAGCTTCCAGTGGTTGCCTGACTGGTAGGTGTGTCTTTCCGGTTTCTGCCATCTTCTCTCTGTGTGTGCCTCTCTCTGGGTGCCCTCACCTCTTTTTATAAAGACACCAGTCAGATTGGATTTAGAGCCCACCTTCTTCCAGTATGATCTCATTTTAACTAATTACATATGCAAAGACCCCATTTCCAAATAAGGTCACATTTTGAGGTTCTGAGTGGACATTGATTTTGGGGGAATTCTGCCTTAGTTATCTAGTGCTGCTGTGACAAATACCACAGTGGGTAGCTTTAACAAACAGAAGAAATTTTATTTTCTCACGATTTAGGAGGCTAAAAGTCCGAATCCAGGGCATTGTCTCTAGGGGAAGGCTATCTCTGTCTGCTCTGGGAGAAGGTCCTTGTCTCTTTGCAGCTACTGTTCCTTGGCTCCTTGGTGATCTTCATGTGGCATGTGTCTTCCCCCATCTGTGCTTCCTTGCTTGGCCGCTTGTTCAATCTGTTCTTTTTATATCTCAAAAGAGATTGACTCAAGATACACCCTATACTAGTACTGCCTCATTCACATAGCAAAGATAACCACAGGTATAGAAACCAAAACCCATTGCCATCAAATCGATTCTGATTCATAGCGACCCTATAGGGCAGAGAAGAACTGTCCCATAGGGTTTCCAAGGAGCGGCTGGTAGATTCAAACATGCTGACCTTTTGGTTAGTAGCCGAGCTCTTAACCACTGCACCATCAGGGCTCCAGAACCACAGGTATAAGGGTTAGAATTTACAATACATATTTTGGGGGGGGATACAATTCAATCCATAACATACACTATCAACCCCGCACATCTACCAATGTTGTTGTTCTTAGCTGCTGACAAGTCGAATCCAACTCATGGCGCCCCCATGTGCGCAGAGTAGAACTGCACTCCATAGAGGTTTAAGGCTGTGATCTTTCAGAAACATATCACCAGGCCTGTCTTCCAAGGCACTCTGACTGCCAGCCTTTCAACTAGTGTCAAGCGTTTAACCGTTTGCACCACCCAAGGACTCCCATCCACCAATAATATTCTTTAAATTACCAAAAGGCACCTTTTAATTTCTTGAAACTGAGGTCCCTACAGGATACTCAGACTGCAGAAAGGCCACAGCTGCCACCTCCAAATTGCTGGTACTCCCTGTCCCCTGAGGTTAAATAATCCATTCTTTTAGGAGAGACATCTTATCAGGGAGAACGCCTGGGCTCTCTGGCCTTCTGGAAAACTACTAAACTATATTCTAACTATAAAAATCACTCCCTTAAGATCTCAATAGGCCTGAGGAATAAGCAGTGTGGAAAAGAGAAGAGAAGAAATTAATTGGGTAGAGGGAGAAACTCACTTTTACTGGATACCTACAGGCACAGTGGTTGAACAGCTTGGCTGCCAACCAAAAGGTCGGCAGTTTGAATCCACCAGCCGCTCCTTGCAAACCCTATGGGGCAGTTCTACTCTGTCCTATAGAGTTGCTATGGATTGGAATCAACTCAACAGCAATGGGTTACTCTGTACTAAAGAAACTCTGGGTGCTGCAAACTGTTAAGCACTCAACTACTAGCCAAAAGGCTGGCAGTTCAAACCCACCTAGAGGTGCCTTGGAAGACAGACCTGGTGATCTGCTTCTAAAAGGTCCATCCTTGAAAACGCCATGGAGCAGTCCTACTTTGCAAACATGAGGTCGCCATGAGTTGGAACAGACTCAACAGCAGCTAAGAGCAGCTCTGTGCTGACTGCTGCTTCATACACACTTTCATTCAGTCTTCACAAGAATCCCGTTAGGCAGGTATTTTTACCCCCACGTTACAAATAAGGAAACCGAGACTAGAAAAGTGAAGTCACTTGCCCAAGACGGAATGGGGGTCTGGCTCACTCGGAATCCCATTTTCTTCCTTAGCCATGAGGAGTCCCAGCGGCACAATGGTTAAGCACTTGGCTGCTAACCCAAAGGTTGGCAGTTCAAACCCACCCAGCAGCCCTGCAGGAGAAAAATCTGGCAATCTGCTTTTGTAAAGATTGTTAGGTGCTGTCAAGTCAGGTCCAACTCATAGCGATCCCATGTACAACAGAACGAAACACGGCCCAGTCCTGCGCCATCCTCACAATCCTTGTTATGCTTGAGCCCATTGTTGCAGACACTGTGTCAGTCCATCTTATTGAGAGTCTTCCTCTCTTTCACTGACCTTCTACTTTATCAAGCATGATGTTCTACTCCAGGGACTGGTCCCTTCTGATAACATGTCCAAAGCACGTGAGACGAAGTCTCACCATCCTTGCTTCTAAGGAGAATTCTGGCTATACTTCTGGTCCTGCCAGGCTGGTGCCAGATTACAGCCTAGGAGGCCCTGTGGGGCAGTTTAATTACACTCTGTCACATGGGGTCACTAAGAGTCAGAATCAACTCAACAGCACCTAACACTACCACCCTAACACATGTGGTCTTAGAAGAGTCTTCTCTCTCTCTCTCTCTCTGAGCCTCAGTTTCCTTACCCTGACATGCGAATGGCAAGGCCAGCCTGACTCACAAAGCTTTCAGAAGAATCTAGAGTCTTAAGGATGGGAAGTGCTTTGAAAAGCACCCAGGGTCCCACCTGGGATGACCTTCCTTTTCTTGTCCTCAAAGCAGCTAACCTTGGAGCTCTGAAAAAAGCAAGTCCGAGGCCCTGAGTGTAACTCGGGGAACAACCGGACAGAGGAAAATCACCAGGTCCCCTCAGGCCCCCAAGGGAGGAAGGAGGGGAGAAGCAGCGGGAGGGGGGGCTGCAGGGGGTGCCCTGGGGTGTTGCTGTTTTTGGTGACTGCTCAGCTGACAGCTTCCCAAGCTGAGAAACACAGATACACAAACTCTAACCTCTCCTGGCTTAAAATAGAGCCGCTGAACCAAAAATGCCAAGCACAGGGCAGAGTCACCTGCCTGGCAGGGCTAGACAGCTCCCTCATGGCCCAAATAACCCCCACCCCCACCGGGTGCATTCGACAAAGCACCTCTCAGCTGCATGTCACAGGATCGGCACAGTGCGCATGAGCACAGCCAGTCAAGTATCCTCTAGAGATGAGCAAAATGAGGTCCAGGGAGGTCCTGGCAGTGTGGCACAGCCAGCAGCAACTTGCCTGCCAGAGCAGTGTAATAGAAGGAGCATGACCTGGGGAGCCAGGCAGCCCTGAGTTCAAGTCCTGGCCAGGCAGCCCTGAGTTCAAGTCCTGGCAATGCCACTTCCTGGCTGTGAGGGCGTTCCCTTTCCCTGAGGGCCCCCTTCCCCTAAAAACAAGCCTCCATCCCACTGCCCCAACAAGCTCTTTCCAGGCCCTTCTCAGCTGAAGTGACTTGGCTGCTCTGAGACTCTGTTTCCTAAACTATAAAGGGAGGATTCCAGCAGTCCTGTCTGTGAATATGCCCAGCACAGACAGGTGCTTGATCATTTTAGCTTTCTCCTGCTTCTGGAAAAAGACTTACTGACATCTGCAGGCAGACAGTGAACTGTAAAAAGCGAGGAAAAACAGCTATCAGCTTCTGCGCCCTGGAAAGTGACACGTAATATCTTTTGTAATCCTCGACACAGTCCTACGAGATGGGCACCATTATCATCCCGATTTCTCAGATGGAAAAACTGAGGCAGAGAGAAGTAGAAGTATTCTGTCCCAGACCACCCAGTTAGAAAGTGAGGGAGCAGGGATTTGAACTCAGTCTCACTGGCTCCAGAGCCACCATGCTTGGCAGCTGTGTTTAGCTGTGTTCAAAACCGGGACCTCGTTATTGCTCCCCTGACAAGGGGCCCACCCTGCCCCTGAAAACAAGCCTCCCCCAATCCCCAACTGGCCCAACAAGCTGTCCTCAGGCCCTTCTCTGGCTGCAGGTCATGGGTGCCCCCTCCCAGTCTCCAACAGCCACCCCACCCCCGACTCTGAGACTTATCCTAGGTTCTGCTCCTCTGAAGTCCAAGCAGGAATCAGAAAATCAAACTTGCTTTGCTGTGGCCGTTGCTGAAAATAAGGCTGAGACAGCAGAGCACCCACCTTGGCCACCGTGCCTGCTTCTGGGCCACTGAGCTGCCTCTAGCTCTCGAGGAAGGCAGGACCCAAGGCCCCTTTACCAGGCACTGGGCCCTGGTCCCACCTGGGAAGTGAATTGGGGCACGTCCCTACAGGCCTGGGCACTCACCCACTATGACCAAGTCCCCAGGGCCAGGCCTTGCTCTCGGCCATCATATGTCTTGACTCATTAAATTCTCACAACCCCTGCATCAGTTTCCTATGGCAGCTGTAACAAACTCCCATTAACTGAGTGGATTAAACAATACATATTTATCTTCTTCCAGTTCTGTAGGATGGAAGTCTGATGCAGATCTCATTGGCTAAAATCAAGGTGTTGACAGGGCTGCATGGCTTTCTGGACGCTCTAGGGGAGAATCCATTTCCTTGCTTTTTCCAGATTCTAGAGATGGTTCACTTTCCTTTACTCAAGGCCCCCTTCCTCCATCTCTGATTCTCCCTCTTCTGCCCCACTCTTCTACTTTTAGTGGCCCTTATAATGGTCTCTGGGTGGTGCAAATGGTTCACGGTCGACTACTAACCTAAAATAAATTGGCAGTTCAAACCCGCCCAGTGGTGCTGTGGAAGAAAGTCCTGGGGATCTGTTTCTGTAAAGATTCCCAAACAAAACCCAAACCCACTGCTCTCAAGTTTATCCTAACTCATGGCCCCACAGGACAGAGCAGAACTGCCCCCACAGGACAGAGCAGAACTGCCCCCACAGGACAGAGCAGAACTGCCCCCACAGGACAGAGCAGAACTGCCCCCACAGGACAGAGCAGAACTGCCCCCACAGGACAGAGCAGAACTGCCCCCACAGGACAGAGCAGAACTGCCCCTACAGGACAGAGCAGAACTGCCCCCACAGGACAGAGCAGAACTGCCCCACAGGGTTTCCAAGGCTGTAAATCTTTACAAAAGCAGACTGCCACATCTTTCTCCAGAGGAGCAGCTAGTGGGTTCGAACCACTGACCTTCTGGTTAGGGGCCAAGTGCTTTAACCACTGTGCTACCAGGTCTCCTCTGTAAAGATTCCAGCCAAGAAAACCCTATGGTGAAGCTCTATTCTATAACACAGGGGGTCGCCACGAGTCGGAATTGACTAGACGGCAACAGGTTCGGTGGGGGCATTTGGTGGTTACATGGGACCCACCTGGATAATCCAGGATAATCTTTTAACTGAAAGTCAGTTGACTGTAGTTGTGTGCTGTCGAGTCGATTCTGACTCATGGTGACCCTATAGGACAGGGTAGACTGCCCCACAGGATTTCCTAGGCTGTAACTTTTTTTTTTTTTTTAATTTTTATGGAAGCAGATCGCCAGGTCTTTTCTCCTGTGGAGCTGCTGCTGGGTTCGAACAGCCAACCTTTCGGTCAGCAACTGCGAGTTTAACCATTGTGCCACCAGGGCTTCTAGTCACTTGATTTGCAGCTTTAATTCCGTCTGCAAACTTAATCCCCCTTTGCCACATAACAGGACATACTCAGAGGTCTGAGGGATCAGGATGTGGACAATTTGAGGGGGCGATTAGGAGCACTGGTGGCACAGTGGTTAAGCACTCAGCTGCTAACCAAAAGGTCAGTGATTTGAACTCATCAGCTTCTCCAAAGGAGAAAGATGTGGCAGTCTGCTTTTGTAAAGATTACAGCCTCGGAAACCCTATAGGGCAGTTCTACTCTGTCTATAGGGTCGCTATGAGTCAGAACTGGCTCTATGGCAATTAGTTTGGTTTATTTTTTTATTCTGCCTACCACAACCACTTTATAAAGTAGAAATGGTCTTCAGCCCCATTTTACTCATGGGGACACTGAGGCATCCCAAGCACACACAGCTGGTAAGCAATAGAAGTGGAATATGAGCCCAGGCAATCTGGGTGCAGAGCCCACGCTCTTAACCTTGACACACTACTGCTTCTTCTTTGTCACAAACGGTCACTGGGTGTGTGGTCTGTGCCAGTCCAGGTGCTGGGGTCAGAGAAGTGGACAAGATTGGATCCCTGTATTCAGGCAGCTCACAGACACACGGGGGGCCCAGTCAGGGAATGTGACAGCTACAAAGCAGTGGGGGGAGAACAAGATGGCAGGCGCTCAGAGGCCCCCAGAGGCCCCCAGGAACAAGAGGAGGGCCACTGAGGAAGGGGGGGCCAGGAAAGGAGATGTCCCAGTAAACTGAGAGCTGAAAATGAACGGTGTACCACCCAGACACACCTACTGCAAAAGGGTCCTTTGATGACTAAAAGTATTCACACACGTGATACACTTACTTTAGCTGGTGCTGGCCCCGGCAGACACTCAGCGTTGTCGTTGTTAGTTGCTGTGTGGATTCCAACTCATGGCAACCCCATGTGTTGCAGAATAGAAGTGCTCCATAGGGTTTTCAAGGCTGGGACCTTTCAGAAACAGATTGCCAGGACTGTCTTCTGAGGCACTTCTGGGTGGGTTCAAATCACCAACCTTTCAGCTAGTAGTTGAGTGCTTAACCATTCGCGCCACTCAGGGATTCCAGGATACTCAATACTGTTGACTATTTAATCCCTGGGTGGTACAGTTAATGCACTTGGCTGCTAACTAAAAGGCTGGAGGTTTAAGTCCATCTAGGGGCATGTAAGAAGAAAGGCCTGGCTATCTATTTCCAAAAACTCAGCCACTAAAAACCCTCTGTAGCACAGTTTTACTCTGACACACATGGGGTCACCATGAGTCAGAATCAATTTGACGACAACTAGTTGGTGGTATTGAGTGCGATGTAACAGGACTGTTGCAGCAAAGTGAGAGTTTATGCCAGAAACTGAAAGTTGAGTGTACCTGGAGCAAAAAAAAAAAAAACATGCAGAGGGCTTTAGGGAGGGTGACTGGAGCAGTCGTTGGGGGGCAGATGATGCAAGCAAGGCTGCAGCAGAGACATAGAAGGCTGGGGGCTCCAGGCAGTTGCAGAAGGAGGGTAACTCTAGAGAGAGGCTGCCTGTTGCTCTGCCCAGTCTCCACACAGGCCTTCCCAGGACTTGAAAAGAGCATCCCTTTTGTAACACTGGGGCAGGAGATGGATTCCTCTGGGGAGGAGGTCAGTGGAAAGTGTCCCCAGGCACCCAGCTGCTCAGGCCTGACACCCAGAAGTCATCCTTGAGTCTTCTCCTTGGCCCTCACGTTCAATCCACCAGCAAGTGCTGTCGCTCCGTGTATTAGGGTAATGCTAGCTGCTGTAACAGATGACACCTCTATCTCAGTGGCTTAAGACAACATAAGTTCCACAGGGGTGGCCTCGCATGTGTCATTGCGGTTCCCGGGCACCTTCCACTTTATGGCTCGTCCCTTTTTAAAAAACTTCAGGTGTGTCTCTGCATTCAGCCTAGTGCTGGGAAAAAGAGGCAGAGGATAGCGTGTGGCAGGTTTTCTGCACCAGGCCTGGAAGGGACACGCACTTTTCTGCCCACATTCCATTGGCTAGAGCTCATCACGTGGGCATCCTATGTGCAAGAGGGGCTGGGAAACGTGGTCCAGCTGCGGACCCAGCTTCCCCTTCCTCCAGTATCTCAGATCCACCCACTCCTGTCCATCTCCAATGCCACGCCTCCCTTCAGGCCACCCTCAGCATGCACTCAGAAACAATAGTCTCCAAACTGGCCTCACTCCTCCACTCTGAGCTACATCCCTGTGAGAGCCAGAATGCTCTTTTGAAAAATGTGAACCAGATCCGTGTTTTTTGTCCGTTTGCAAACTTTTCACGGCCTTCAATTTTACTGAAGAATAAAACCTCTGGCCTGTGAGACCCTGTGTGAGGTAGCCCCTGCCTAACGCTGCCTCTCCCCACCCCCCATCGCAATTCTCTGGGCCCCAGCCAGACTGCTTCCTTGCTGCTCCTGGCTGCCAGTCAAACTCGCTTCTGCCCAAAGGATTTGCACCTGCTGCTGGATGCCCTCTCTCCTCGAAGTCACTCCTTGGAGAGGCTTTCTGGTCACATCAGCTGGCTGTACTCCGCCTTCCCCCCAAGAATCTGTTCTTCTTCTTCATCACTCCCGTCTTAAATTTTATTTTTTGTTTGTTCAGGAGTCACTGGCCAACCCTCCTGACTAGGACATCAGCGTATTTACACGAGGGACCTCCCCAGTAGATGATTGGGAAATATTTATTGGCTGACTGACTGACTGACCAAATGAATGAATGACTTACCCCAAGTCACAGGGCGAACCAGTGGTAGGGACAGGACTTCTGTAGACCTGGGCTTTGGGCGCTGCACTCCAGATGTCACTGTTTGCTAACACATTAGCCCCAGGGCGCCACCGGGTAAACAAAGGCAGATGTGAGAGGGCATGAGGCCGGCAGGGAAGCAGCCAGCCGCTGGGAGCCCCCTCCGCTCTCCTCTCAGCCACCCCGAGCTGGTCCCCCCCGAGGCCCCGCCTCTGGGTCCCCGATGCCCTGCCACCCCAGCCCTCGCAGCCCTCACACTCCTCCGCGTGGTCCCGGCGCCGGAGGGCGAGCGCGCGAGGGGCGCAGAGGGAGCGGGCGCCGGCGGCTCACCGTGCCCGCCGGCCGTCGGGGCGCATGGACGGGACTGGAGCCCGGGCGACCCCCGCGGTCGCCAACAGGGGAGCGGGGCGCGGGGCGCCGCCATGAGGAAGCAGAGCGTGCGTACGGCCGCACTCATTCTGTGCATTTTGTCGTACCTGCTGGTGGGCGCCGCCGTCTTCGACGCGCTCGAGTCAGAGGCGGAGAGCAGCCGCAAGCTGCTGCTGGCCCAGAAGCAGAGCGAGTTCCGGAGGAAGTACGGCTTCTCGGCCGAGGACTACCGGGAGCTGGAGCGCCTGGCGCTGCAGGCCGAGCCGCACCGCGCCGGTCGCCAATGGAAGTTCGCCGGCTCCTTCTACTTCGCCATCACAGTCATCACTACCATCGGTGAGCGGCCCCGCGCGCCTCCCAGCTGCGCTCGCTCGGTCCTGAGCCGGTCCGGGCGCCTCTGGGTTTGAATCCCATCTCTGCCCCTCCCCAGCTGAGTGACCTTGGACAAGACGTTTCAGCTCACCGATCCTCACTTGCCCCCCCTCTGCGGATTGGGGATCTCATTCCCCGCAGGCAGGGCTGAGAGGAGTCAGTCACTCACGCTTGCCAAGAGGCTGGCATTCAGTAGTGGCTCAGAAAACGCCTCCAAGGGCTGGGAGATGAAGTGCGACTGGAAGCCCAAGTGGCTGGAGTTGCTTCCTTGCCTGGCTGCATTACACTTGCTGTGTGACCTTAGGCAAGTTGCTTAACCTCTCTGAGCCTCAGTGCTCTCCATAAAATAGGGGTGCTAATAGGCGCTATCCCAGGGCAGTGGTGAGGACCAAAGAGATAATATATGCAGAAGGTTAAGCACAGGCCTGACGCACAGAAAAAAAGTTTTTAAAAAAAGATTGATTTTTGTGTCATAATTATTGTTACTCCATGAGAGCAGTCCGTCTTAGTCACTGCTGTGTGGCCAATGCCTAGCACACAGTAGATGTTCAATAAATATTTGCAGGAGGAATGACATTACCGCAAGCTTTGGACCTCGCCCTCTGGGATCCAGAGCAGTTCCTCTGCAGCATCTGGACTGCCAGCTGTTCCCATGGCTACTGTCTGGCTGGTACCTGGGAGCCTAAGCCCAGGAAGCAGGAAGGGGAAGAAGCAGGCCCTGCAGGGTGCCAAGCTGGTGCCAGCCAGCTTCAGATGTCCAGGTGCCCCACTGGGCTCAGACGACACCCCTCTGAGCCCGTGCCTTAGAGAAAGTTTCTTGCAGTGAACGTGAACTGTGGGGTTAGCCGTGGAGTTAAAAGCTCAAGCTGTGCAATTACAGAGACCTGAGCTGTGTTCTCACCTCTGCACCTCCTGCCTTCTCAGGCCACCACTTGTACCTTTCTGAGCTCTGGTTCCTTAACTTTAAAATGCAATTTTTCCTACATCACCGGTAGTTGTTAGGTTTAAATGAGGTCATGCATGTAAAATGTTTGGCACAGTGCCTGAGACTGCATAGGCACTATTATAATTATTAATTAGTAATAATGATAATTCATTATTTGCCAGCTGTGGGCCCAGCTCCCATTCAGCCCTTTTGCTGCCTCCTATGGGGGCAGCCCTGCTTCTCTATCTTGGCTCAGCAGGACCCCTTTGCTCCCTTAAGCCTGAGACCCTCCCTGTCCCTGTGCCCAGTAGCTTGAGACTCCAACCCATCCCTTCTGTCTTCCCCCACAGTCTTTGGGGGATTCTTAGCTGGGTTTGGCCTCCCCTCCTGGCTGTTCCCCTCTGACATGCATCTGGGAGCCTTGGGAAAGGAACTAAGAGTGGGAACAGGAGGAGTTTTGCCTTTTCTGGCCTCCTGTGGGAGCCAGCTCTTGCTCTGTGGTCTCAGCTGGCTAAACCAGCCTTGCAGAGAGCCAGGCACCAGGGCCCCAGAGCCTGAGCTCTGCATGGACAGAAAAGTGGCGCTGGCGTTGCGGGGGGGCGGGGGGGGTGTCGAGTTGACTCGGATTCATGAGGACTCCATGTGCGTCAGAGTAGAACTGTGCTCTGTAGGGTTTCCAATGGCTGATTTCTTGGAAGTAGATTGCCCGGCCTTTCTTTTGCGGTGTCTCTGGGTGGATTTGAACCTGCCAACCTTTTGGTTAGCAAAAAGCACATTACCCATTTACACCACCCAGGGACTCCAGGCATAATTTACAGAAAAATTAAAATTCACCCATTTTCGGGCTTCATTTATGCAAGTTCTATCAAACGCGCCTTCCATGAAACCACCTCCTAGATCAAGACAGAACGTTTCCATCACTCTCCCAGATTCTGCCATGCCCCTTTGTAGGGCCAGCCCCAACAACTGGCAGTCACAGGTCTGTTCTGTGTGGTTTCCAGAACGCCATCTAAATGGATTCACGAAGCGTGTAATATAGCCTTTTGAGAATGGCTTCTTTCACTCAGCCTAGTGCACTTGAGACTCGTCTTTTGTTGCCGGCCCTAACAGTCCGTTCCTTTTTATTGCTGGAAAGAATTCCACGTATGGATGTGCCATAGGTTCGTTATCCATTCCCCAGTTGTTTCCACTTTGGGGCGATTCCGAGTAACCATGCGAGGTTTTAAAGCCAGGGAATGGCCTGGTTAGAACTAGGTTTTTAGGAAGGTCTCTGGGATTTTTTTTTTTTTTTCCTGGGGGATGGAGAGGGGACCAGGCAGGAAGGCTGCAGAAGACCGTTGTTGAATGGAGCTGAGCGCTCACAACCCTCCCCTCCGCTCTCCCTGCACAGGGTACGGCCACGCCGCGCCGGGCACTGACTCGGGCAAGGTCTTCTGCATGTTCTATGCGCTCCTGGGCATCCCGCTGACCCTGGTCACCTTCCAGAGCCTGGGCGAGCGGCTGAATGCGCTGGTGCGGCGCCTCCTGCTGGCGGCCAAGCGCGGCCTGGGCCTGCGGCGGCCGCGCGTGTCCACCGAGAACATGGTGGTGGCCGGGTTCCTGGTGTGCGCGGCCACCCTGGCGCTCGGGGCCGCCGCCTTCGCGCACTTTGAGGGCTGGACCTTCTTCCACGCCTACTACTACTGCTTCATCACCCTCACCACCATAGGCTTCGGCGACTTCGTGGCGCTGCAGAGCGATGAGGCGCTGCAGAGGAAGCCGCCCTACGTGGCCTTCAGTTTCCTCTACATCCTCTTGGGACTTACGGTCATCGGCGCCTTCCTCAACCTGGTGGTCCTGCGTTTCCTCGCGGCCAGCACCGACGCACCGGAGCGCGCAGCCCATCGCGCCAGCCCGCTCCGCCCGGGGGCGCTGGAGACCCGCGGCCCCTCCCTGGCCCGCCGCCCACCCCGCACCCGGGGCCCCACCTCCATCTCTTATCGCATCCACCAGCTGGAGATGTCTGCCCGCGACAATCTGGGTTTCTCGCCCCCATCGAGTCCCAGAGCCATGAGCAGCAGGCCCGGCAGGCCCCTGGTCAGGCGGAAGTCCATATGACAGCCCCACCTGGTGGGAGGTCCAGCCTGGAATGGGAGGGTCTGGGTTCTCCTACCAGTGCACCCTCCCCAGCTTGGAGAGGGGTGAGGGGCCGCGGCCTCCATGCTGTCTTCTGCCACCTCATTCCCTTCTGTGGCTGGCCCCCTCCCTCCTCTCCAAAAATATATTAAAGTTGCATCATCAGCACAAACGGGACTCTAAAGCCACCCTGTAGGTGCAGGTCCCTGTAGCCCAAATTGTTTGGGGTGGGGGGCGCATGAGCACTAGGAGAGGCTCTGCACAGGCCCACACGGCCCTCAAGCTGGCCCTCCCCAGCGGAAACAGATGGCTGCTTCTCTGTTGTGGGAAGAGGCTACTTTCCACATTGCAGGGGAAATGTACAGCTTTAAACAGTGGAATCTTATCAATGAGGCCAGATGCTCACACCGTTTGCAAAACCCAGGGATCAGAGCCTGGAGGGGACAGTCTACAGTCCAGGTGGGCAAGTCCCCACACTATTGAAATGGTCTACCATTCTCCTTGCCTGTCGAGTAGTGTGGAATCGGCCAGTGTAGAACCCTGTCCCTTCCACCCTTAAAACTGATGCCAGCCCCAACTAAGGACAGTAATGAGGGGGACCTTGCTGACACCCACCATCAGGGGACTCGGGCCAGCTGGACACAGCCCAAGGCTGTAGGACAAGCCCTCTATTGGCAGCCATGAGATCTGGGTTCTATTGCCAGCCCCAATCACCAGCAGCATGGCCTTGGGGGACGCACCCCTCTCCCTGGGCCTCAGTCTCCACATGTGTGAAATGACTGGGCCTGCAGGTTCATCCAGAGCCCTGCTTCCTGCTGGGCATCTCTGGCAGTGCTCCCTGGGATGAACTCCAGCCCATAAAGAGATAATAATAAAGCCATGGCAGACACCTGGCATTCTAGCACTCAGACCCTTAAAGACCAACTGCCCGTAGCTTCCTAGGTAGAAATGTGTCAACACAAAGCCAGAGCAAGCCAGGTTAGAAAAGCCAAAAACTTTAATTTTCAACATGAGCTACATGGTCATGAACATAATGCAACGTGACCCACTCCAACCCAGGGGCCCGGAAACCCTCCCTCCCCAAAGGCCCCGGGCACACCTGCTCCTGGAGAGGGAACAAGGGAAAGGTGGAAGGATGGAGAGACCCCAGCCTGGGGACCCGGGTCCTGCCCTCCTGCCGCCCCCGAGGAGGCAGTCGTAGTGAAAGGATTCCAGATGTGATGCCTAAGGCCCTGGGTTCAAGTCCTCACCTCACCCTCACAGAAGCTCCGAGTAAAACGGGCACTGTCAGCCTACCTCATGGAGCGGGGAGTCAGATGAGCTCACGGACATGGAAGCTTCCCATCCGCTCTGAGGTGCTGTTCTGCAGATACGGCCCTCTCAGAGGAGTCACTACGGATGGGGGAGGGAGTGTTTGTCCCCTGGGCGTGGCACAGTGCTGCTACTCAATAAATAAATGCAGGTGACCTTGCTTGACGCAACAGCTGTGCCTCCAAGGGGAGTGGGCCTCTGGTGTTTCGAGCACTGGAATGAGCCCAGGAGCTCCCTGGTTGAAGGAGATGGATGATGAAGCAGCTTGTAAAGTGCATAACCACTCCCTAAATAATCCAGTCTAGGAGCCCTGGTGGCACACGGGTTAAGCGCTTAGCTGCTACCCGAAAGGTCGGTGGTTCAAGCCCACGCAGCCACTCCATGGAAGAAATTCCTAGTGATCTGCTCCCATAAAGATGACAGCCTAGAAAACCCAACTGGGCAGTTCTGCTCTGTCACATGGAGTCGCTATGAGTCGAAATTGACTCGATGGCACCTAACAACAAACTATCTGCTCTACTTCCTCACGATGGAGCTCTGCACTAACTTAAAGCAGGGTCTTAGGACGGCACCTTCCCCTCCCAGGGCCTCAGCTTCCTCCTCTTTAAAATGGAGGCGGTGACACCCCACCCCCTCCTACTGCCCAGGGGCTCTTGTGAGGGTCAAATGGTCCACTTGAGGTACAAGCACTTTGAAAACAAAACATTTGAGAAGCACTACAGGAAGGTCAGACGTTACTATATCTGAAGGTTTGTGCATGGATTTCCTTTAGATAAGGGGTTCTACAACTGCCCCCACCCTCTCACAGCCTGGGCAGAAACTCTCCCTCCAGTTGGAGGGGCTACAGCCCACCTGCGGAAGCCCCCACCCAGGCAGCAAGGCCTAGACCGGAACCTGTGCCTCCTCAGTCAGTGAGGCCAGACCCCCATGTGAACTAAGTCTCTATGCCAACCTCCTCCCACAAACCCTAGCCCAGAAAGTGAGCTACTGACCCACCTAGATGGAACCAACCAGGGTTGTGCACCCAGGGCTAATATCATGGCAGACATTCCCTGGAGAAATGGTCTCCTGACTGTTAAGGGGAGACACACAACGCAACGTAGGCCCTGGTTCTGCCCCCATCACTTACTTACTTGCTGAGGGGTGTCTGACAAGTCACTTCCTGCTTCTGGACCTAAATTCTCAGATGGGCTACAACTTGCCCTCCCCATCTTCAGCCACTAGGAGGCTCCAAAGAGAAAGGAGGAAGAAGTGCTGAGGAAAGTGGGGGGCCCACTTTGCTCCAGCTGCTGGGAGGAGACCCAGCTGAGGGTGACACGGAACTCACAGGTGATCCCAAGGGCACCTTTGCACTGGGCCTCCGTCTTCTGTCTGCAAAATGAAAGTGGACTTCACTAGATAGTCTCAAAGACACTTCCCCTTTAGAATGAAGAGAATTCTGGAGAAGGAAAATGGAGCTGTCTCCCTCCCACAGTACCCCTGCCTGTGACTGCTGGGATTGAAAAAAGCCTCATCCCCTAGAGACCCAACCCCCCAAAAGGCCCTCAAACTCCACCCTGTCTGCTCCTCCCCCATGGTGGTGTTCAAGGGCTGCTGGAGAAGGGTCAGTCAGCAGCAGGAGCAGGCTGGGTTTGAAGATTTCCCAAAGCTAATAATGAAAAGAGCCACTCCCCAGCCCCAGACCCCCGTCCTTTGGTGAGGGCAGACAGTGGTTCCCATGCCAAATGGTCAGAGCCCCTTTGAAGAGGGCACGTGCTCACAACGATGATACAAAGAAACAGGGCTCCAGCCCCCACCCCAGCCCACCCCTCCAGGAGGTGAACAGAGATTTCACAAAACAAACAAGAAAACCACCGAGGGGGCCCCTGGTGACCACCCCCAGGGTGTTGTTATTGCTTCGGAGCTCTCACCCTCTTTGTAAAGGTGATACAGTCACCAGAGGGGGCTCAGGCTGGAGGGGAGGCCAAGTCAGCTCCAAGCCCCTCTCCCGCTGGCTGGGACAGCTAGGCCTAGCCCGTCTTCCAAAAGCTGCCCCTAAACAACCAGAGCAGCAATGGTTGGAGAGAAAAGGCGCTCTCCTGGCTCAAAATATTCTAAATGGTAATAAACAAACAGCAGAGAAATCATACTGGTTAAAAAAATGGGGGAGGGGCTGGTCTGAGCCTTGGCTGTGAGTCCCCCAGAGCCTTGCTCCTTCCTGGCATCTCCGCTGGGCTTCCCAGGGGCCCTCGCATAACTGGTCTGTCTCCAGGCCTCATCCTGGGAGAACACAGGCATCTGTGCTCCTTGTTTTACCTTCCAGACAGATCCAGAGCCCAGCCTTGGGATTTGACCTGCCACAATGCCAAGAAGCTCTGAAGACCCCCTGGACAAAGGGGGCACCCCATCTCCCCTTCCAATGCAGTGTGAGAAACTCCATGAGGGTGATAAAGCTCAACCAGAACTTTAAAAGACATCCAGGCTGAGGGGAGCCCAGAATGTCTAGGTGGAAGGAACAGCCCAGTCAACCACACAGCCTGGGCATCACCCGGAGAAACTATGCCCTCCAATGGTGTCCAGGCCCCTCCACCAAGGCCCAGCCGCCCCCAGAAGTGCTTCATAAATAAAATCGGTACTGAGGATAATAAATCAGAGTGTTTGAGTATAATGGGCAGCCCCAGCTATGACCCTACAGGGGGAGAGGGCGGGAACAAGGAGGGGCTGGCCTCCATGAACCAGGCTGCCCATCTGGGCCCCAGCCAGTGAAGAAACTGCCTCTCCCGGAATGTATTTGTGTCTCTTCCCGCCCTGTCCTGGGACTGTGTTAGGACTATGTATGAGCTAAGGGCAGGCCCCAGGGCTGGGGACACTAACTCTACCCAGCTAACCGGGACTACGCCCTACACAGCAGGGACTGGGTCAAGAGGGGTGGTGGGCTGCTGGGTGCCTCCCAGGGGAGGTGGCAGGAATGTGCTTCTATAAAGAAGGGCCAGCCTTCGTCCTCCCCAGCATGCAAAAGGGTTCCCGCAGGCCCTAGGGAGGGCCAGGGCGGGAAGGCAGCTACCCAGGGCTGCCTGAGAGCCAGCCCCCGATTCCTGCACTCATATCTGCTCCAGCCTTTCTCTCCTACAACTGTCTTGCCTTGAGCCAAGGTCAATGAGGCCAGGATAGCAGGTCCTGCCCTTAGTACTGGATGGTTTGTTGAAAAAGACTAAAATAGAGGAACTCCATCCCCTCCCCAGGTTTCCAGCCTGGGGGAAGAGGGGGTGTAGATAAGATGACCTTTGACCTCATCCAACAAAGAGGGATTCTCCTGTTTAGGAAACCTTTACCTTGGCACCCCTAATCCCAGCCCAGCTTTCCTTAGCCTCCCCTCCAAACCAGCACCCCCAAAATACAGAAATGGGGAGCTTTCGGGGCTCCGGTTCTAGAGAATCAGGACCCCTCAGCTCCTCTGCCAAAACAGCAATGACAAAGCTCTTTCTGGTCCCCCAGAAGTTCCCAAACTGGCTGTGGCAGCCCCATGAAGCAAGGTGCCCTGGGGGTCTGCAGTCACTGCACCAGGCCCCAGACACCTCCTCCTTTCCTTTGATCTCTGCTGGACACAAATTCCTAGAGCCACTGAAAGAGGGGCAGGCAGAAGGGGACGGACAGATGGACTCAGACAGGCTGCGGCAAAGCTCCTTCCACAGGCAGGCGGAGGGAGGCCTGAGCTCCTCTTCAAGTTGGGGCCCTGGGCCCCAAGGAGCTGGCTCCGGATCCTTGCAAAGCTGCCCCATCAGCTTTGGGGCAGGAGTAGCTGCCTGAACCCGGTGCCGCAGGAAAGACACTTGCTGGTAATTGGCACCATGGAGATGGCCGGCTGGGTTCTGGACTTGGCTCTGGGCAGCGAGCTTCCAAGGAGGGAAAAAGGGAGGCAGGGAGGTTGGACAGTGTTTGGGACAGAAGAGTGGTTTGCTCTGCCACCTCAGTCTTTCCTTTCTCTGGACTTCAGCCACATCCACCAGGTCAAGAACCGGCCAAGTCAAAAGTGCAGCCAATCCCGTTGGGAGAGGGAGGGTCTCAGGGGGTAAGAGGCAAAGAAGGGGTGAGGAGGGGCCCAAGGGGGGCAGGTCTCCCCTTTCTGCTTCCCCCCTGTGGGGGAGAGCCCCATGATCCTCTGTATAGTGTGCCTCAGGGCCTGGGGTTCCAGGCTGGGGCTCGGAGGTCTCCAGGCCATCTTGGGGAGCCCCTCCCCATCCCCGGCACTAAGATCGCTCGCCACAGGGCCCCACGGTGCTCTCGAGGGACAACTGGGATGCCTGCCGGAGCAGGGGGCCTGTGGCTGGGTCCACCATAGAGGAGGTGGGAAATAGCTTGTACCAGCCCACGGCCAGGGTGGTCAAGTCCAGCTCCTCCAGCAGCACACGGGCCACGCCCATGAACTGCTTCCGCTCCATCCGCCCGTAGTTCCCCCACACGATCACCTGCGAGGCAAGAGACACAGTGGTTCAAATTCTACCAATGCCATCCACAGACCCCACATCAGAATATCCCACACACCATTCATCTCCAAATCCTGTGGATTCTACCTCCTCAAAATTGCTCAAGTCGGTGTCCAGCTACTACTACTGAATATTTGGATCAAAGATTCTATAGAATAATCCAGATGGAATCCAGACTTTCAGGAGCCATTGAGGCTAGATAAACCCAAAGGAATCTTTAAACTTTAAACCAAATATATCCCCTGAAGTCTTCTTTAAACCAAATAATATTGTTGTTGTTAAGTGCCATCGAGTCAGTTCCAATTCATAACAACCCCATGAACAAAAGAACGAAACATTGCCCGGTTCTGTTCCATCCTCCCAAATGTTGCTATGTTTGAGCTCATCGTTGCAGCCACTGTGTTAATCCATCTCATTGAGGGTCTTCCCCTTTTTAGCTGACCCTCTACTTTACCAAGCATGATGTCCTTCTTCAGGTACTGGTCCTTCCTGATAACATTTCCAAAGTATGTAAGATGAAGTCTCGCCATCCTCGCTTCTAAAGGGTATTCTGGCTGTGCTTCTTCCAAGACAGATTTGTTCATTCTTCTGGCAGTCCATGGTATATGCAATATTCTTCGCCAACACCACAATTCAAAGGCATCAATTCTTCTTCAGTCTTCCTTATTCACTGTCTAGCTTGTGCATGCAGACGAGGCGATTGAAAACACCATGGCTTGAGTCAGACACACTTTAGTCCTCATGGTGACGTCTTTGCGTTTTAACACTTTAAAGAGGTCTTTTGTAGCAGATTTCCCCAATGCAATACGTCGTTTGATTTCTTGACTGGTGCTTCCATGGGTGTTGACTATGGATCCAAATAAAATGAAATCCTTGACAACTTCAATCTTTTCTCCATTTATCATGATGTTGTTTATTGGTGTAGTAGTGAGGATTTTTCTTTTCTTTTTTAATGTTGAGATGTAATCCATACTGAAGGCTGTAGTCTTTGATCTTCATCAGTAAGTGCTTCAAGTCCTCTTCACTTTCAGCAAGCAAGGTTGTATCATCTGCATATTGCAGGTTGTTAAGGAGTCTTCCTCCAATTCTGATACCACGTTCTTCTTCATATAGCCTAACTTCTCGGACTATATGCTCTGCATATAGACTGAATAAATATGACGAAAGGATACAACCCTGACACACATCTTTCCTGATTTTAAATCATGCAGTATCCCCTTGTTCTGTTTGAACAACTGCCCTTGGTCTAAGTACAGGTTCCTCATGAGCGCAATTAAATGTTCTGGAATTCCCATTCTTCACAATGTTATCTATAATTTGTTATGATCCACAAAGGCAAATGCCTTTGCATAGTCAATGAAACACAGGTAAACCAAACCATAGTCTAGCTTAATTAGTAAAGAATGTCTGCCTTGAGTATTGTGCTCTTTTAAAGAACTGTCTACATGGGATCAGACTGACAACAGCAACTCAAAAATGTGGATAGGAAACTTAGCAGGCAGTGAGTTTATGTAACTGGAGGAGAAAAAACTCAGAAAAGGACGGTGAGAATGGCTGCACAACTCAAAGAATGTAATCAGTACACATGTAGAAATTGTTGAATTGGTGTATGTTCTGCTGTGTAGACTCTCAACAACAATGAATAATTAAAACAGAAAAAAAAAGTATGACAAAAAAATTTTGCTCAAGTCCATCCATATTTTCATGTCTCCAGTATCCCCATTACTGGTGGCCTGGCTGATTGAATTCCCATCTCCAGTCTTGCCTCTCCATCCATCTTCCACACTGCCCATTTTTGAACCCAGGCCTTGGAGGTTGGTCCTACATCAGAAGTCCCCTGACTTCTTGCCCCAGGAGCCTCTGTTTCCAGACCCTCAGAAACCCCCAAACCCCCAAACATGACACAAAGTTTCAAAAATGGCTGGTACTGTCTATGATACTAGCTTATGCCCTTTTTTCAACCAGATCCTTTTTTTGCAGTGCCTTTCCATTTCTTGGCCCCCACCCTCTCTTTCAGCTGCCACTTGGGCAGGTTCTGGGGCTGTGGGGCCCTCATTTTGCTGCCTTACACCCCAGCTTCTTCCTCCATCCCCTTCTATGAGGGTAGGGAAGGTTCATTCACTCAGTAGAGCCTGGGGTTTAAAGCAAGCCTTTGGAGTCAGACATACTTAGGCTCATACCCCAGCTCTGCCACTTACTGGCTGTGTGATCCCAGGCAAGTCAGTTAACCTCATTGAGCCTCAGTGTCCTTTTTGGTAAAACTGGGATGATTCCAATTCAATGTACCTCACAGGCGAGGACCGAAGGACAGCATGGATGTAAAAGCTCACTGTGAGCTACAAGCTGCTCCTCCAGCGTCGAGGGTAATGTTAAGACAACGTGAGCCAACATCATTGTTTAATGTGTTCCAGGGACTATGCTAAGGCTAAACCAGCCTTAGATTCAATCTTCCCAACAACTTTGCACAGGAGGAAGCATTATCCCATTTCACAGATGTGTAAACTGAGGCACAAAGAAGTTAAATCACTTGCCTACTCAACTAACAAGAATTCAGTGCACCTGTAGCAGCTCATCAGAAGCCCCACTTTGGGGGCACAGGTAGAGTCACTGTCACTGGCATTCTGATTTCACTTGTGGTGGGGTCTGTCCTGCTCTGACATTAATCGGAGCACTCATTAATAGTACCCTCCTAATGGCTAGGAAGAGCCCTGGTCACTCAGTAGTTAAGAGTTCAACTGTTAACCAAAAGGTCAGCAGTTCGAATCCACCAGCTGCTCCTTGGAAACCCTATGGAGCAGTTCTATTCTGTCCTATAGTGTTGCTATGAATTGGAATTGACACAACGGCAACGGGTTTGATTCGGGTTTTTTTTTATTGGCCAGGAGCCAAACATCCTCAATAGACCCTCAGACGGTTATCACTGTGCTCCAGGTCATGCCCCTAGCCTCCAGAGATTAATAATTTTGGCAGCCATTTGTAGAGCATTACTACAGGCCAACCTTGCAAATGCTTTTTTTTTTTTTTTTGCACAAACAACACATTTCACAGTCACAGTAGCTGTCTTAGTCATCTAGTGCTGCTATAACACAGATACCACAAGTGGATAGCGTTAACAAAGAGAAACTTATTTTCTCACAGTCCAGTAGGCTAGAAGTCCAAATTCATGGTGTCAGCTCCAGGGGAAGGCTTTCTTTCTCTGCCGGCTCTGGAGAGGGGTCCTTGCTGTCAATCTTCCCCTGGACTAGGAGCTTCTCTGCTCAGGAACCCTGGGCCCAGAGGACATGCTCTTCTCCCCACACTGCATTCTTGGTGGTATGATGTTCCCCCTCTCTGCTAGCTTCCCTTTCCTTTTATCTCTTGTAAGATAAAAGGTAGTTCAGGTCACACCCCGGGGAAACTCCCTGTATGTTGGATAAGATATATGACCTGGGTAAGGGTGTTACAATCCCACCCTAATCCTCTTTAACAGAAAATTACAATCACAAAATGGAAGACAACCACAGACAACTGGGAATTATGGCCTAATCAAGTTAATACACACATTTTTGGGAGGACATAATTCAGTCCACGACAGTAATATTACCAGGTAGAAACTATTGTCATCCTCATTTTATAGATGAAGAAATTGAGGCTCAGAGAGGACCACATTCAAAGCTACACAAAAGGTTGTGGCACTCAGATCATCAACGGTCATGATTTCCCTGCCCCTCACTCTGCACCCCAGTGCCCCTCACCTGCAGGACTTTGCCCTGGGGGCTCTCAGGAAACAGGAGCACCTGGTTATACAGTGGGTCCAGTGACTTGCGAGCGACTTTGGTCTTCTTCTTGGCAATGCAGACACCATTCTCTAGCAGGTAGGCCTTGATGTAGGCCGCTGGGGACAGAGGCCAGTGGGGGTCAGTGTTGGCTCTGGCCCTCATAGTGAGGGCAAAGGGTGAAGTAGAGAAAAGCCACCCACCCGCTGCTGGGGACTGGAGTGCCTGCATGGGGCCTGGAGAGGAGGCAACAGGGTCAAGTGGGTGGGTGGGACCTACTCCACCTCCTCTGGTGGTCCTCACTGCCTTTGGCACTTCTATACTTAACCTGTTAGCCCTTGATTCACCCACCCCTTCCCTGGCTACACTTTAATCTTCTGACCCACTCATTCAGTTAATGCTTGCTGAGCTCCTACTGTGTACCAGGCATCCTACTAGGCACTGGGATATAATGACAAACAGGAAAGATGGTCCCTGCCCTCCAGCTTAGTCCGGTGGGGGAGAACACCAAGGTCAACAACCTTAATAGGTCCCAGAATGAGCCCTAAACCACCATGGAAGTCATTAGGGCAGGGACAGAGGGGTCCTACATACTTGGGCCCCTTTTTCTCCCTTCTAGAGCCCAGGCGTCCCTCTGGATCCCCTGTCCAGACCTCCATCCCCGCCTTGCAGAGGGGTGGGCAGCTCCCACACCTGGCAGTGTCTTCGAGCCTGGCTTGGCCGTCAGGCCGCGAGCCTGGATGATGTCTACTTCAAGCTGACCATTCCGCTCCTGCAAGCCGATCTCCACATCTCCTGCAAGAGATACGACTGGGAAATAACCTAGAAGCTCAGTAAGGGCTCAGTTCCTCCTCTTCTTAGAGAAGAAACCCTCTTCCCCTGCTCCTAGCCCCAAACAAACCCAGAATCAACTCCCACACCAAGTTCCAGGTCCTGCTAAGGGCTTGGCAATTGTGGGCCAGGCCCTCTGGCTTCAAACAGGCCTTGGGACACTCACCCATTGGAGTGGTGGCCAGGGTCTGGCGGCCCACAAACTGCGCTGGCCCCATGCTGCCTAGAAAGTCACTGAACTGGGCGTCCGATGCCAGGCAGACTCCCCCATAGTTAAGGCTGCAAGAAGAAAAGAGGAGATAAGTCAAATGTTCCCAGGGGCCAGACAGAAAACTCCGGCGACTCAGGTAGTCGGCTCTAGAATGTCCCTTATTGCATGCAATTTTGGTCCACAGGCACCACCAAGCCTCAGCAGACGGTGTCCTAACTCTCCCTAGTCTTAACCACCCTAAAATTTCAGCTCCTACTCCAAAACTCCAGGGCTTAGCTTTTGTGTCCTGTATCATTTCCCTACCTGCCCTTGCTAACTCTTAGATTCCATCTCCATTAAATGGATATGACAGTTGCTAAGAGTCAGAAGAAGTACAGCCAAAATGTTCCTTAGAAGTGAGGCTGGTGAGACTTTGTCTTACGAACTTTGGACCTATTATCAGGAGGGACCAGTCCCTGGAGGACATCATGCTTGGTAAAGTGGGGGGTCAGCAAAAAAGAGGAAGACCCTCAATGAGATGGACTGACATATAATGGCTGTTAACAATGAGCTCAAACATAGCAACAATTGTGAGGATGGCACAGGACTGGGCAGCGTTTTGTTCTGTCGTATACAAGGCTGCTACTGAACCAACTTGAGAACACCTAACAACGTTTGTCACAAGTGCCTGGCATATGTGTGTTAGTGCCTTGATACTCAGAGTATGGCCCAAGGACTCACAGTCTGCTGAGTCAGACTCTATTTTAACATGACCCCTAGATGGTTTGTTTGCACAGGAAAGTCTGCAATGCGTTGGGCCAGTGGACATTGAACTTGAAGGTGTCCATTTGTGGCTGCTGCTTGGGTGCTCAATATCCATCCTTTGATAACAAGACCTCAACTCTCCTTTGGGGAGCCCCTTCCCCACTCTCACTGGGTGTGCATCCCATGGAGAGGCACAGACCCAGCCCCATTGCCTGGCCAATCAGGGTACTCCCTCCCTTGGGCCAATGATTGGCTCAGGGGCAGGTGTGTGCCCCAATCCAGCCCCCAGGAATCTGGCCTGGAAGCTTTGTTTGAATTGTGGGAAATGAGAAGCTCTCTTTTCCAGCAGCCATGAACCTGGGACATAGGCCTGGAGCGTCTAGCAGCCATCAAACTAGCTAAGAGACCAAGTTCTGATGGCACTATGGGAGCTCTTGGACCAAGCTCAGTCCAAAGCAAGTCATTTCATCTTTTTTTCTTGGTTATATGTCAATAATAATAAACCCCAAAACCCATTGCCATCAAGTCAATTCTGATTCATAGTGACCTATAGGACAGAGTGGAACTGCCCCATAGGGTTTCCAAGAAATGGCTGGTGGATTTGAACTGCCAACCTTTTGATTAGCAGCCAAGCTCTTAACCACTGCTCCACCGGGGCTCCAAGAGTAATAATACTTGTTACATATTTTATAATATAGTAAGTTCCCGGGTTACAAATGTCGGACTGACAGACAACTTCACCTTGCACTTTACTGTTATGTAAATTTACCTTCACTTTGAAATGACTGAACCAACCTCTCCTGGAAACAAATTCTTCATCACGATCACCTTCACTTGGCGCATGTGCAGCTTTTTTAAAGTAAGGCTAAATAAGAGCCATGTACACCTGTTCTGACTTACAAATTACCTACAAATTCAACTTAAAGGCACAGTCAGGAACAGATCTCATTCATAACCCAGGAACTGCCTGTATAATTAAAATTACGTGTATTTATATAATAATATGGGGTCTCTGGGTGGTACAAACAGCTAATGTGTTTGGCTGCTAACTGAAAGGTTGGAGTTTCAAGTCCACCCAGAGGCACCTTGGAAGAAAGGCCTGATGATACTTCCAAAAAATCAACCACTGAAAACCCTATGGCCCTGAGTTGCTTTTCAAACCTTGAATTGAAACTATCCCCTGAAGTTCACCTTTAAATTAAGTAACAGTTTAGCCCAAAGAGTAAAGATTGTCACCCTTGACTATTGCATTAAGATATATATATATATATATATATATATGACCAGGAAACCCTGGTGGCATAGTGGTTAAAAGCTACGGCTGCTCAGCAAAGGCTGGCAGTTCAAATCCACCAGGCACTCCTTGGAAACTCTATGGGGCAGTTCTACTCTGTCCAAGAGGGTTGCTATGAGTCAGAATTGGCTCAATGGCAATGGGTTTGGTTTGGTTTTTATATAAGACCAAAGGAACCCTGCTAGCTCAGTGGTTAAGTGTTTGGCTGCTAACTGAAAAGTCAGTGGTTCAAACCCAGCAGCTGTTCCACAGGAGAACGATGTGACAATCTGCTTCCATAAAGATTACAGCCTTGGAAACCGTCTGGGGCAGTTCTACTCTGTCCTGCAGAGTTGCTATGAAGCAGAATAGACTCGAAAGCACACAACAACAAAAACGTGTAAGACCAAAGGGTCAACACCTATTTTAAAGCGTATATGAGAAGGTGAAGGGCAGGGAGATTAAATAAATGGAAGTGAAACAACTAGAACAGAAATAATGAGATATTGACACAATATGAAGAATGTAACCAGTGTTACTGGACATTATGTTCAGAAACTGTGGAATGGGAGCGGGGGTTCTGCTGTGTATATTTTCACCAAAAATGAAACTAAAAAAAAGACTCTATGGAGCGCAGCTCTACTCTGAACATACCTGGAGTCGCCACACAAGGCTACTGCCCGGTCAAAGTTTTTGTGCACTCTTAGGTATTCAATTCCAAGTAAACTTCCGGGGGAGACAAGAGAAGGCCGTGTGTGCAAAGAACTTACTACTTTGCTGGGGAAACGTGTTGCTCCAAAATAAAGACCATAACATAATCCTGTCCACAGCAGGTGGTGAGAGCCAGAGCTGATTATCTGATAGATAAGGTAAGCACGGTGATTACCTTCTTACCAGATCAGTAGTGAAAAATTTCACACATGAAGTGGTTTACTACAGATTAGTAAGTAAGCCCAGTGCTTACTGGGTCATCTGCCCGCTAGGGATTGTAAATTTGAAAAGAAGCTTTGATTCTGTAGGAAGGTGCTGTGGGGTTGGAAGAAAAATAGATGCCAACCATACCTAGAAGCAGAATCTTTGATGTGGTGAAAAATGTGAAATTGTTCACTACAGATGATCTGGTAAGCAAGATAAGCACCGTGCTTACCTTGCCTATTGGATAATCTGCCCCTGGTGGGAGTCTAGGGTCAGTCAGAAGGGAGGGATCATTGGTTGCTGAAGTGACCCAGAATGGATGGCTCTGAACTGGGGCCAAAGGAGACACAGGTTCAGCAGACAAGGGAAGAGGAAAGCAGGCATACCACGCGGGGGAGGGGGGCGAGGAATACAGCACAAGCAAAGGCTTGGGGTGGTCTGAGCAGGTGCAGTGAATCCTTAGAGGCTACAGCAGGTACACGTGAGGAGGAGCAGAGAACGAGGCTGGGGCTGACGAGTAAGGGTCCTGAATGGTGGGAGAGAGTTTAGACTTAATGATCCTCTTCACTTAAGACAAAGAAGCTCTCCTAAACCGTGAGAAAACTAATTTCTGTTTGTTAAAGCCACCCATTGTGGTATTTCTGTTATAGCAGCTAGATACCTAAGTCCCATTTTATAGATTTCGCTAGAGGTTAAGTGACTTGCTCAATCACACAGCTAGCGTGTGGCCCCGCCCATGGCTAAGTAACTTGCCCAATCACATAGCTAGCGTGTGGCCCCACCCATGGCTAAGTAACTTGCCCAATCACATAGCTAGCGTGTGGCCCCACCCATGGCTAAGTAACTTGCCCAATCACATAGCTAGCATGTGGCCCCACCCACAGCTAAGTAACTTGCCCAGTCACATAGCTAGTGCGTGGCCCCACTCATCTCCTCGGCACACTACTGGCTGAGGCTGCTACTCTAACGCTGCAACTCGGTTTGAGGGCTAGTTTTCCGACTCTGAGAACACGTTCAACCTGAGGGTTAGTGCCCCCAGGATGAGCCCTCCATCAATGACAAGGAGCTGTCCTGAGTTGGGGTAACTCGGTGGTACTCAGCCGTATGTCCGGTGCCGTCTCCCCGAGCTCCCCAGCAGGGCTGGGCTCCAGGGGCCCACAGGGCCAACAGGTTTGATAGCTCCCCCTTCACTAGCTCCCTTCCGCATCTCATCCCCCACTCCAATACTGGTGATGCCTGAGATAATCGACTTCCACTTGAGTCCCTGTCAGGGTCTGCCTCTGGACGAACCCAAACCGAGAGTGTGGCAGAGGAGTATTTGAACTCATGCAGCCAAGTTTCTGGGTCTATTACCTTAATTATGCAAAAACTGATTTTAAAAAAGTACAGAAAAAGCTACATATCTGGGGTTGAAATGTGCCCACTACTCTTGCAAACCCAAAGATGTTTAATTAACAGCACCACGGCGAAGGCCTAGGCTTCCTCACCGCTGGCAACAAGGCCTTTCCTCCACACCCCGAGTCTCTTGTTTTCACCTACCCTGGCTACCTGGAGGTCTGGGCTCCAAAAGCCTAAAAAATGGTGGTGCCTTGTGGGTTCCAAGGCCCTGAAGAAGCTCAGCTCCCAGTCCTGAGCGAGGCCTTCCGAAGCCTGAAATCGAAAGTTTCCTCCAACATCTGATTGTCTGTTCCTCGGTTCCTGGTGGAATTGTGGCAGACAATGGGGAACCAGCAGGCCTGGTAATTAGCAGTAATTGTTTATAATATCTGGGCGGCTGCCGGATTTCCCATCCTAGGGTGCCTCGCAGGCTGCCAAGGAACCAGGCTGACGCCCCAGAAACCCTGAACTGGCTATCACATCCCCCAGGCTGGGGCTGGAGGGAGGAAGACTGAAGTGTAGGCAGGTCCAACCACGTTGGAGACCCCACTCCTGGGGGTCGTCCCTGGAGCAGGAAAACAGGCAGAGGATACAAAGTCAGATCTGGTCTGCTCCTCCCTGGCCAGCTGCTTGCTGTGTGACCCCTCTCTGCACTCAGTTTTCTGTTCTGTAAACTGGAGCTCACGCTTACCTCCAGACAGGATTCAGCTGTTTAACTGGCCAGTGCCTGTGCGGTGCCAGTTTTAAATATTTGGAAAATCTCCTCTGTCACAGGATCCATTAGAAAAGGATAAGAAAAAGCTTGCAGAATTATAAATGCCACATTCATGCTATTACTTAGATCCATTGATTAGCAGTATGCCTCGTATGCAGTAGGCTCTCAATAAATGCTCACTGCTGTATACCCTTCAGCTAGTCCCAGACTGGGAAAAGGAGGCAATAAAGTGTAGTAATAAAGACTGGACTTTGGCATAATACAGACCCTAGATTCCAGTGCTGTGTACCCTAGGGCAAGCTTTATAACCTCTCTGAGCTGCAGTTTCCTCACATGTAAGATGGGAATACAGTAATGACTTTGTCAAGTTGTTGGGGGGAAGAGTCAGATAGGTAACACAGGCAAGGAGCTTAACACAGGGCCTGGCACAAGAGTATCTGCTGAATGAATGAATGAACGAACAAATGAAATACCACAGCCTCCTGGGCCCTGCTGTCTGGGCCTGGGAGACCTTCCTTTCCCTCTTCTGGGTGTTTTTCATGACATTTCTGATTCCAGACCTGTTAGGATGCACAGCATGTGGATGTCTGAGACCTGGCCCGGGCTGGTGGGGTGCAGGGTGGGGGCTGGAGCAGCCAGTCCTCCTGGGAGGAGGCAGGGGCCTGAAACAGGATTACAACCCGTGTTCTGCTGGCTTTTTATTTTGTGTTAATGGTGAAATGAGATTTCCTGCATTGCAAATCCTGTTAGTTCTGTTTGTGGAGCTGAAACCCATTTATCTTTTATTAACCTTTGAGCTGGGTTTGCCCCCTGGATTTTCTGTGTTCTCGGTGGTTAAGGAAGTAATTGGGTTATTTGGGGGTTTGACTCCATTCTGTTTTCCAGATGGATCACCCACTCAGTTGCATCCAGAAATTAAAAGGTTGCGCAGTCCTCTCGGTGACGTGGATTATGTGGCTCTGAAAGGTTTCAGTGATTTATGGGCTGTCTTTCTGTCCATCCATTAACTGCCCCCCCCATATGCCCATCCATCCATCCACCTCCCCACAGACTCGCTGAGCCTACAGTACACCCAGTTCTGCTCTAACGCAAGATATGCGATCCTAAAGATGACCTTGCCACAAAAAATCCCACAATACAAATCACAGAGCTTGAGCCCTGGTGGTGCAGTGGTTAAGAGCTTGGCTGCTAACCAAAAGGTTAGCAGTTCGAATCCACCAGCTGCTCCTTGGAAACACTATTGGGCAGGTCTACTCTGTCCTATAGGGTCGCTATAAATTGGAATCGACTTGACAGCAACAGGTTTTACAGGGAAAATGATGTTAGGGGCACAATACTCAGAAACTTTGTCAGCAACACATTAAAAGGAAAAAAAGACAGGAACCTAGTAAAAAATGGTAGCACATTTTTACATGTTAAATGGTTAAGAAATGCATAAATATTAAACATGCCACTTTTACCTTGAAAAAGACCTACAGTTGGCTTGTGGGAGTGGGTGTCTGAAGAGCTGTGGCCTGTGAGTGACTGTGAAGTGGTGGAAGCAGGGATGTCTGAATTGGATGGAAAGTTGGAACACCAGGTGTGGCTGATAACACAGGTGAACCGAGGGAACAGGTAGATGTTTGAGGGGTGTGTGTTTTCTGTATTTACCTAGTGTGTCCCATGAATGAAACTGCATATCAGCAAGTGCAAAATTCCTGCCCTGCTCAAATTGTTCCCTAATATTTCAATCGTGTTGGAGCCAATTCACATTTTCAAAACAAGTGTCCTAGCAGGACTGACTGTATGCTGGGATACACTGCATCCTGACTCCTGCTTCTCAAGCATTCAAGGCATTTCCAAGCCTGCCCCCTCCCCGAGAGTGTAGCTCATGGGCATGAAGCTCACGGGCATTGAGCTGGAGCCCTATAGCACAGTGGTTAAAGCATTCGTCTGCAAACCGAAAGGTCAGTGGTTTGAACCCATCAGCCCCTTTGAGAAAGAAAGATGTGGCAGTCTGCTTCTATAAAGATCACAGCCTTGGAAGCCCTATGGAGCAGTTCTACTCTGTCCTATAGGGTCACTATGAGTTGCAATCAACTTGACAGCACTGAGTTTTTTGTTGTTGTTGTTAAGCCAGGCACTGATAGTGCTAAGCACTCTATCAATATTATATTACCTCATTTAATCCTCTCAACAACGCTGTGATAAAGTTAGGTTCTCGTTGTTCTTGCTAGTTACTGTTAAGTCTGTTCCAACTCCTATCGACCCATGTGTGCAGAGTAGAACTGCTCCATAGGGTTTTCAGGGCTGTGACCTTTCAGAAGAAGATCGCCAGGCCTGTCTCCTGAGGCCCCTCTGAGAAGATCTGAACTGCCAACCTTTCAGCTAGTAGTCAAGTGCGTAACTGTTCACACCACCCAGGGACTCCTAGGTACTTATATTAAACCCATTTTGCAGAAGTGGAAACTGAGGCAGAAAAATATTAAGTAACCCAAATAAGATCACTCTGCTAGTTGGTGGCAGACCCAGGGTTTGAACCCCAGGAGTCTAGCTCGAGAGTTCACATTCTTAACCACTATCCTCTAAATGTCCTGAGGAGATCTTAGCCTCACCCAGAGCAAAGCACAGGGATTTGCCGGCTAGCTTTAGGGTCAGGGATTTGAAACCTGACTCCACCACTCCCTAGTTGTGGAGATACATTTGGCACCTCTCCGAGCCTCCGTTTCCTTTTTGGAAAAATAGGAATAAATAACATTAGGATAGCCCTTGGTGCTGTTGTGTCAAATGAGATAAACTTCACAGAACAGAGTCTGGCACAAATGTTTAACAAAAACCAGTGCTTATAAAACAAAACAACAAATCTTCTTGTCTCCTGGCCTATAGCCATATCCTGCCCTGGTTCTGTTCTCCAGGCACAATGACTGCTAAATGGCAGAGGTGTTGAAGAGGAGGGAGCCCAGGCCATCCATCCCAGCTTCCTGAGTCCTTGGTTATTAGGGAAACAGCCATGGCAGGAACATAACCCTGAGCCTGGGGGCAGTGCCCCTGCTGTGGGTTCACACTCTGCTTCCCAGAACTGTGGGCACAGCGACTGACCTAGATACCCAGGGACCTGGATGCCGATGACCCAGACACTTCAGACAATGAGGAGGTGGAAGGAGCAGGGGGGCGCTGAGAGCCAGCTTTGAGAGCTGCAGACTTACAAGCAGGATGCTGAGGCTCTGGATTCTGTGTGAGGAAGGAGACTGGGGAGGGGTTGGAAGGCTAATTGCTTGGCCAGTGCACTGCAGTAGAGTGGAAGCTTGAGATGGGAGGGTCTCTGAGTGCCCAGCCCAATTGACTGGCATGTTTTAGGTGCTTAATCAACATTTGCTGAAATGAAAATCCACCTGCAGGACCACATATGTCCAGTGATGCACTCCACGGTCAGGCAGCTCCAGCAGCATCAGCTCCCACAGACTGGGCTGCTCAAGCAAGGCTGGCTCCCTGAGCCTCAGCTGGGCTGGCAGAAGCCCAAGAGGAGGAGAGGGAGGAGGGTCACACCTCTTCCTGTTTCAGAGCCTGGCAGCTGAGCCCAACTATTGCCCAAAATACCTCCAGAACAGGAAAGGGAGGCTGACCACAGCTCAGTGTCCTGCCTGCCCCTTCCTCACCCAGGTGTTGGGGCAGTGGCAGCATCTGGCTGGACTCCATCAAGACTCAGCACCTGTCAGGAGGGCCAGACTCTCCACTCTGTTGGCCAGGCACCCTCCAACCCACCTGACCCTCCACAGTTATGGTCAAAACACTCACCCCGAACCTTCTAATAGTCATACTCATCACCCCAACATGTATTCAGAGCTTACTCTGTGCTAAGCACTTTACAGACACTATTGCATTGGGAGTGGCTCATTGTACCCGTTAGGCCACAAGCAGCAAAGTACCCAACTAACAGTGGCTTAATTAACAATGAACAACAATAATAATAGCTAATAATTAGAGTGTTTGCTATGTGTAGACACTGTTCTAAGTGCTTTTATGTGTATTAGCTCATTTAATCCTCACAACAACCTTATGAGTGTTCTGTACTATTATCATCCCCTTTCTACAGATGCAGAAACTGGGCTCAGAGAGGTGAATTAACTTCCTCAAAGTTAGACAGCTACTAAGAAGTAGAAATGCAACACAACTAGAGTTGCCTGACTCCAGAGTCCCGGCTTTAAGCTTCTCTGTAATGTAATCGGAAACCCTGGTGGCAGAGTGGTTACGTGCTACGGCCGCTAACCAAAAGCCGGCAGTTTGAATCCACCAGGCACTGCTTGGAAACTCTATGGGGCAGTTCTACTCTGTCCTATAGTGTCACTATGAGTCGGAATCAACTCGACAGCAATGGGTTTTTTGGTTTCAGTAATGTAATTAAAGACCTTCGGGGACCTTAAAGCACATGGCAGCAACAGATAACAAGATCCCAGAGGCAAAGACAAGAAGGCAGGAGAGCATAGGAAAGCTGGTAATGGGGAACCCAAGGCTGAGAAGGGGAGAGTGTTGACATGTCGTGGAGTTGGCAACCAATGTCACAAAACAATATATGTATTAATTGTTTAATGAGAAACTAGTTTGCCCTGTAAACCTTCATCTAAAGTACAATAAAAATGAATAAGGTAACAAGATCCACCTCGAAGCAGCTGCCATGTCCAGGCATCATCTCGTTTCTCCCTCACACCCTCTGCCCATGCTGCTCCCATGGTAGGGAAGGACCTGGACAAGTATCGTGACCTCTCTGAGCCTCCTCTCCTCTTTTGCAAACTGGGAATACGGTTCGACTCCCCTGTTGCTGCCACTGCCCTCCCCATGACCTGGTCCTCTCAACCTTCCTGTGAGATGTTTCCTGGCCTCCCTGAAGCTTTGGGAGGCCAAGGGACATGCCCAAGGCCACCTGGAGGTCAGTGGCAGAGCCAGGACTAGGATCCTCTAGTCCTGACCCCTGGACCAGGATTTGTCCCTGGCACCACACGCTGAGACTCGCAGCTGTCCTCAGGGACCCACTGCCAACCAGGTGCCTGGAATATGTTCCTCTGCATTTTGCTGTCTTTGCCAGGCGGGTTTCTCAGGTTAAAGAAAACACTCATTCCCTTCCTCCTCCCCTCCCTTCCGCCCGTCCGCATCCTCTTCTTTCTTCTCACCCACCTGAAAGTCTCCTAGGAGGTGGGTGGAACAGCAGCGTCTGCCAAGGCAAGGCCATTCACAGAGGCCAAAGACACCCAGTTTAGGAGGGACTGGGGCGGGGAAGCTTTCAGCCAGCAGAACCCCCAGGGGTAGGGCCAGAAATGGAGGGAGAGCAAAAGGTGGGGTCCCAGCCCAGCCCCACCCCTCATCTGCCCTTAGATAAGCCACTATGTCAACAGTATGCTAAGCCACAATAAACCAGTTGCTATCGAGTTGATTCTGACTCATGACAACCCCATGTGTGTCAGAGTAGGACTGTGCTCTGTCAAGTTTTCAACAGCTGATTTTTTGGAAATAGATCACCAAGTCTTTTTTCTGAGGTGCCTCTGGGTAGACTCAAACCTCCAACCTTTCGGTTAGCAGCTGAGCCCATTAACCATTTGCACCATCCAGAGACCCGAACAGAATGTTCTGTGATAATGGAAATGTTCTATTTTCTGCGCTTTCCAATAAAACAACTAGTAACCACATGTTGATATTAAGCACTTGAATGTGGGTAGCTCAACCAGAGGACCTGAATTTTAAATTAAATTTAATTAGCGTTTAAATAGCCACATGTGGCTATTGTACTGGACAGTCTCAACTCCTCCTGTGCACAGCGAGGACCAATCCACTCACCTAGAGATGGCTGAAACCAGGAAGGGATGTGGTGCTGTGGAACAAGCTCCAGCTAGGAGTCAGGACCCTGGGTTCTAGACCTACTAACTGCTGTGCGATCCAGGGCAAGGTCATTAACCTCTCTGAGTGCCTTGGTTTTCTGTACAATAAGGAAGTTGTTTTGAATCAAGGTTTCTTTGCCAGGGACTCATGGACAGATCTAGGGGGATTTAGGAACCCCTACAAGTTATATGAGAAGAGTATGTCTGGATAACTGTGGGTGAGAATGTATGTGTGTGTATAAGTGTGTGTGTGTGCACGCGCGCGTGTGTGTGTATTTCTGGGGGGAAGGCTCAAAGCATTCCCAAAAGTCTCAAAAGGGTCCATAATTTCTCCACTGAGAACCCCAGTCTGGATAATTCTTCAGCCAGAGAGCTTTTTAAAAATGGAGTTCCTGGGCTCCACTCCTAGAGATTCTGATTCTGTAGCTCAGACACAAGGCCCTGCAATCTATATTTTTACCAAGATACCCAGTGATTCTGATGTGCGGCCAGAGGAGAGAAATGCTGGCCAGGGCCCAGTCAGCACTGAGGTTTTATGATTTGAGGTACGTGAAGCTACTTTATCAAGCAGTAGTCTCTGTGTGTGTGTGTGTGTGTGTGTGTGTGTGTGTGTGTGTGTGAAGCTACTTTATCAAGCAGTAGTCTGTGTGTGTGTGTGTGTGTGTGTGTATAAAACATTCACTAGGGATTTAAGAAAATAAAAAAAGGGAAGAGGAAACAATAATGATGGTAATAAGACCTTTCTCCTTTCCTCTGACCCTGGGCAAGTTCCCTTCTTTATTTATTTATCCACATTGATATACAGCTTCTTACATGTTGCATGTGCCAGGCACTAAGGTACTGTCCTGTGCTCTTTGTAAATATTAACCCATTTTATAAATTGACTTGATGGCAACAGGTTTGGTTTTTTTGGTACGAGGTAGGTACTACTGTCCCCATTTTACAGATGGGGAAACTGAGGCCCAGAGACATGACTTGCCCAAGGTCATGCAGCTAATAAATGTGGAGCCAGGATTCAAATCCAGGCAGCAAGGCACCAGAGTAGTGAGTCATCACCGGCCTGAGGCTGATTCAGGGCTCCTGGAGGGCAGTGCTCAGTCCTCCCTAACCCCCACCAAAGAAGACCGGGAGAGCCAGGCGGGCTGGCAGGCTGGCAGGCAGGTGCGGGGTCACACTCACTTGCCCTCTGAGCCGTAGCTGTTCATGCTGTCCTCGATGGACTCATGGCTGGCCTGGCGCAGTGTCCGGCTGGGCATCTCCACTGCCAGGCCCGTCTCTGTGCTCCTCTGGATGGCCCCCTTCAGCCTCCGGCTGTCCCCTTCTGGGCAGAGAGGCCAGGAGAGATGGGGAGAGAGACATGGGGTGGGAGGGGACAGAGAGACAAGTTGTCTGGTTAGTGTTTCAGTGGCTAGTGGCTGCCCAGCTCCAGCCCCCACTCCCAGCCCTTCAACCTCCTCACACCATCCACCTCACTTGCACCTGCCCCCCACGAGCAGCCCTGCCCTTCATACCTACCCACCAGGCAACATTAGCTGAGTTTTGTTAACTGAGGAGCCCTGGTGGCACAGTGGTTAAGAACTTGGCTGCTAAACAAAAAGTCAGCAGTTTGCATCCTCCTTGAAAACCCTATGGGACCGTACTACTCTGTCCTGTAGCGTTGCTATATGTCGGAATCAACTCAACAGCAATGGGTTTGGTTTGGTTTTTGGTTTTGTTAACTGATGGATTCATTCACATATACTTTTATTTTCTTACCCCCTGAATTCATTTCTCCCCTGCAACCTTCTCCAATCCATTTCTCCTCCTCCTCCGCAGCTTTTATTTATTGAGCAGCTACTATGTGTCAGGAACTCCTGGGCAGCACAAACCATTAAGTGCTTGGCTACTAATCAAAAGGTTGGCAGTTAAAATCCACCCAGAGGTGCCTTGGAAGAAAGGCTTGGTACTCTTCTTCCAAAAGTTCACAGCCATTGAAAACCCTCTGGAGCACAGTTCTCTCTGATACACATGGGGTCGCCATGAGTGGAAGTCAACTAGAGGGCAACTGATTGGTAACTATGTGTCATACTCCCAACCAAGTGCTTTACATGGATTTAGACCAGGGTTTCTCAGCCTTGGCACTATTGACACCTGGGTCCTGGGAACTGGAAGATGCTTGACAGTATCCTTGGCCTCTACCCGTCAGATGCAAGGAACAGTCCCCTGCCTCCAATCGTGGCAACCAAAAATGTCTCCATGCAGTGCCAAATGTCCCCTGGGGGTGGGCAAGTATCACTCCAATTGAGGCTACTGAATTCGGCCACTGGCCCTGAAACCAGACTGCCTGAACTCAAATCCTGGCTCTCTTTGTCACTGGCTGTGGGACTGTGGGCAAATTACTCAGCCTGTCTGTGTCACCATTTCCTCAATGGTAAAATGGGGATAACAACAGAGTTCTTATGAGGATAACTGGGCCTCTGCCCTTGCTATTCTCTCCCCCCAAAAAATCCTTTGCCCCGTCAGCAGTTTACTCCTGTACCTGCCTGCTATGGTCAAACCTGTCACTCTCCGCCCTAACACCCGGCTTTGGTTTTCTTCCTGACACCTGGCATGTTACACACATTGCTGGTTCCCTGCCTACTTCCTGCACGTAGAAGGTAAACTCCGTGAGGACACAGGACTTGTTTTGTCCACTGGGGAGCCCCAGCAGCTAGCACAGGGCCTAGCAGGTTACAGGTGCTCGATGGACAGCTGCTGCAGGAAAAAGCATCTGGGCAGATGAGTTAATGATACGTGCAGAGCCCTGAGGACAGTCCTAATCCTCACAGCCACCCACGAGGTGGATGCCACTCTTCTTCCCACTTCCATGCTGAGGACAAGAGGCTCAGAGCTGCTAAGGGGGTAGTCAGGACTTGAACCTGGTGGCTCTCTTCACTGCGCAGTGATCCAATGTCAGCATTTTGTCTCCCGCCCACACTGTAGGGACTGTGAGTTGGCTAGAGGTGGGGGACAGACTTTGGTGGGATCTTTTCCGAGTCCCCACAAAGTCTGGGGGTGAGCTGGTATACCTTAGGTGCTCCATCAGTGCTTGCTGACTGACCCACTGGGGAGAAGCAGCCCTACTCATCACCCCACTCCATCAGGGTGGGGCTTAGCAAGTGGCCAGGAGAACTTTGCCTGCTGCCCTTCTCCCGGCCTCCCTCCTCCCCAACTCAGTGATGGTGTCTCTTTTACCCCAGACTTTAAAGAGTGATGCACACACGCAGGTGCACAAAGTTACAGATGTGCTGTGTGTCTCCCCACACAGGTCTGTGTTATTCAGACACACAGATGCCCACACACTCTCAGAAAAACACACAGCACCACACATACACACAGAGGAATACACATGCAAATACATCGAGTGCGTTAATGTATTCTGTGTCCACATCCACATGTTTCCATGGGTCTCTGTATACATCTCATTCTGCATGCTTCTGAGGCTACATGGAGATGTGTATCTGTGTGTGTCAGACACGCATACATACGTATATCCTTCAGAAGTCTACGCCAACCCTCCCAAGAATGCACACAGAGAAACCGACACTCCATATTTCTCTGTGGGTGTCACCCTGGGCATTTATGAACAAGTGGGGGAGCATGTGTGTCCTTGTATCTGTGTTTCCACTTCATTCCACCACGTGTTCTTTACCTAGCTTGTATCTATGGCCTCTCACTCTACCATCTCGGTATTTCTCTGTGTACAGAGACACAGAGAAAGATACAGAAACACAGGCATGCAATCTCAGAAACACAGACTCACTGGCACAGAGACATCCCTACACACTCACACACATGTGTGCACACACACACACAGGCTCATATGTACTGCGACAAATGCACCCCCCACTGGGAAGATAGAGCCACGGCTGAGCACCCCGCAGGCAGGCTGCAGACACCTGCCTAGGCTCTGTACCTCCCCACTGTGCCCTGTTTCGGAGCCCTATGTTGCTCTGCCTCCACACACCAGAGTCTGACACATTTCTCCCAGGAGAGGGAGGGCCAAAGCATGACAAACAACCCAATCCCCACGGGGCTGAGGAGGAGGCATAGAGAGGGGTTCTTCACATCCGTGTGGCCCTTTGCAGCCTGGAAAGCATTTCACGTGCAGTCCCCTATCTAGCCTCGCCACAGCCCTGGCTCACCACCCAGCCTGGGCTTTGGGATCACCTGGCCCAGGGATAGAGTCCTGGCTGCAACTACGTGCTATGTGTCCTCGAGTCAGATAGCACCTACCCCACAGGCTGCTGGGAGGGTTAAATGAAAGAACATTTACCACAGTGCCTGGCACATGTTGTTACATTGTTGTTGGTGCCGTGGAGATGATTTTTGACTCACAGCACCCCCATGTGACAAAGTAGAACTGCCCTATAGGGTTTGCTAGGCTGTTATCCTTATGGGAGCAGATGGTCAGGTCTTTTCTCCCACAGAGCAGCTGGTGGGTTTGAGCCGCTAACCTTTTGGTTAGTAGCCAAGCACTTTAACCACTGCACCACCAGGGCTCCTGTCAGATGATAAGCAGTGCCTTAAATTCGGCCGAGCCAAAACTAAACCCATCATCGGCCCTACTTTCTTCAACCAGCACTTCTGATTTATGTCCTGGCATCCCCATCTTCCCAGCCACCCAGACACAGAAACCCCAAGACCTTGCTGACTTCTTCCTCTCCTTCGTCAGCTACCAGGCATTATAAAGTCTCTTAATCTCTCCCCTCTTGTCCATTTTCACAGCCAACCGCCTTAATTGCCTCAAACTTAAACTATTTTAACAGCCTCCTAACTGGTCTCCCTGCTTCCAACCCACCTACCCAACAAGCCATTACCAGATTAGCTATCTTAAATTACCACTTTGGACCAAGATTTTCCACCCCTACTAATTAATTCTCTGCAATAGTCACAAAAGAACACAAAGATATGCATAAAAGGGCCACACACAGTATTGTTTATACCAATGAAATGCTGGCATTAATGGTCCATCAGTAGGGGACCGGCTAAGCCAGTGATACCTCCACACCATGCTGTGCAAGTGTTAAAAGGAATCATCAAGTTCTGCATAGACAGTCACATGGGAAGAGTGCCTCAATACAGTGTTCAGTTAAAGCATGTTGCAGAACAGTGTGTAAAACATGATACACTTCAGCAAATCTATAGGTAGCTCTGTGTATATGTGTACACATATACGGGTAGCTTTATATTTATATACACATAGAAAAATCTGGAAAGATATAAATGAAACTATTAATGGTGAATAACTGTCAGGAGAAAGACTGCTAGAGAAGGTGTGTGGGGGATCATTTAAAAAATTTTAATCTACCAAAAACCTGCTGCCATTGAGTGATTCCAACCCATAGTGACCCTGTAGGTTAGAACTACTCCGGCAGCGTTTCCAAAGAGTGGCCAGTGAATTTGAACCGCCAATCTTTTTTGGTTAGCAACCTAGCTGGTCTCCCCTATAGTCTCCAAACTCTAACTTGCTTGGGTACCTCATTGCTTCATGTACATCCTCGATACAATCCTCAACTTGATCCCCTCCTCTCTGCTCATCTCTCCTATCATCAAAACTCTAACCGTTCTCCAGAGTTTAGCTTTAAAATAATAATAGCTATAACTTATCAGGCACTCTATACCTCTGTTTCCTTATCTAGGTGATAGGGATAGCACACCAAACTCTTACAGCTGTTGTGAGAATTGATTGTAACACAAGGTACTGTAATAATGTAACAACATTTAACCCTAGGTTTTTTTTTTTTTTAGGACATCATAGGTGGGTTGTGGCATACAGTGAGCACTCAATAAATTGTAGCTGTCATGGACTGAACTGTGTCCCCCCAAAATATCTGTCAACTTAGCTGGATCATGATTCCCAGTATCGTGTGACTGTCCACCTTTTTGTCATCTGACGTGATTTTCCTACGTGTTGTAAATCTTATCTCTATGATGTTGATGAGATGGGATTAGTGGCAGTTACATTAATGATGCAGGACTCAATATACAAGATTAGATTGTGTTTTGAGACAATCTCTTTTGAGATATAGAAGACAGAAGTGAGCAGAGAGATATGGGGACAACATACCACCAAGAAAGCAACTCTGCGAGCAGAGCACATCATTTGGACCAAAAATTCCTGTGCTGAGAAGCTCTCAGACTAGGGGAAGATTGATGACAAGGACCTTCCCCCAGAACCGACAGAAACAGAAAGCCTTCCCCTAGAGCCGGCACCCTGAATTTGGACTTCTAGCCTCCCAGACTATGAGAGAATAAGCTTCTCTCTGTTAAAGCCATACACTTGTGGAATTTCTGTTATACCTGCACTAGATATCTAAGAGAGTAGCTATTATTAATATTATCACCATTATGCCAAACATTGTACCAAGTATTTTACATATGCATCATCTCATTTTATTCTCACAATAAAATGTGAGATAGGTACTATCCCAGTTTACAGAGCAAGAAAAATGAGGATCAAGAAGGTTAAATAACTTCCCTAAGGAAATACACAGCTAATAATGGTAGAGTGGGAATTCAAATCCAGGTCTTTCTGACTCTGATATCCATGTTTTTTGTTTGTTTTTTAATTGAGCTTTAAGTGAAAGTTTACAGCTCAAGTTAGTTTCTCATGCAAAAATTTATACAGAGATTGTTATGTGACCCTAGTTGCTCTCTCTGTAATGTGACAGCACACTCCTCCTTTCCATCCTGGACTTCCCATGTCCATTCAAACAGCTCCTGTCCCATTCTGCCTTCTCATCTTGCCTCTGGACAGGAGCTGCCCATTTAGTCTCATGTATAGTTATCTACTGGAACTAAGGACAACACTCTTTACGAGTATCATTTTATGTCTTATAGTTGAGTCTAATCTTTGTCTGAAGAGTTGGCTTCGGGAATGGTTTTAGTTCTGGTCTAATGCTCACGTGTTTAATGACCCACTAAACTCACTAAGCTCTAGCACTGAATTCAATAACTATCTCTTCCACAAAAACTTCCCTTATGTCAAAAAATCAAAAACTCATTGCTATCGAGTCAATTCTGACCCATGGTGACCCATGTATGACAGAGTAGAACTGAGTTCCATAGGGTTTCCTTGGCTGTAATCTTTACAGAAGCAGATCTCCAAGCCTTTCTTCCACAGTATCACTTGGTGGGTTCAAACCACCAACCTTTAACAGTTGAGCGCAAACCGTTTGCACCACCCAGGGACCTGGCCTTCCCTTACTAGGCGCCCCAATCTGAGTTCTGCCTTCCTCGAGTCACAGGAGCACCTTATCTTCACCTCTACTGAGGTATTTGCTCCACTGCACCTTGAAACATGTTCTTGGTGTACCTGGTTGACATCTGTAACTACAGTGTAAGCCCATTCCTCATTGACTTCCTTCAGCACCAAGGACAGCCCCCAGCACTGCTAGTCATCACTAAGGTTGTGTTCAATGTGAATTGGTTTTACAATGTGTCCCCAAGAAAGACGTAAATTCTCCAGTAAAGAAAACAACTAAGTTACTCAGTTGTTCATACGTGAATATGAATAATGTGTTTAATGGACTTTCTCCCAAAAGCAAGTGTTCATAAGGAATAGGATAATAATAAAATGATGATAATGATAAATTATAATACCAGTACCATCTTTTCGAGCATTTACATTATAGCCATTTATTCTAATTTAACCTCACCACAACCCTGAGAGACGAGTATTTTATCCCAATTTTACCATAAGGACACAGGATTAGAGCAGTGCAGCAACTTGCCCAAGGTTCACACCAAACAAGACAGTTAGGTTTTAAACCCAGGTCTGTGTGAAAACAGATCCTATATTTCTAACCACTAGAGGTCCCAGGAAAGTGGTGGTGGAAGGGGGAGGAAGGTCAGAACACAGCCCTTCACCACTTTTACATTTTACTGAAGATGGGTATTATCAACTTTGATTTCCAGGTGAGGAACACAACGCTGAGAAGTTAACTGACTTGGCCCAGGTCCTCAGGCTCTAAAATCCCTAAGCGTGTCACTGACCAATGTCTAATCTCACCTCTGTGAGTGGTCCACTCAGGTCCGTATTTCAGCCTGTAAAGTTCCCCCAGACATAAGAGCTCTGGGTGAGTGGGTTATATTAAACAGGATGAAAGATGCACCAAGGTCCCTACCTCATTGCTTCCTCGTCTCACAGCCACGGTCCTTCTTGTACCTCTGAGATAAATGCCCTGGACACCACTGCCTCTTCTTCCCACATGGCCAACCTCTCCCTGGCCTAGCTACTTACAGTGACTTCAGCCTCACATGTCTCCATTGCCCAGGTCTCAAAAATCCCTCTGAAAATCAAGGGCTGAGCTAGTCTATGGGCACTTAGGCCTCTATATCCCTGACGTTGTCTCTGGCTGGGTCTCTAAGGACAGGTCCAGGAAGCAAAACTCTTATTGCTGGTGTGAGGGCCCTTAACTTTGCCCTCTTCTCCCTGGAGCTGTCAGAATCTGCCTCCTCTTAAAATCAAAGAAGATTCCATTTGGAGGGAACTTAGGGGTCAACCAGAACAACCCCTTCATTATACAGACAGACAGCTGGGGTACAAAGGGGGGCCTGAGTCAATGACTGTGTTGTGCTAAAATTCAGGTCTCCTGATTGCCAACCTCTTTGTTCCTTTCACAGTCAACCACCATTCACCAATTTTTCTGGAACATTTTCAAGAGATGGCATAGCCTAGTGGTTTAAAGCATGGACAATGGGGCCTGACTGCCTGGTTGGAAACCTGGCCCCAGTCACTTTATTAGTTGTGTGATGTTGGTCAAGTTACACAGCCTCTCTGTGTCTCAGTTTCCTCATCCACAGGAAATTGGAAAAGTAATCATATCTACCTCTTATTATTGTTATGAGGATTAAATAAGTTAATATTTATAAAGAGTATTTAAAATAGGCCTGCCACAAAGTAAATGCTATTTAGTAAGTGACATGTGTTTGTTGAGTAATTAGATAAAATGTGTCTCCATGTCTCCTTCTGGCGACTCAGATTCGGGCCTGCTCTCCATCACCAGGGTCACATCCTTAGCACACACCCTCATCTTCTCTTGCCTGGACCACAACAGTCAAGTAACTCAGAGTCCTACTCAGAGGCCAGTGCTAGTCTTGCAGTTTGGTAAAATGCTGATCCCTTGGACCCCTCTTCCAGGGATTCTGGTTCAGAATCTAGAGTAGAACTGGTGAATCTAAAGTTTTAGAAGATCCCCAAGTGCCTTGAATGCTTGGCCAGATGGAAACCTCAACTCCACCTGGTGTACCCATAACCAGAGCATCTTCTACCAGTTCTCCATTCTCTGGCCAGCATGAGCTTTCTGAACCTCAATCCTGAACATGTCACTCCTTGATTAAAAATCTTCACTGGCATCCCAATGCCCGCAAAATAAGCTCCAAAGGCCAAGCTTAGCACACACTGCCTTTCTGACCTGGTCCCAATTTATTCTTCCAGCCTCATTTTTTTTTTTCCTTTTCCCTAATGGGCTCTAAAACTCTATCCGGACTGAATAATTAATTTCAAATATTCCATGTGATCAACTGCTCCCCAAACGTCTTACCTATCACCCTGCACATGAAATTCTCAGCATTAGCGTTTCTGGCCTTCTGGAGAAAACTCCTTTAAAAACAACTGTTTGGAGAGCTCTGGTCAATATGGTGTCTTAGATGCACCCTCCGTAATGACCGCCCGACAACAAAGATTCAAGAAACTAAGTAAATTAGATTAAAAAAAAAAAAATGACCTCAGATCCCGGAGCACCAAACAGAGCTGAAGTAAAATAAAACTAAAAACAGGGAACCAGAGACAACTTCAAAACCGGATGTGGGAACAAACTGTGTAGTTATAGAACTTCCATACGGAGAGGAAGTCAAAGCAAAATCAAGGTATAACAGGCTGTTTTAAACTTAGGAAGATAAAGGTAGATTTCAGAGTAACCACAAAGGAAATTAATAAATCTACTTCCCAAAATAGAGACAAAAATAAAAAAGAGTCAGTAAACACAAAAGCAATAAAAATGATGGATATGGAAAAGAAAAAATCCATAAACAAAAAGAACTCAGGAAGAGAAAATTAAACAAAGAAACCATTACTGCCACACACACACATGCAAAAAGCATAAGAAAATGGCAGCAGTAATTTATACCTCTTGATAAGCACACTGAATGCAAGTGGTTCAAATATACCAGTCAAGAGACAGAGAGCACCAGAATGAATTAAAGAAAATAAATAGACCCATCAATATGTTGCCTACAAGAGACTCACCTTAGACACAAAGGCATCAATAGGTTAAAAATCAAAGAACGGAAAAAAAAAATAAATAAAAACAGCTGTTAGTTGAAGTAGGATATGTTATAGAAAGTACAGTTATATAGTATACAGTTGTTAAGTATATAGCTCAATGAAGACTACACAGTGCACTCATCTATGGGACCAGCATTCAGACAGAGAACTAGAACATCACCAGCACCCCCAGGAACCCCTCATGCTCACTTCCAGTTGCTTCCCCTCCAGAGTAAGCATTTCCCTGACTTTCAACAACACAGTTTAGTTTGCCTAGTTTCTATTTTTGTTGTTGTTGTTGGGTGCCATCAAGTCGGCTCTGACTCATAGCAACCCCATTTGAACTGCTCCAAGGGGTTTTCTAGACTGTAATCTTCATGGAAGCAGATTGCCTGGTCTTTTTCCTGTGGAGCTGCTCAGTATATTCGAACTGCCAACCTTTTGGTTAGCAGCCGAGTGCTTAACCATTGTGCCCCTGGGCTCCTCTGCATTTTTACGTACATAGAATCATCTAGCGTCTGGATACTTTCATATGATAGTATGTTGAGAGATTAATCCATATTTATTGTTTCATTGTAGTTCATTCATTCTCATAGTTTTACTGTATTGTGTGATTACATCAAAATTATTTTCAACCATTCTATTGTTGAAGAGCATGTGGGTAGTTTCCAGTTTGGCAATATTACAAGCAGCTCTGCTAAAAACATTCTTGTACGTGTCTTTTTGTGCACTTGTGCACACTTCTGTTGGGCATATAACTATGAGTGAAATTGCTAGCTCATAGGATACGAATTTGAAATGCTATTTAAAATAGATTAATCATATTGTAGACTGGGAAGTTTAACACATTAGATTGTCCTCCAGCCAGAAGCAATGTTCAGAAGAAATGGGGCTCAAGACTGGAATACTTTGGGGAGAAGGATTATTTGAAGACTGTTGACTTAACGCCTATCTGTCTCATTTTCATATTCCCCAAATTTAATATTTGTTAAGTGAACATATATACAGGGCAGATAGCACCCCGGGCAGAAGAAGGAGTGAAAAAACCTAGAACACCCTGGCTATTATTATTAACCTCTTCAAGAGTCAGCAGCCAACGGCCCACTGATACCACCTCCCATAACATCATTATTTCATCAGTGCTAAGACATTTTTTCTCCATTTCAACATCTCTGAAATTAAGATGTGAATGATAAATGATGATAACTTTTATCCCTCTTGGTGGTACATACAATAAAGCTGCGACTCGCAATTAAAAATTCCTTAAACCCCGCTGCCATTGAGTTGATTCCAACTGATAGTGACCCTGCAGGGCAGGGTAGAACTTCCCCCATGGTGTTTCCAAGGCTGTAATCTTTATGGAATAAAGCTGTCACATCTTTCTTCTGCAGAGCGGCTGGTGGGTTCAAACTTTTTGTTAGCAGCCAAGCACTTAACCACTATGCCACCAAGGCTCCTTGCTATAAAATATGTTCAGTACTCCAGCTGCCTGATGCACCAGGAACTGTCTCTGGTGCTGAACAGGCGCTCATGCCTGGTCTTGTCTGGGGCAGAGGTGGCAGCTCACAGAGAGGGGTGATCTCCCATCACCAAGACACCCCATCCCATGTTAATAGAAACACACATCCTTCCCGCCGGCTTGATGATGTCTGAAAGTCCATCCTTAAAGAACCAGCCTTGCACTTAAAGACAGGAACGTCCACTTACTGAGCTGAACCAGACACTAAGCTATAGGTCACTGTACATTACCTCACTTAATCTTCACAACCCCCATTGAAGGTACATATCACTTCCATTTTCAGAAGAGAAAGCTGAAGCTCAGGGAGGTTAAGTAACCTGCCTGAGATGGCAAGGCTGTTAAGCGGGAGGGCGATCTTGGTTCAAATGCAAACCAGAGTGTAATTTGTCCTTTAGACTGCTTTATGCAGGGCAGGCGGATTTGAGTTCCTCAGATCTCTTCCCCAAAACTGATTTGAAGGGGGAATATGGACAGCTCATGAAGAAACAGAGATGAAAATGGGGAGGGCAAGAGAGGCACAGGGTGCATGACAGGATATGAGAGCACGAGAGAGGGAGACTATGAAGATTTTGAGGATGCACTGGGCAATGTGTACTAATATGCTTTTTTTAAATAAAGGGTTTGCCCCTAGAAGGAAATGTTATTTGCACTTACCCAATAAAAATATACATTCATTGAGCTGATTTCACCTGCCCTGCTATTCCTGGTCTTGGGGCTACAAATAAGACAGTCTTTGTCCTCCAGGACCTTAAAATTAGTGAAAACAGGAAGGAGAGGAAACGGGTAAGTAACTATCATTCATTCAACCCTTACTAAATGCCTACTCCATGCTGGGGCCTGTGCTGGAGACTCAGGACACGGAGATGGATTAACCCCAGACCTTGCTGAAACTCCCAGCCTGCTGGAAGAGGACAAGCAAAGGGGAGAGTCAATTCCAACTCATAGCGACCGTATAGGACAGAGTAGAACTGCCTCATAGAGTTTCCAAAGAGCTGCTGGTAGGTTCAAACTGCTGACCTTTTGGTTAGCAGCCAAGTTCTTAACCACTACACCACCAGGGCTCCAATTATAATGCTAGGTGTTATAATTACAATGTAGCATAATTTTAAGACAGAGCTCTGCACAGGGTGTTATAGGAGAGGGAACTTAGTAAAGCACTGGAGGTAGAGGCAGGGTCTGGATCCTAAGAATTGTTTCAATGCTGAATTACATTTGATTGCAAATAAAAGTATTAGATTTCTTTGTAGACCTAAGCACTACCTTCTGAGGGTTTACAACTGATGGCCATAGTGAAAAACAGAAAACACGTAGGGAGAAGGCAAAAGTGTGGAACCAAAATGTAAACTGAGGGTAAAGGGCACTGGATGCAGAGTAAATGCACTAGGGCGGGGGAGGGCCCACATTTAGCAGCGGGGGTCAGGGGGAAGTCATCCACTCTGCTCCAGCCAGGCTGGGAAGGCTTTCTGGAGAAGGGGCATTTCAGTAATCACTGGGAGGAAGACAATTTATAGTTCTCACAGGTGGCTCCCTGGGCACAGGCTGAGAAAGCCCTGGAAGAAACTGGGCTGTGAGCAGAAGGCTGAGTCCATGGCCCCCATCTGACACTGGGAAGCTCCACAATCTGCCCAGCATTCAAGGTTCCAGGATTTGCCCCAAACCTATACTACACGTCTGACGTCAGGCACATACCAGGTGTTTCATCCACACTGAATTACTCATCGTTCACCAAACACAGCCCACACACTTCCACTTCCGTCTTCTTAAGAGCATAGGCTCTGGAGCCAGAAGAGCTGGGCTTGGGATCTGAAACACCCCTCTGCCACTCTGAGTAAACTAAAAAAAAAAAAAAAGTAACTGGACCTATCTGAACCTCAGTTCCCACACGAAATAGGAATAATAATAGAACCCACGTCACATATTGTTGTGAGGATGAAATGTTATCAGTCAACTTTTACTAGGTTATGCTGTGGTAACAAATGACCCCCAAATCTCAGTGGCTTACACTGAGACTTAGTGTTAGGCTTAGTTCTTGCTCATATTAAATGTCCTTCATGAGTTAGCTTTGGCTCTATCCTGGTTTCCTTCATCCAGGATAAAGAAGTAAGCCTACCTGGGACATGCTCTTCTCATAGCAGAGAAAAAATAGGAATGAAGGAACCACAAGAGAGCCACGGCACTTTTCTCAATGTATATTTCAAACTGTTTTAAATGGACGAAAGAAAAATACGCCCTCATAATTTGAAAAGAATCCCTGGGTGGTGTGAACAGTCAACACACTCGGCTGCTTAATGAAAGATTTGGAGGTCCAAGTCCACCCAGAAACACCTTGGAAGAAAGGCCTGGCAATCTACTTCTGAAATCAGCCAGTAAAAACCTATGGAGCACAGTTCTACTCTGACACACAAGGGTTGTTGTGAGTCTGGGTTGACTTGATGGCAAACAGTTTAATAATGTGAAAAGGCCAGAGGTGTTGGGGAATGTGGGGGGTTCTCCCTTCCCTCTCCCCGCCTCTCTCCACATACACTGTAAGAAGCTCATCAAGTCACCAAATGACTTGTTATCACAAGGCAGCATGTTAGCCCACTGTAGCACATGTCCATATTGATTGTAAAATAAATCCTCTCAGGCCCCTTGTGGGGCTGAATTCAAAGACATAACATATGTATAGTGACTGTCATGATGAGATAAAGGCACTCGGTAAATCACAGCCACTATTATTAACAATACTCTCAAATAGATAGATATTAGTGTCCCTAATTCCCAGAAGTGCCCAGAAAACTAAAGGCAAATAAGTGATGGAGAGACAGAATTCGAAACAAATCTCTCATCCACACAAAAAGTTGTGCACAGGTGTTTTTAGCATTATTCATAATAGCCAAAAAATAGAAACAACCCAAGCGACCATCAGCTGATGAGCAGGTAAACAAAATGTGGTATATCCATATATTAGAACATTATTCAACCATACAAAGGACTGAAGTACTGATACACGCTCCAACACAGATGAACCTTGAAAACATTATGCTAAGTGAAAGAACCCAGTCTCAGTAGGCCACACGTGGTACAATTCCATTTATACGGATGTCCAGAATAGGCAAATCTAGACAGAAGGTAGATTAGTGGTTGCCAAGGGTGGCGGTGGGGAGAGGAGAATGGGGGGTGGTTGCTAATGGGTATGGGTTTTCTCTTTGGGATGAGGAAAATGTTCTAAAATTGATCATGGTGATGGTTGCACAACTCTGTGAACATACTAAAGCCACTGAAATGTACACTTTATTTTTTTAATTTATTTATTCATTGTGCTTTAAGTGAAAGTCTACAAATCAAGTGAGTCTCCCATACAAAGTTATACACACCTAGCTCCTCTCCCCCTAATGAGACAACACACTCCTCCTCTCTACCCTGTGTTTCCCATGTCCATTCAGCCAGCTCCTGTCCCCCTCTGCCTTCTCGTCTCGCCACCAGACAGGAGCTGCCCATATAGTCCCATGTGTCTACTTGAGCCAAGAAGCGCATTCCTCACCAGTACCATTATCTATCTTATAGTCCAGTCCAATTCCTCTCTGGAGAATTGGCTCTGGGAATGGTTCTAATCTTGGGCTAACAAACGGTCCAGGGACCATGACCTCCAGGGTCCCTCTAGTCTCAGTCAGTCCATTAAGCCTGGTCTTTTTTATGAGCATTTGAGATCTGCATCCCACTGTTCTCCTGTTCCATCAGGGGTTCTCTGTTGTACTCCCTGTCAGAGCAGTGATCGGTGGTAGCTGGGCACCATCTAATTCTTCTGGTTTCAGGCCGATGCAGTCTCTGGTTTATGTGGCCCTTTCTGTCTCTTGGGCTCATCTTTACCATATGTCTTTGGTGTTCTTCATTCTCCGTCGCTCCAGGTGGCTTGAGACCAACAGATGCTTCTTAGATGGCCACTTGCTAGCATGAAATGTACACTTTAAATGGGGGCATTAGATGGTATGTTAATTGTATCTTGATCAAGTTGGTATTTCTCTTCCTCTCCATATATATGACCCCCTGGGAGTCAGTCAATTATGTGTGTGTGTGTGTGTGTGTGTGTGTGTGTGTGTGTGTATTCTCCATATACACTGACTCCGGAGGGTCAAGAAGCCAGTAGTGGGGTGGGGAAGCTCGTTCAGGTGAGAGCCAAACTCTACCAGGCTCAGGACTGGCTGCAAGTGAGCAAAGGGCCAGCATGAGAAAGCTGCTGCAAAGGCCAGACGAGCCTGGGCCATGCAGTCTGGCCCCTCGGCATGCCACCTTCAGGGCACCCATGTGTACTTGCATCCCCACAACGGCACATGGATGAAAACATGCAGTGGGCACACAGAGAGCGGGAGGCGGGTGGAGGGTTGGAATTCCTCATTCCCAGCCCACCAGGGCAAGCCTTCTGTCTGTGCCTCAGGCTCCCCACCACCTCCTTCCTCAATCTACACCAGGTCAGCTCCCTTCAGAGTCTCCCAGGCCCAGGAGAGCCAGCTGGCACCAGTCACACACCACAGCAAATCCCGCCTTAGATGAGCTGTTCCTGGGGCTGCTAGGAAAGCAACCTCAAGCAGCAGATCCTGTCTCTCCCGCTCAGGTCATCCAAATCCTCTGACCTCTGAAAACCACCATCCCTCTCCCCACTGCTCCACAGGACGGCAGCTGACCTGGTGTCTACTAAGGGTTTCCAGGCAAGAACCTCTTCACACACTCTTTAATGCATACGGGGGTCTCATACTCCTTAGACAGTAAGTTCTGCCCTTTATCTAACCTAGCTTTTTCTTCAAACACTTTAAACAAATACAGCTGTGCTCCATCTTGGCTAAGTCTCCACTGCTTCAAATGAGGGCAGGGACTATGTCTCTCTTGTTGACCTGCAAAGATGCCTGGTACCCAGCAGGTGCTCCATACACATTTGGGGATCAAAGGCTGAATGAGTTCCACCCCATTGCTCTTCAGACTTCAATGTGCAAATGAATCATCTGGGGATCTAGGTAGGTCTGGGGTGGGGCCTGAGATTCTGCATTTCTAATAACTCCTCGGTGAGGCTGAGGCTTCTGGTCCCGGGACCACACCTTGAGCAGCAAGGATTTAGGCCATTCCACTCACTCTTTTCTGATTTCCTTGCCTGTCTTGGTTCTGTAGGGAGCCTCTTGAGATGCTGATGAAAGCTCCTTCTCTAGAAAAATATCTGCCAGCACATACATGCAACATGTTGCATAAAATTCTGGGGCCCGCAGCCCACGGGTTGAACCCTTGTTTTGGAGCTATAAACCTTAGTTTTGGTAGAAAGGGAGATGCAGTAGGAGTCAGAGAAAAAAAAAAAAACCTCAGCAAGGAATTAGGACTTCTGAGTCTGGTCCCGGCTCTGCTACTGACTTCCTGTGTGGCATCAGACAACTTTCTGCCCCTCTCTGAGCTTCAGTGTCTCCACCATGAGGTTAGTGGACTAAATTAGGAATGAGAAATAGATTTTCTCTTTTTTGCAAATCTGGTAGCTGTTGCCTGAAATACCTCATGTTAAAAATTCTTAGGCTGTGTCTGGACTTGGCAGAAAAGGGTGCTGTGATTGACTGGTGATACCTGCCATGGTCCCAGGAAAGAGGGCTTTGATTGATTAGTGATGTCTGCCAAGGTCCCAGGCCTGGAGGGCCCTGGGCTTCCTGCCAGATATCAGCCTACCCTGGAGAGCCCTTTCAGCTGTGACATTGCACAGCTCCTTTAGAATCATGCCAGATTGGGGAAACAGAAGTCTGTGCTTGTCCTCAAGGGGGCAGGAAGGGATAGTTCTTTAGGCTGCTAACTTCACAAACCTGCAGCCCTGCAGCCCCCCTTGAGAAGAGGTAGCAGAATCCCTGCTCAGTGGCAGAGAAGGACACCATGTCCTTGTTTTTTCATCCTTGGCTATTTTTAACTCCAAGGACAGAGATTCAGGCTGAAGCTGAAGTATAGAAGGGCTGCAGGCCACCCAGCCTCCTGAGGAAGGAGACGTTACCACCCTCCCATCATTCCCAAGTGGCTCAAACATTGGCCAGGTGAGAGACAAGGCAAGCTGCCAAGAGGCAGGAAGGTTCCTTACCGCCTGTGTGAATTCTTCCAGGGCTCCTTCTTGCCCTCATCCAGGCAGGGCCACTGGTCCCTCCTTGGTGCAACACAGACCCCTCTGCTAGTCCCTAGCCTGCTGACACCCTGTATGTGTTCATTCATTCATCCAGCCCACCTACATGAGCCAGGCAGTGGAATGGTGCTGGTGGCACAGCACTGAACAAGATGGATGGGGGTCCTTGCCCTCAGAGCCCTTCCAGTCTAGGGCAGAAGACAAGGGTGGCAGCACAACTTCGCCATTACAACTGTGGCAAGTGCTTGGACAAGAACTATACTACAGTCAGCCCACATGCTTATGAGTTCCTCAGGAGCTGAGAGGTTCTTGTTCATCTTTTCACTCCTAGAACCTAGCGCAGATCCTGGCACAGAGGAGAGCTCAAGGAATGTGTGTTGATTGGAAATATTACATAGGAGATATCTTCTGGAGTTTGAAGACCCTACTCAGGCCTGATTAGATGAGATTCATTCATTCACTCACCACATATATTTTGAGCACTTTCTACATGCCAAGTGCCATTCCAGGCTCTGGACACAGAGCAGAGAACAAAATAAGGAAAAACAAGCTGGCCTCCTGGGACTTCATCTAGGAGAGGTTGAGCAGACACTGAACTGGACAAATATGTACACATAATAGAGGATGGTGGAAGGTAATGAGAGGAAGGACAGGTGTTTCTCTTTTAAAGAGTGTGGTCAGGGAAGGCCATAGTAATACATGGAGGTGAAGACCTGAAAGAGGTAAGATAACGAGCCATGTGGAGATCTAGGGGGAAAGCATTCCCATTACAGGGAACAGCAAACACAGTGGCCCTGAGGCAAGATTATGGCTGGGGTGTTCGGTGAACAAGGAGGTCTGGGTGGCTGGAGCAGAACAAGCGAGAGGGAGCAGAATGAGACGAGAGTCTAGGTGATGAGGGGTAGAAGGGAGGATCACACAGCTGTCAGCTGTCCCTACACTGCCTGGCACAGAGTAAGCCATGGCACCCAGGGGAAGACCCTTAACTCTGTGGATAAGAGTTCCTTCCCTTCCTCTCTCCCTCCGTTCTTTCACACACGGACTGTCATGAAGGGGGTGCTGGGGAGAGAGAGTAAAATGGAAGACAGATTAAATTCCCTTTCCATCTCCTAACAGCTGAGTAGGTTTTAGGAGCCCCCTGGTTGTGCAATGGTTAGGTGCTTGGCTGCTAACCAAAAGGCTGGCGGCTGGAACCCAGTGGCTCCTCAGAAGAAAAGACCTGGTGACCTGCTCCTGTAAAGATTACCGCCTAGGAACCCCTATGGGGCAGTTCTACTCTGTCATAGGGGGTCACTATGAGTCAGAATCAACTAGACAGCACATAACCTCTTTGAGTCTCATCTTCCTATCAGTAAAATGTAAGTGATTTTACTGCCTGCCCTACCAGCACTGTAAGAATCAAATAATAGTGATAATACTAATGACAACAATGACTGCCATTTAGTGAGAATTTTTTCACCACATCTGCCATCACCTACAGTAGAGTCAGGTATACATTAAGCACTCATAAACTCCTAGAATGTTCTATTTCCATAGAAATGCTTTATATAATAATAAATGGTTATGAAATGAGAGCCTTACCACAGTCCTAGGCCTGTATCACATGTCATTTAAATAATCCTGCCAACGACCTAAGAGGTTAAGTACTATTATTATGTCCCTTTAACAGATGAGAACATTGAGACAAAGAGAAGTCATTTATTCAAGGACACAGCTAATAGGATAAAATAGGATATAATAGGATATAATAGGATAGGGGAAGAAAAAGGATTTAAATCCAGGTCTGTCTGAATTTAAAATCTATGTAGGGTTTTTCTCTTATGCTTTTTTTTTTTTTTCTGTCTGTTTGTCCTTACGTCTAAGGTGTGTTTCCTGTAGGCAGCAAAAAGATGGATCATGTTTTTTATCCATTCTGTCACTTTCTGCCTTTCGTGTGGGGCGTTTAGACCATTCACATTTAAGGTTATTAATGAAAATGAAGTATCTCCTTCATTGGTTTTGCTAAATGTTTTTTGACTGTCTTTTATCTTCTTTGTCTTTTTATTCTCATTTTTCTGTTATTTTTTGTGTTGTGCCTTTCTGATTTCTTCCTTCTGTGTATTTTTTCTAGGTGTTTTCTCAGTGGTTACCACAAATCTTACATTACACAGCTTGCAACTGTATCAACATTTCACGAACAAACAAGTAACATACAACGTGAACATACTAAATCTATTCCTGTTTGGTCCTCCTTCCCCCGCTCCTGTGGTGAGTCCCCATGGTCATCGCTGTGCTTCCTGTATCTGATAGGTTTAATTCGTCCTTGTTTCTTCTGCATTTGATGTTGTATTGCTTGTGGAACTTAACCACTGAGTTTATTCCCTGAAAATACGGTACACTGGCTTCTTGTATTTGCCCATGCTGTTAATGATTTTTGGAGTTCTCTCTCTTTTTTATTTCCCATATGTAGATTTGATTATTTGTTTAATGTCCTTTCCTTCAAATCTATGTCGGTTTTGCCTTGCCTATTAAGTATTTGGTAAATGACAAAAGGCTGCACACGTGTTGGTTGTCGGTGTCTCTGCTGTGCTAGGATCACTGGTGAAGGTGACTCTGGGCACCAGGGGAAGGAGGCCTTGCTGTGGTGGAGCTGCCGGCGGACGGGAGGAGTGGCCCTGGGAGGTTGTGAGCTCCCTTCCCTGTCACCAGCGGCTCCAAGGGGAGCTAAGCTACCCACTCCTCAGGGAGATAGAAGTGGGGGTGAAGGCATCAGAGGGGCGACTGAATCAGCCCCATGAATCCCAAATGTGGCTGAGCATCAGAGTCACCTAGGGAGCTTATACAAAGGAGCCTGCCAGGCTCCACCTGAGATGTGTAATGGGGGGGGGGGGGCGGGTTGGGCTCAGGACCCTGTGCCAGCCGAGGGAAGCACGTGCACAGCAGATGGAGAATCACCTGCTAGCGGAGCACCCAGCACTCCCCTTATCTGAGATCGCTGGCTTCTAGATGCCAGTCGTTGTCAGGTGTCATCAAGTCGGTTTTCAACTCATAGGGACCCCATGTGTCAGAGTAGAACTGCCCATAGGATTTTCTAGGCTGTAATCTTTATGCAAGCAGATCACCAGGTCTTTTTCCTGCAGAGCTTCTGGTGGGTTTGAACCGCCAACCTTTCAGTTAGTAGCCAAGCACTTAACCATTGTGCACCAGGGTTCCTTCTAGATACCATGGGACCCCTAAAGGAACCTAGGACGTGCCCTTAAGAAGCATGAGATCTGCCTAATAACAGTAAAGGCTTGCTCTGCTTCAGGTATTGTGTCAAGCATTGCACACCCATGGTCCTATAGGCTCCTCCCCAGGCTACCTCCTCTCCCAGTGCTCTTTCTTCTCCTGTTTTTCAGCTCCAACACCCCCTCCTCCAGGAACCCTTCCCTGACTCCTAGAGCTAAGGACCCCTCTTTGGGCTTCCACAACAAGATTGCACTCATGCCTGTCTTAGTCTACATCTATTCTCCTCCCCTCCCCAGGGCTGTGACAGGACTGGCTTCTCACTCAAGGCTGTGTCCCCAGCACCTAGAGACTGGTCCAATGTAGGTGCTCACTAAGCATTTTCAGAGAGGAACTTGCCTGCTCCATACAGGACGGACAGAGGAGGCAGCGAGGAAAGCAACCTCACAGGAAGTAATCCAGGTCACCAGGTTGGGAGGAAACAGAACCTACAAATTCTCCCCACTGCTGTTCAGAAGCGGCCTGGGCTATTTATAGCTCACAAGCCTTCTGCTTCTTGCATTTAAATGCAGGGCCAGGCATGGAATAAAATCTTGAGGAGGTCTGTCAGTTTTAACATTTATTATTATTTTTTTCCCCAAGAACAGGAGCAGAAAGCAGGGATGAAAATGAACCAGAACTATTGGGGCGAGCTGCTTATGCTATCCCCAGGCAGCTGTGGGCTACACACAAATCTTATGCAGTTCTAGACCCAAACCTAGAAATCGGAGTGTCCCTTCGAGACCAGTCTGTGAAGGTCCTTTTAAGGTGGTTTTTAAATGGTGACTTCAGTTTAAAAAATAGTATCACAGCATGACCCTGCCTGGTTTTAAACAGGCACGTGTACGTGTGTGTGCACGCACACATACATATACCAGGAGAGAAACAGCTCCAGTGGTTAAGTATTCCACTTCTAGATGATAGAATTAGGAGCGGTTTTTCTTTTCTTTTTTTTTCCCAAAATTTGCACCATGGGTGCATATAGCACAGACTGAGGGTTTCAGGCTCAAGGAAACTGGCTCTGCCATTTGTTTGCGTGTGACTTTGCGGGAGTCACTTAATTTCCTCATCTGTAAGACAGAACAGCAAGAGGTCTGCTCTGACGACGGTGTGAGGAAACGTGTGGAGTCTTAGCAGGTGCCTGGAACTCGGTTTGTGATCAGGAAACTCCTGCTAGCGTGACTGTGCCAGCGTTGTTCTTCTGTTTGCCATTCATGAAAACACAAAACTAGTTGCTGTCAAGTTGATTCCAGCTCATTGCGACTCCACGTGTGCAGAATAGAACTGTGCTCCATCAGTTTTCAAGGCTGTGAGCTTTCGGAAGCAGATCACCAGGCCTGTCTTCCCAGGTGCCTCTGGATAGGTTTGAACTGGTGAGTAGTAGAGCACGTTTAACTGTGCCACCCAGGCCTCCTCAAAAGCACAGTATTGTTTTTGTTTGTTTGTTTGTTTATTGTGCTTTAAGTGAAAGTTTACAAATCAAGTCAATCTCTCATACAAAAATTTATATACACCTTGCTACATACTCCTAATTGCTCTCCCTCAATAAGACAGCACATTCCTCTCCACTCTCTCTTTTCGTGTCCATTCCTCCACCTTCTGACCCCCTCTGCCCTCTCATCTCCCCTCCAGATAGGAAATGCCAACATAGTCTCATGTGTCTACTTGATCCAAGAAGTTCATTCTTCACCAATATCATTTTCTATCCCATTGTCCAGTCCAATCCCTGTCTGAAGAGTTAGTTGGCTTTGGGAATGGTTCCTGTCTTGGCCTAACAGAAGGTCTGGGGACCATGACCACCGGGGTGCTTCCAGTCTCAGTGAGACCATTAAGTCTGGTCCTTTTACAAGAATTTGGGGTCTGCATCCCACTGCCCTCCTGCTCCCTCAGGGGTTCTCTGTTGTGTTCCTGTCAGGGCAGTCATCGGTTGTAGCTGGGCACCATCTAGTTCTTTGGCCTCAGGCTGATGTAGTCTCTGGTTTATGTGGCCATTTCTGTCTCTTGGGCTTGTAATCGCCTTGTGTCCTTGGTGTTCTTCATTCTCCTTTGCTCCAGGTGGGTTGAGACCAATTGATGCATCTTATATGGTCGCTTGCTACCATTTAAGACCCCAGACGCCACCCTCCAAAGTGGGATGCAGAATGTTTTCTTAATAGATTTTATTATGCCAATTGACTTAGATGTCCCCCAAAACCATGGTCCCCAAACCCCCGCCCCTGCTACGCTGGCCTTTGAAGCATTCAGTTTATTCAGGAAACTTCTTTGCTTCTGGTTTAGTCCAGTTGTGCTGACCTCTCCTGTATTGTGTCTTGTCTTTCCCTTCACCTAAAGTAGTTCTTATCTACTATCTAATTAGTGAAGGCCCCTCTCCCTCCCTCCCTCCCTCCCCCCTCTCGTAGCCATCAAAGAATATTTTCTTCTCTGTTTAAAGTATTTTTCGAGTTCTTATAATAGTGGTCTTAAACAATATTTGTCCTTTTGCAACTGACTAATTTCACTCAACATAATGCCTTCCAGATTCCTCCATGTTATAAAATGTTTCACGGATTCATCACTGTTCTTTATCGATGCATAGTATTCCATTGTGTGAATGTACCATAATTCATTTATCCATTCATCCATTGATGGGCACCTTGGTTGCTTCCATCTTTTTGCTATGGTAAACAGTGCTTCAATGAACATGGATGTGCATATATCTGATCGTGTAAAGGCTCTTATCTCTAGGATATATTCCAAGGAGTGGGATTGGAAAGCACAATATTGTTTTAAAAAATTAAAATGTAAACAGAAACTCTCACACTCTTGGATATGGAAGGATTGCTGTGAAGGGAGGGACTAGATGATGGGCCAGGACGGGCCAGAGGCCTGAGTTCCATATTTAGCTTGGCCGAAAATATACCCAATAGCCCACCCTTCCGCTCTCAATCTCAGTTTTCCGACTTTAAAAAGAGTGATGAAGACCAAGGACACAAGGAAAATATTAGCCCAAGAGACAGAAAGGGCCACATAAACCAGAGACTCCATCACCCTAGACCAGAAGAGCTAGATGGTGCCCGGCTACCACCACTGACTGCCCTGACTGGGAACACAACAGAAAGTCCCTAACGGGGCAGGAGAAAAGTGAGGTACAGAACTCAAATTCTAGTGAAAAGACCATACTTCACTGTCTGACTGAGGCTGGAGGCACCCCAGAAGACAAGGCCCCCAGACTGTTAACTCAGAATTAAAACCATTCCTGAAGCCAACTCTTCAGACAAAGATTAGACTGGACTATAAGACATAAATGATGCTCGTGAGGAGTGTGCTTCTCAGTTCAAGTAGATACATGAAACTAAATGGGCTGCTCCTGTCCAGAGGTGAGATGGGAAGGCAGAAAGGGACAATAGCTGGTTGAATGGAAACAGGAAATTAGGGGTGGAAAGGAGGAGTGTGCTGTCACATTATAGGGAGAGCGACTAGGGTCACATTAACATTGTGTGTATAAATTTTTCTACCAGAGACTAACTTGAGCAGTAAACTTTCACTTAAAGCACAATAAAAAATTTAAAAATATTAAATTAAAAAAAAGTGATGGTGGGGTTAGATATTAAGTCCCACCCGCTGCCCCTCAGGAGGTCTGAAGATAATGACACAGCTCTGGTCTTCAAGAAGGCTCCCCCACCCCCAGGCACAGCTTAAGAGCCTTTTCCTACCCACCCAACCTCTTTCCTGGTCCCCTTCTACCCGCATCCACTTTCTAATCCACCTATTTTGCCCCCTAGGCATAAATAAACCACAGGAAGTTCCTCCCAGTGACCACACAGGACCCCCAGTGGCCCAGAGCATCTGCCTCCTGTCTAGCCTAGTAGACAGCTTCTCACTCTTCAAGGCTGGTCACCCAGGTATCTACCCTGCTTGTCTTTCATCCTAGGCTAAGGGTGGCCCCGTCCTATTCAGCACCATACCTTCAGTACCCAGCACACTGGATGAGGGCTCAGTAAGTGTTTGTTGACTGCATAAAGAATGCTCTTAAAAATGGTAAAGGGCAATGCAGAGCAGTGGTTAGGCTAGCTGGCATGTGCACCAGTCAGGCCTGTTTGACCCTTGTCTCCTTCACTCCCTGGATGGTACAGTGAATGCACCCAGCTGCTAATTGAAAGTTTGGAGGTTTGCGTCCACCCAGAGGTGCCTTGGAAGAAAGTCCTTGTAATCTACTTCCAAAAAATCAGCCACTGGAAACCTTATGCGGCACAGTTCTCTGCTGACACACCTGGGGTCGCCATGAGCTGTAATCGCCTTGACAACAACTGGTTTTCACTTAACTACTGAATGACCCTGGGCCAAAGACTGGCCTATCCTCTCTAAGCCTCAGCTTCCTCATCTGGAAGATGGGTATGACAGCTATACCTGCTTCATATCTGACATTTCAATAGGATAATCCAGGTAAAGTGCTCAGAGTACCTGGCATGAACACTAGCTCTCATGATGATGACGATGATAAAAAATGTAAAAGGACTTCATGCTTATCTCGAGGTCCCAGTGGCAGCACGTTCCCATCAGGTCCGCCCCTGGCGCCTCTCTGGTCAGACTAGTGGGATCCTCTGAATGGCCCAGGTGGGTGTGGGCACGGGGCTGGAGTACAGCCTGTTTTTCACTTGCCAGGCCGTAATGTACACCCTGGCTTTGCACTGGAGAAAGGGGAGGCTTTGTTTTAATTCATCCTCCTAGAGGAGCAGTAAGGAGCCCTGGTGGTGTAACAACTAAGTGCTCATCTGCTCACTGAAAGGCTGGTGGTTCAAATCCTCAAAGATTACAGCCTAGAAAACCCTATGAGGCAGTTCTACTGTGTCATATGGGTTCGCCATGAGTCAAAATCAACTTGATGGCACCCAACAACAACAAAGAGGAGGGATCTTTTTTAAATTTGACCACCCGGGGCACAGGAGGCCCACGGAGAAATGCCTTTCTCTGGTTCACACAGAGGTGCCATGGAAACCACGTGCCTGTACCAGAGCCCAAGACAGGGGACACCACAGGGGAAGGGCCATCCTGGGTTGCTCTCAATCTCATTCCAAGGATGCCCCACAGGGCCCCCTAATATTTGTGGGGCCCAGGGCAAGAGTATAAATGGAAGCCCTCACACTTAGGCCAAATATTTAAAAGTTATAAATCAAGCTATTAAATAAAACATGTTCAATCCTTCCACTCTGACAAATAGACCTTCATAATGACCTTGAAGGACAGGACAGGTTCAAATTTAGAATCCTCAGAGTTCCATGGCTGAATGTGGCAGTGAGGAGAGAGCTGGCCCTCAGCCACAGCCCACCCGTCCTCTCTGCACTCCCCACTCCCGCAGCACACCGGGGTCCACTCTGCACATCTGTGTTTTGTTCTCACCTCTACAAACATGGATGAATGGAGTCAGCTGGATGGAGGAAGAGCCCAGGGAAGAGGTCTGGGCAGGCCCAGGAAGCTGACTTTGGACCATCTGGCAAGGAATTACATGGTCCCACATGCTCAGAACATGGCCTAATATAAGGGGTGGAGATTGCAGGGGGGGATATCCCCTTTGCCCCATGGTCTCCTCACCCTGTGAGGAGAGGTCTAGACAGAGTCCCCAGTAATGCCTGGGATCCCAGACAGGGGCCCTTCTTGCACGGGGCTAACGGGGGAAAAGATGCAGCTCACGATCCCATCAGCAGCCAGGCCTACCACTCACCAGGCAGCTCATGTGAAAACTCAAGAGAGGCTGACATGTTGATTGTTTGGGGGGCTGTGGCCTGATTTTTACCAAACTCTTTCACAAATCGACAGATTTGCCAACCTTTGGGTGTGAGGTGGGCACGAGGTTTCCCTCATGTTTCTCTCAACACCCCCTAAAGTCCAGATTTAGGGGCTTAAGTTTCCTGGGCAGCCTCAGGGTATGTGTAGATTCAGTTCTACACTGAGCTCTTTCTGGGGCAGGAGACGTAACAGACCCTACTCCCAACTCTTGGCCGGGCAGGGTGGGGGTCACAGACAGCCCTTCAAACCCAACCTTTCACTAAAGGATGGTTTGCCTTTTTTTTGTTTTGTTTTAATTTTAATTTCTTCTAAAGACTTAGACATTCACCTCTGGAGAGAAATTATGGGTTTCAGGAGTTCTTGACAAAGAGCTTCACTCCAGAAATGTAAAGCCGGCATTTTAAATTTGGTTCTTATTCGCTGCTGGAAAGTATTAGAATGAAGATTACAAATTTAATAATGTAACGCGGCAGGAATTGGCTTGGCCTTGTCTCCAGGAGAGTAATTTGTTCCTGCCTTCAAACTGGCACTTCCAGCCTCCCTGCATCACCAGACCAGCCTGGTGACACACTCCTGACTTTTTCTCCTCTTGCGCTCTGGCCCATGCAGCCAGCCCAGACACCAGCAGATCATTGCCACCCTGTCTGAGGATTCAGTACTGAAATGGTCAGACCAGCATGGGGAGAGCTATAAGCGAAGGGAGCCACCCCTGGACCTCCTGGCTCCATTCTTCTTCCCTGTAGCCAGAGGGGTCTTTGCAAATCCCAAGTCTGAGTCTGTCATTTCCCAGCTGAAAACCCAACAGGGGCTCCAACTGTCTTTAAGCTCAAGTCCAAGATCCTTGCAGTGGCATTAAAGACCCAGTGTGATCTCGTCCTGCTGTCTCACCATCCACATGCTCCTCTCCCTGGACTTTCAAAAGGCCATGTCCCTCCCCACTGTAAAGCCTTTGCACAGCTGCTAATAATTAGTTAGTTAGGTGCCATCAAGTTGGTTCCAACTCATAGCCACCCTATGTACAATAGAACAAAACACTGCCTGGTCCTAAGCCATCCTCAGGATCATTAACAAGGGTTAATATTTATAGAGGAATCGCTGGGTGATGCAAACAGTTAAGTGCTCAACTACTAGCTGAAAAGTTGGTAGTTTGAACCCACCCAGAAGCACCTCAGAAGACAGGCCTAGAAATCTGCTTCCAAAAGGTTGTTTTCGTTAGGCACCGTCAAGTCGGTTCCGTCTCATAGTCACCTACGCGCAACAGAACAGAACACTGCCGGCTCCCGTGCCATCCTCACAATTTTTGCTATGTTTGAGCCCACTACTGCAGCCGCTATGTCCATCCATCTCATTGAAGGTCTTCCTCTTTTTCTCTGACCCTCTACCAAGCATGATGTCCTTCTCCAAGGCCTGATTCCTCCTAACATGTCCAAAGTACTTGAGACAAAGTCTCACCATCCTCACTTCGAAGCAGCATTCTGGCTGTACTTCTTCCAAGACAGATTTGTTCATTCTTTTGGCAGTCCATGGTATATTCAATATTCTTCTCCAATGCCATAATTCAAAGGCATCAATTCTTCTTTTCTTCTTTATTCATTGCCCAGCTTTCACTGCATATGAAACGATTGAAAATACCATGGCTTGGGTCAGGCACACTTAACCCTTAAGGTGATGTCTTTGATATTGAATATTTTAAAGAGGTCTTTTGCAGCAGATTTGGCCAATTCAATAGGTCATTTGATTTCTTGACTTACTTCCATGGGTGTTGATTGTGGATCCAAATAAAATGAAATCCCTGACAACTTCAATCATTTCTCCGTTTATCATGGTGTTGCTTATCGGTCCATTTGTGAAGATTTTTGCTACAGCCTTGAAAACCATATGGCACATACAGGGTTGCCATGAGTTGGAATCAATACGATGGCAACTAACAACAACAACAATATTTATAGAGCACTTACTATGTGCCAGGCACCATGCTAAGGGATACACGGGTATCCTTCTGTGAATTCTCACCCCTACCCTGTGAGGGAGGCAGATAACTGAGTGGTTAAATTCAGACTCTGGAACCTGGGTTTGAATCCTCCCTCTGCCCCTTACTAGCTGTGTGGTCTTAGGCAACTTACTTAACCTCTCTGTGCCTCAGTTTCCTCATCTATAAAATAGTGTTAGTGACAGTACCTAAATCACAGGGTAGTTGTGAGGACTGAATGAGTTAACTTATACAGGTGAGGCATCAGAACTAGATGGGCACCACGTACGTGCTAATTATTCTTAGCCTTGTTTTACAGAAAGAAAAACAGGAGCACCTAGTGATTAAATAAGTTGGTTAAAGTCACACATCTACCAGTGGGAGTATGGTCTCCAGACTGCAGTCCTCAATTTTTACTATGACACATCCATTGCAGAAAACTTGGAAAATTAAAAAAAAAGAGCAAACCAGAAAGTAAAAACTACCCATAATTCTGTCATGCATAAGGAAGTATGGTAATATTTCCATCTGTATGTGTGTGTGAGACAGATAGAGACAAAGAAGAGGGGAAAGCGGAAAGACTGACACACAGACCGAGAACCCAGGATTTGACTCCCCGCCCCTGTAATTGATTCCCAAGCCCCCGCTCTTAGCGTTACAGCACTGTGCCTGCGTCCTCCCCGCCCCCCGCCATCCCTTAGGTCTCCATTTAGCTGTCCCCCTCCCTTGCTGCCCCCACTCCCTGCCACAGAGTCAGTTCTCCCTGCTACAGGCTTTCCTGGCACCCTGTACTTGTCTTGTATACCACGTATCACAGTCATACTCAAATTATTAATCGTTCTTTTGGGGTATCTGTCTGACACCACCAAACTATAAACTCCAGAGGGGAAAGCCTGGGTCTGTCTGGTGTCACCAGCACCCAGAAAAGGACCTGGCCATCAGCAACACCTGCAGGAAGGAAGGGAGGAAAAGGGAAGCTTGGGATTCAGCTCTGTCCAGTGCCCTGTAGGTAGGACTCAGATGGGAATCACAGTCCCTGACCTGGAGGGGCTCACAGTGTGCCAACAGAAAAGTGACAGAAGCCAGGCGGTCAAGTGCTGGAAACAGGGAAAAGCTAAGCGCCACAGACCACCCAGGAGGAATCATCAACTCCACCCAAGAAAAGAGAGGTGTGTTTCCCGGAGGTGGTGGCACTGGAGCCCTGAGGAAGGAGAGGGAGGCTATCCCTGCAGCGGAAATGCCTGAGCAGAGCAGAGGTAAAAAACACAAACTAGACCACTAAATATGGAGGAGTTGGTTTTTGCCTGGAAGTTAAAAATGGCTGAGAGGTCTGGAAATATGAAAGTCAATGATTGGGACCTACCCAAAACTTGTTTTCCCTATTCCTCCTTCCACTTTCTGTACCGTACACTCTCCACACAGAGAACAAGCTATGCCCTGAGGTAGAGAAAGTGGTGCTGTGGGTCCACTGACCCATATCCCCCGTCCTTACCACTGCTGTGCCCACTGGGCCAACCTCCTATTGCCAGCACCTGGGTTTCTTTGCCTGAGGGTTGTCACCTGTGGCAGGCTAACAATGACAGGAATAAACAACACCCTTCCTTCCCTCCTGGCAGCCCTCTACCAATGACTGATGAGAGTCGGTAAATAAATACCCCAGCTCCCTCACTCATGGGTGGCATGATTCTGAGGTACATGTTCTACCTCAGGAGTCAGCAAACTATGACCCATTGGGTAATCTTGCCTGTTTTGTAAATAAAGTTATATTGGAACACGGGCTCACTCATTTATTTACATATTGTCTGCAGCTACTTTCCAAACTACAACAGCATAACTGAGCAGTTGCAAAAGAGGCTGTATGGCCCACAAAGCCTAAAATACGTCCTGCCTGGCCCTTTACAGAAGAAGCTTCCATCTACACTGTCTCCCAGCAGTCCCCAATAAGACTAAACTCCAAATGCCCTCAGGAGTAACTTGCCTGATAATACCCTGTTTCCTGACTTCTTCCCCTGACTCACTTTCTCACTCCTTTCCTGGGGCTTCATGGATCACATTCTTGAACCACATGAACCATGTAAAATTGCTATTTGACTATTTTTGACTTATAAAAATGGCAGCTTCATATGGTTCAACCTAATACTTGTACTCAAATTCTTGTTTCTGGGAGGAACACGAACTAAGACAGTAGCACAGGTGTCACTGTGCCCCTTTTACAGATGAGCCCTAAGTTGAAGCTGCTTCCTGTACCCACACTGCCTCTTCCATCAAAACCAGGCCAGCCCTGGTTTTGGACACTTCTCCCCCAACCAGAGCCTACTAAGTCCTTGATATGTGCAGTGTTGGTAGGACACCAGCCGGGTGAAACTGCTTCTGCTGCTCATGGCCATGGACTTGGTCATCCCATGAGAACACCAAGGCTCAAAGAGAATGACTTGCCCAGGGTCACCAGGCTGGCAAACCGGCAGAAACAAGGTCTCCAATTTGAGTTTTCTGATAAAAAATCAGGATTCATTTCATGGCAAATCAGCTACCCCTTAACCTTTCACCTTAGGCAGCTTGTTGGAGCACCGCCCACGTTTCTGGATACGGGGCCAATTTTTGTGAGGATGAAGTGAGATCAAAGCAGTAAAAATGCTTTGTCAGATGCAAAAAGATTTGTGTTTCCAACATACAAAGTAGAAAGTCAAGACAGACACACTTGTGCAAAGTAGAAAGTCAAGACAGACACACATCAAAAGGTGCTTGGAAAGAAGTTCACTAGGAAGCGTCAAACATATATTCATGAGAAAAATTAAATGCACTACAGAATGCTGAAAAGACCACATGTGTTGGTGTCAGGCCTGAGCTGGAAGCCCTATTCCATCCATCCCTCACTAGCTGTGTGACCTTGGTCAAGTCAGGAGTCCATTCTGATACTTGATTTCTCCATCCTGCGTAATGAGACAGGGATCATGCCCCACTTGTGGGACTGTGGAGAAGGTGACCTGATAAGGAGTGGACATTGCTCAACACAAGGAGCCCTGGTGGTGCAATGGTTAAGTGCTGAGATGGTAACCGAAAGGTTGGTAGTTCAAACCCACCTAGTGGCTCCATGGGAAAAAGACCTGGTGATCTGCTCCTGTAAAGATTTGAAAAAAAACCAAAACATTGACTTCAAGTCAAGTCCGACTCATAGTGACCCTACAGGACAGAGAACTGTCCCATAAGGTTTCCAAGGCTGTAAATTTTTACAGAAGCAGACTGCCATATCTTTTTCCATGGAGTGGCTGGAGGGCTCAAACTGCCAAACCTTTTGGTTAGCAGCAGAATGCTTAACCACCATGCCACCAGCCTAGAAAACCCTATAGTGAAGTTCTTCTCTGTCATATGGGGTCACTAGGAGTCAGAATCAACTCATGGCACCTAACAACATTGCTTTCTCCACCCTGTAACGTGATGTTCCCAGACAGTGGGTGGGTCAATCCTGATGGTGCCCCACCCAGATTCCCTTTAGCAAGCCAGACACCCAGCTCACAGCTGCTATGAGCATCAGCTGCTACCAGCTGACAGCTGCCCTCTTTTCTAGGGAACTGCCCTTAGCTGATGAGAGCTCCCTTGCCCAAAAAGTTATATCTCCCGCAGCCTAGGAGACTGTCCACAGCCACTGATGGCTATGGGGGTACAAAAGGTCAGTCAATTCTGCAAGGTCATTCATGTTCTAGAGGTCCCTACTCCCCATGGGGTCAGGCTGAGGCTAGACGGCAGCTGAACTCCCATCTTTGCCTGGCTTCGTCCCCTGCCCCATCTTGTGTCCTCTCACTCACTCCTTCAGTCTATCACTTTCACAAGAAGACTGTTTCAGGCTAAGGAAGAGGAGGACAGAGTTCTCCCATCTTCTATATTCTTTTTATTATTATTATTATATTTTACTGTGTTTTTGGTGAAGGTTTACACAGCAGTTTAGGTACCCATTTGACAATTTCTACACATGTTGTTTAGTGACATTGGTTACATTCTTCACAACGCATAAACAGTCTCAGTATTTCCATTCTAGTTGTTTTGTTTCCATTAATCTAGTTTCCCTGCCTCCTTACATTCTCATCTTTTTTTGTTTGTTTGTTTGTTTTTAATTTTTTTTTTGTTGAGAATATACACAGCAAAACATACTGTGTTCTTTTCAACTTACAAAGGCAGCTGGGGGAGTCCAGAGAGTAAGGTACATGTTGAATTCTCACCTGCTAGAGGAACCCACTGGATTCCCAACAGGGCCAGGTGTCCCAGTTTGAGTTCCCTCTGCCAGGACTCAGCATGCCCAACAGAAACTGAGCAGAAGTGGCTGTTTCCTCATGCCAGATGGCTCGGGGGTGGCTTGGCGCAGGCCTGGTGGGCCCCAGAGACCCCCAGTCCAGTCTTGGAGTTGGGCCCAGCCAAATGAAAGATGTTTCTTAAGACATTTGCAGAGGAACTAATTAATTTCCACTACAGGCCCCAATTAGTGACACATCCTCCCACCTACTCCCAGGACGACTCCAAGCAGCATTTACCAGGGACACAAAGTGCTAGAAACGCAGGATGTGGACCTAAAGCCTCAGGTGTTGCCAGGGCCCAGGGGGCCACCTGGGGCACCTCAGAAGAGAGAAAAGGCCCTGGACTGGGAGTCTGGAAACTGACTTTGCTATAGACCTGCTTTGAAAAAAAAAGAGGCTTTGGACAAATCACTATCCCTCTCTGGGTGTCCAAAGAATAATGACACATTCAAACTGTGGTGTTGGCAAAGAATATTAAATATACCATGGACTGCCAGAAAAATGAACAAATCTGTCTTGGAGGAAGTACAACCAGAATGCTCTTTAGAAGAGAGGATGGTGAGACTTCATCTTGCTTTGGACGTGTCATCAGAAGAGGCCAATCGCTGGAGAAAGGCATCATGTTTGGTAAAATAGAGGGTCAGTGAAAAAGAGTGACACCCTTAATGAGATGGTTTGACAGAGTGGCTGCAACAATGGGGCTCAAACATAGCAAAGATTGTGAGGATGGCGCAGGACCAGACAATGTTTCGTTCTGTTGTACGTAAGGTTGCTCTGAGTCAGAACCGACTCAACAGCACCTTACAACAACTCTGAGTCTCAATGGAAGTAGTAAGAGATGACCTCAGAGAAACTTCCAGCTTGAAGGTTCTAAAATAACAACAGCTAACACTTTTATCCCATTTTTACTGTATAGCAGGCTCTCTACTAAGCATTTTACAAATATTTACTCAGTTAATCCCCATGACACTCCTTGGAAGCAGGGAGAGCCTATTATTAGCCCTGTTTTACAGATGAGGAAACTGAGGATCAGAAAGTTTAAGTAACTTGCTCAAGATCATACAGCTAGGAAGTGGCAGAGCCAGGATTCGAACACAGGCTGTCTGGCTACAGAGTTCATATTCTAACCACCATGCTATATTGCCTAGTACAATTTGACTTCTCTTGAACCCTCACAGTGCTTAACAAGAATTTGGTAACCGAAAAATGAAGAAAAAACTGGTAGCCTAAAAGACTGTGACGGTGGTTTGTGGGAGTGGCACTGGGTTCACTGAGGTGCTGTTTGGCTTTTTTACCACAGACATACGATATCATCAGTAACAGCCACTATAAAGGGTTGTGGGAGCTGGTAGCAGTGCTTGTACCTGGAAAGGACAGCAGGATCAGAAGATAAGGGTGCCCAGGACACTTTTCACTGGATATTTTTGGTGCTTTTAAAATTTTGTACCATCTGCATATATCACCTAACCCAAAAACATTTATCATTTAAAAAAATTATTCAATAACCAATCAGGCAAGGATTGGCTAGAGATAAATCTTAGGAGGAGGGTAGGCCCTGGGAATGAAAAATGACCCAATGCGGGCTATAGCAGGGGGGAGGAGTCTGAAGGAGGAGCTGGACTAATGTCCTCTGTTTTCTGGGAGATTCTGGTTATCTCTAAACCAAGACCCTCACTCTGCAGATGGGGATGTTGTTGTTGTTGTTGTGTGCCATGCAGTCAATTTTCAACTTCTAGCAACCCCAAGTGACAGAGTAACTCTGCCCCATGGGGTTTTCTAGGTTAATCTTTACTGAAGTCCCAAAATGCACAAACAGAAGGGGCCACAGGAGACAATGGGATTCAGGGCTGAAGACTCCTCTCTCACCTCCTATATGGCCTCTCCAGCAGCTCCACCACGTACACAGAGAAGACCAAACATCCAGACCAGGCAGTGCCCCCTCCTCTGCTCGGGGTGTACATCACATCATTTTCACGAAGTCCCCATCAAAGACACCAGTAACCAGTTGCCATCCACTCGACTCGGGCTCATGGTAACCCCATGTCTGTCAGAGTAGGACTGTGCTCCATAGAGTTTTCAGTGGCTGATTTTTTGGAATTAGATTGCGAGGCCTTTCTTCCAAGGAGCCTCTGGGTGGACTTGAGCCGCCAACCTTTCAGTAAGCAGCTGAGCACATTAACCGTTTGCACCCCCCAGGGACTCCACAGTAAAGGCAGCAGGTACCATTTTTTGGATGCTTTCTATGTGTTGTACTTACATCATCTCTAATTCTCACAAGGTGGGAATCATTCACGCCATTTTGTAAAGGATGAAGCTGAGGCCCAGAGAAGTGACATAGCCTGGTCAAGGTGCACAGCTGGAAGCAGCAGAAACAAACCCAGGTGGTCGTGCCTCCAAAGCTCGTGCTTTTCTCATACCTAGAGTCGCCCCTTTGGAGGAGTATTTCCCATCCATTTAAGATAAGCTCCAAATCAAAACTACAATGAGATTCTATCTCACTCCAACAAGGCTGCCATTAACCCAAAAAACACGAAATAATCAACATTGGAGAGGTTGCAGAGAAACTGGAACACTTCTACACTGCTGGTAGGAACGTAAAATGGTACAACCACTTTGGAAATCGATTTGGTGCTTCCTTAAAAAGCTAGAAATACAACTACCATATGATTCAGCAATCCCACTCCATGGAGTATATCCTAGAGAAATAAGAGCCTTTACACGAACAGACACACACACACCCATGTTCACTGCAGCACTGTTTATAAGACCAAAAAGACGGAAGCAACCATGGTGCCCGTCAATGGATGAACAGATAAATTATGGTATATTCACACAATGGAATATTATACATCGATAAGGAACAATGATGAATCCATGAAACATTTCATAACATTGAGGAATCTGGAAGGCATTATGCTGAGTGAAATTAGTCAGTTGCAAAAGGACAAATATTGTATGAGACCACTATTATAAGAACTCAAAAAATACTTTAAATAGAGAAGAAAATATCCTTTGATGGTTACGAAAGCAGGGAGGGAGGGGAGGAGGGAGAGGGGTTTTCACTAATTAGATAGTAGATAAGAACTACTTTAGGTGAAGGGAAAGACAAGACACAATACAGGAGAGGTCAGCACAACCGGACTAAACCTGAAGCAAAGAAGTTTCCTGCATAAACTCAACGCCTCAAAGGCCAGCGTAGCAGGGGCGGGAATTTGGGGACCATGGTTTCAGGGGACATCTAAGTCAATTGGCATAGTAAAATACTATTAAGAAAACATTCTGCATCCCACTCTGGAGAGTGGCGTCTGGGGTCTTAAATGCTAACAAGCGCCCATCTAAGGTGCACCAATTGGTCTCAACCCACCTGGAGCAAAGGAGAATGAAGAACACCGAAGACACAGTGTAATTATGAGCCCAAGAGACAGAAAGGGCCACATAAACCAGAGACTACATCAGCCTGAGACCAGAAGAACTAGATGGTGTCTGGCTACAACCAATGACTGCTTTGACAGGGAACACAACAGAGAACCCCTGAGGGAGCAGGAGAGCAGTGGGATGCAGACCCCAAATTCTTGTAAAAAGATCAGACTTAATGGTCTGACTGAAACTAGAAGGACCCCGGAGGTCATGGTCCCCAGATCTTCTGTTAACCCAAGACAGGAACCATTCCCAAGGCCAACTCCTCAGACAGGGATTGGACTGGACTATGGGATAGAAAATGATACTGGTGAAGAGTGAGCTCCTTGGATCGAGTAGACACATGAGACTATGCAGGCAGCTCCTGTCTGGAGAAGGAATGAGAGGGCAGAGAGGGTCAGAAGCTGGCCAAATGGACACGAAAACAGAGTAGAGGGAAGGAGTGTGCTGTGTCATTAGGGGGAGAGCAACTAGGAGTATATAGCAAGGTGTATATAAGTTTTTGTATGAGAGACTGACTTGGTTTGTAAGCTTTCACTTAAATCACAATAAAAATTAAAAAAAAAAAAAAAAAGATAAGCTCTACCTAGAAGCTATTTTTAAATCCCTTTGTCTTCCGACTCTGGGTTTTATGAGGCTGGATGGGAATCGCATCAAATCATAAGGTTTGGCCCTCTGCCTCCCATCTGAGTTAGATCCCAACCTTTGCCTAGAAAAGTACCAGGGACCCCTTTCTTAGAAACATCTAGATAACCTGACTCAGTGAGCTCCCTTAGTATCATTTCCCAGCATTGTGGCCCTTTACGTTGATGAGTCTTTGATTTACTTCTTCCTACTAGAGGCTTGTCCTCAAATGATCTTCGTGGTTTTAACACAGAGCTCTGCCTTTCCCTAATCAGAAAAAGGACCAAATCCAGTTCCCTCTGGCAGAAAGTACTAGACCTGTACCCCTTAGAATCCCCCTGAGCCATCTGAATCCAATATCTCAAGAAAGGACATTATAACCTAATGTGTTATTCATGTCAACTCATTTATCATTTGTACAGATGACTTCTAAAAGGATAGATGGGGCCCTGCACATTAAACACGGTGCAAAGCAGGGCAGCAGCTGACGCTCATTTGGATCAGAGACTACGTGACGGAAACAGGAGCACCTGAAGACTATTCCTAGGTACTGAATACGGCACCCAATGTCCCGGCATCTAATACATAGGTAGCCAGGAGACATCCCAAGTATGAGAAGCTCCTTAATTTCCCTTAGCCTTTTTTCTCTAACCCAGTGGTTGTAAGGTAAGGATCTCTAGACCAGCAGCATCATCATCACCTGGGAACTTGGTAAAGCTGGGATTCTCAGGTCCCACCCCATAGCACTGAAGGAGAAACCCTGGCCTGGGGTAGAACCCAGGAATCTGTGTTCTAACAATCCTTCCAAATGATTCTGATAGTCTTTCAAGTTTGAAAAGCACTGCTCTAGTCCAGCAAAACTGACAATAACAACAACCACAACAATAGCTGCAGCAGGTACCACTGAATTCATGCCTACTAGAGCTCAGCTGCTAACCAAAAGGTCGGCAGATCGAATCCAGCAGCCACTCCTTGGAAACTGTAACGGGGCAATTCTACTTTGTCGTATACGGTTGCTATGAGTTGGAATCGACTTGACGGCGACAGGTTTGGGTTCTTTTAATGTGCCAGCATTGAGGAGCTCTCGTGGCTCAGTGGTTAAGCATTCAGCTGCTAGCCAAAGGGTCAGTGGTTCGAACCCACCAGCTGCTCCACAGGAGAAAGATGTGGCAGTCTGCTTCTGTAAAGATTACAGCCTTGGAAACCCTATGGGGCAGTTCTACCCTGTCCTATAGGGTTGCTACGAGTCGGAACCAACTCAACAGCAGTGAGTTTGGTCTTTGGTTATGTGTCAAGCATCAAATTCACTACCTCATTAGTCCTCATAACTGAGGAAACCTTAATTCCATACCCGTTCTGTGTCCAGCCCTGCACTAGGCGAGTATTGTTCATTGTGTCATTTATTCCTCACAATTACCCTTTGAAGTACTTACTAGTAATATGCCTCATTTTACAATGAGGACACTGAGGATCTGAAAAGTGAAGCCACTTGCCCAAGGCCACACAATTTAGAAGATGCAGAAAAAACAAACAAAAAAACCTGTTGCTGTCAAGTCAATTCTGACTCATAGCGACCCTATAGGACGGAGGAGAACTGCCCCATAGAGTTTCCAAGGATCAGCTGGTAGATGCAAAGTGGCAGAGGCAGGGTGAAAATTCAGGTCTGTCAGATTCCAAAGCCAAGTTCTTTCTGCCTTATTATGGAGTCTTCCCAGGGTTTCACATGGCTGAGAAAATACAAAGCAGGGTGAGATGCCAGGAGGTGAGGGGGCAGAAAGAGCCCCGCCCCAGACTCCACAGTACCTTCCACTCCCAGCTACAATGTGAAAGGAAGCCATGTTATACATTTAAAGGCACAGTCAGTCACCTGTGCCTTTAAACAACAACAAAAAAAAAAACCCAGGGACTCAAGAGGCTGAGTTCTTGGCCTCTCCCTGACTGTGCCATCTGGGGGACTTTCCCGTTTCCCTCTCTGGGCCTCGTCTCCCCACCTGACACTCCTCATCCTTGCCTACAAGGCGGAGATGATCTTCCCTGCTTAGCCCTTTGGCTTGTTCCCCCTCACCCATTCCCTCTAACCACACTGGTCTCCGTTCTGTTCCCTAAGTCCCAAACTCACACTCACCTCAGGGCCTTTGTACTAGCTGTGCCCTCTGCCTGGAACACTCTTCCCCCTCAGATTCCCACTGCTAGCTTCCTGTCACCACCTCAGTGAGCCTTCCCTGACTACCTTCCCTAACATCATCTCCTAACACATCACCCTGTTTTATTTTCACTGCACTTAACACAATCTTAAATTATTTATTTCTAATTGCTTGCCTATTCAATGTCTATATCCTCCACCCTAGAACATAACTCCATGAGAACAGAAACTGTTCCTGTCTTGCTCCCCAAAGGATCCCCAGCACCTAGAATGCTGTTTGGCACTGAGCAGCTAATTAAATAATAGTTGAATGAATAAACACCAGAGAAGAAAACCTGGACTCAGAGGCCAGAGCCTTGGACCGTTAATGTATGACTTTGGCAAGACGCTCTGCTTCTTTGAGCCTCAGTTTCCCTCCTTGCCTAATGAGGCGACTGGACTAGATGTTCTCCAAGGGTCCTTCCAAAACTGCCAGTCTTGGAAAGCCTGGAACCAGGGCTGGAATCCACCCAATGGAAGAGAAGGGAGCTGGCCAGGGTCCTGCAGCATCTGCCTCACCCCACCCCACCTGTGTCCCTGCCCAGCCACCCAGTTATCTCACTCCCCCATCAGAGAAACTGTTAATGAAGTGCGCACTGCTAAATGCAGTTACAATTACGGGGGCTAAGAATAAGGCGCTGACATCAGCCTCGCCAGTTTCCGAGTGAATCAGAAGGGGAGGAGGGAAGAAGACGAAAGGGGGGGGATGGTGCTAGGGAGCTGTCAAGTGGAAATAGCACAGCGTTAAATATAATCCAGGCCTGGCCTACATCGGGCTGGAGAGGCAGGTGACGGCTCGGCCCCCAGGGCCAGGGCAGACAACTGGATTCTTCAAGGAGGCCAGGTAGCTACAGCCGCCGTGGAGTGTGAGGAGGACCATCCAGGAACTGATGGCCAGGAACCAACTCGAGCAGGCTGGGGAGGGGACTGTGGCGGGGTGGTGGACCCTGAGGGGACACATCAGAACAGGAACAGCAGCCTGGTTCTTAACACTTGCTGGCTGTGACAGCACAAGCACGCCCCTCTCCCACCCGGGATTTCATCGCATGCCCAGAAGCAGAAGGTGGCCTCTGCAGTCAGGGGCACCTGCATTTGAATCACAGCTGGGCAATCTGGGAAGGCCACAAACCACTCCAAGTTGCCTGGCTTGCCTTATCTGAAAAATGGGTACATCTGCAACAGTACCTACCCCTTCAGGTTGCCACAGGCTGAAATGTGATCAGAAAGCACTCAGCACGGAGCCAGCACCAAGCAAGCCTTTTAATTTTATTTTTACAACCCTGAGAGATGCCCCAATGAGGATAATTCTCAGATGAGAATTTTTTTTCCCAGATGAGGAAACTGAGGCCCAGAAAGGTTAAGCCAGGCCTAGGTTCAAAGTGGAGTCAAATCCAAGCTCAGTTATCTTTCCACTACAGTAAGAGGGGGCGTGCGTAGCCTTGGGGGGTGAGGGTGGGGTTGCAGATTATAGTGGGAGGGTTACTGTACCCTTCGAGCATATTCGCCAAAAGGGCCACCTATTCAACAATTTTTCAAAGATATGCTGAAGTGATGGTTGTTACGACCATAATGAAAAGATGTTGGAGGAAGCAAAGTAAAAGAAAGGCCCTGACACAGGAGAGAAGGTCAGTCCGAGGGTGGAGGCTTTCTTATATTCTCCCTCTCCTCCAAACTTCCGCCCCGCCCGCTCACTTGGCCCTCAGTTACTAGGGGCTCTGCCACTGGAGTTGGGGTGGATGGGGTAGGGAGGTGGAGCCTCATCCTCAGAGGGAGACTGGGTGAATGGACCCCCTCCTTTCCCTTCCCACTGAACAACCAGGTGGGCCTTTGGCAGCTGCAAACACCCAGGAAGCCTGAGCCTCCAGTCTGGAAGCTTGGGGGGGAGGCGTGCCTTAAGGAGGGACAATTTAAGGAAAGTGCTCTCACAGCATCAAAGCAGATACTGGTCCAATGATCTATATAATGAGGGAAGCAGCGGATCCCCAACTACTTGGTTTTTCTGAGAAAATTCTCTCAGAATAATTTAATGAAAATAAAGCAGTTTGGGTCCACGCTCTCAGCCCCAGTCTTAAATTATGGGAATAACTGAGTTCAATTTTTTTTTACCATGCTTCAGCTATCTAAATCTAGAGCTTTGCCCAGCTCCCAAGGCAGAAAGGAGACCACAGCACTTAGTGAAAAGGGGGGGCAGAGCGGAGGGAGGGCTGGAAGTGGGCTGCCCTGGGGGTGAGGGTAGGAACAGAGGCTTCAAAACCCCAACCTCCTGCCCGTCAGTAGCCACGATCCAGAAGGATATTCTAAGGCCTCCCCGTCACCATCCCCCCCCACCCCCTAGCCTCAGTCCCCCTCCAGGGCTGAAGGACTATTCCCACCATCTCTGGAGGAGAGTAGGACGTTTTGTTTCTCAGAAAAATCTCGGGTCAAATTTCAAGGACAAAAGTTAGCACTTGTTCTGGGAAAGAAAACTCTGCCAAATGGAGTGAATTGGGGGTGGTGAGAGGGCAGGGAGAGGGAAAGAATTCCAGTGTGGTCATTCCAGGTGCCTGGGTCTGGGGGTGGGAATTGGGCTCTCATTCCCCCTGCCAGGATCTGTCTGGCAGGATATGGGTATCTCCACTCCAAAACCCAGGAGAAGTAACTCAGACAATCCCCTCCATTTCCCCTCTGTCAGAATTAGGGGGTAGGGAGCCATGGTACTAAATTATGGGTCCCATTCACCATGCCCCCACCCTGAGACTCGGCTTGAGCAGAAGGGGGCGGTGCCATGAAGGGCTTTCCAGCCCAGAGATGTGGCCCGCACTGCTAGGAGAGGGACCGGTAGCCGGCCCCTGTTGCCATGGCAACCTCCTCCCTGCGCTCCCTCAAAGCATCCTATGGGCAAATCCGAGCTGGCTGCTCCAGCTTCTCCGCCCTTCTCCTGGGCGGGGGAGAACTGGACGCCGAAACCACTCAGTCAGGCTCAGGAACAGCATCCTCAGTTCCAGACCCCAATGTAACACCCCTCTTTGACATTTTCTGGAAACTGGAGACACCCCTACTTCCCAGCTGTGCTCCAAAGGCCAAGAGGCAGAGCTGGGACTATAATGTGGTGCAAATGGAACTATTAAGGAAGATCAGGGAAAGGGGTAGCTAGAATGCTCTCCACTCTCTTGTTCACCACAGAAGGCCCCCAAATCCCCATCATTAAACCATTTCCAAGAAGGGGAGCCCAGCGGTGCCTTAATAACTATAACAGTGTAATAATAATCACCTACAAAAATTATAAAACATTTTGAGATCAGGCTTCCACCCCTCCCCAAACCCACAGATTCTTCTTACAGTCATGCTCAGACACAGCTCTTACTTGGTAATAAGATAGATAATAGCTCACGTGTACTGAGAGCTTACCTTGTGCTAGGTACTGTGATAAGCACTTTGCATAGCATAAATAGCATAATAATTAAGAGTACAGATGCTTAAGTCAGATTGCCCAAGTTCAAATCCTAACGCCTGCACTTCCTGGCTGAGTGACCTTGAGAGAATTTACTATCTTTGTGCTTCAATTTTCCCATCTGAAAACGGGGATGTTAGCAGGATGTTAATGTTATGGGGTTGCTATGTGGAACGAATTAGAATAATATATTTAAAGGACCTAGGAGGATGTCTAGCACAAGGTAACATTTTTAAAATGTTGACCCTAGGCAGTCCATGCTATTACTTTCTTTCTTATACAGATGATAAAACTGAGGTCACATATCCACCTCCATGCCAGAAACCCTCCCTAATTATAAGCCTAACTAACCTCAGCAAGGCTCAGCGATCAAAGACGTAGACACAACATGTCCCTGACTGCATGGCTCTCTACAGCCCCAGCATCGTGGTGAAAAGGGGCAAAAGCAACGTAAGAAATCAGTTCAGCGTGTATAAGGGAAGATGCCCCTTAAGAGGAATTCCAGGAACCTGCAATGGTTTGTGCCCCAGGGTGGCTGGAAAGGGATGGGAGGCCGGGGTGGTGGCCTTTGCCACACCAACGTTCAGAGGGCCCCAAGCCCAAGGCAGGAGAGTGCTCTGGCCCATTTAAGGCTAATGAAAAAGTCTCCCTCTCGCCCCATTTCTCAGGAAACTAGCTGAAGAGCAGCATGTAGACCCTGAAGATGGCTGTGGCTCAATCAGGATGGTGGAAAAGATGCATTCACATGGGTGGGAAGCAGCAGCAAAGGGGAGGCCCCTGGAAGAGCCAGAGGCTCGTCATGGACACCCCTGTGAGATGGAGCCATCAGGGATAGAGGGGCATTAAGTGGACAAGGGGAGGGAAAAAGAAGGGCAAGCAAGGCCATTTGTGACGGCCCTCCCAGGAAGCTGTGTCCCGTCCAGTATCTGAGAGGCTATTCAAACCGGTTTTAGAAATTAGTTCAGCACGGTGCTGCCCTAAAAGAATGAATCCAAAAGGCTTCTTTAGGTGAAAATTAATGACTTTGAGAAGAACAAGGGAATGAAGCACCAAGACAGCATTCCCTACTTCCGATTTTTACCAGACACTCATTATTCTGCCGGAAATGAAACTTGACTTTCACCTCCCCCCATCCAACTCGACGCATCCCTCAAAATGAGCAGAGACAGTAAGCACGAGATGCCCAAACCAAACTCTGGCTGCCAGCAGCTCCCCGAGGCCTCCTCACCTGGGAACCATTTTCTACACAGTGAGAATTTGGCTTTTTTTTTTTTTTTTTTTTCCCAATCCTCTTGCAGAGGGAGGGCTACTGGTTTACTGCAAAGAGAACCAGAAACCTGATTTTAGTCTCAGCTCTCTGCCTGCCTCACTAGGTGACCTTGGGTCACGAACATACACACACACACACCCCAGGGCCTCAGTTTCTCACCCATTCAGGGACGAGAAGGGGTTAGATGAAGATTTCTAGATCTCTTCCAAGTGAAACATTTCAGGATTTGAAGAAACCCTTTGGAAGAAACCATCAGGTGGATCTTTACAAATATCTCCAATGCTCCCTGAAGCTAGCTATCTGTTCTGAATTAAGTGAAAGCAGAGCCAGTCACCTGCAGCCTGCATAATAACCAAGGTGTCTGACCAAGACACGGAGCATAACTTCAGAGAAACAACAAATGGTACCTGCCTCCGAGACTCCTAAAAACCCGTGCTCCACCCAGCCTGGCACTTGAGACCAAGTGGCCTGGTGAACTTCAGGAGAGTTGCCTGGCCATCACCTGAGGAGTGGAAGCCAGCTGACCTAAACTGGGGCAGGGGGGCTTCCTGTCCCATTTCCCTGTGCAGCTGCTCCTCCCCCAGACCCCAGGCCTGCCTCATTGCCTATCTCGGATTCTGTTCCAATGGAGCCACCCCATTCCTCCTCACCTTGCCGTGTGCAAAATCATAATACAACCTCCCTTAGCTACATCAAGGGGGAAGTTAAGCCTCTGAGTCTCAGTTGCTTTTTCTTTTTTCTGTGCAATGGGAATCAAGACAGGCTTTACAGTAACCATCCTTACTTAGCCCACTCCCATCTCCAGGCCAAGAGCAATACAGGCCTGATAGGGTCTACTTTACGAACCCCCATTAATTTACCTGGCCAACAGATTCTTCTGGAGAACCTTCTCCCCTTTCCACCATCACCCACCTATCAGCCACTGCCCCATCCCCATGGTTTATCTGGGTAGCGAGGTTAATCAGGCAAGGTTCCCTGCAGGCTGGGAGTCTTAAACCTGGGCTCATGAACTCCCTAAAACTGTGGGCAAAATTTTGTAGATGGTGGATGTTGGCATTTTTTTTTTTTTTTGAGAGAGAGATAAACCTTATTTTCATCAGAGTCTCGAAAGTGACTGTGAAACCATCTTGCTCCTCCCCCTACATACACCTCTCTCCTTTTTGTCCCCTTATTGAATTCAAATACTTTCAAATTTTCAGCTTACAAAACACTTTTAACTCCACTCTCACACTGTATAGACCCTTGTGTATGAGGCACTGTCATCACCATTTTACAGATGAGGAAACTGAGGCTCAGGGGTGGCATGACTTGCCCAAGGTCACAGCTAATAAACAGAGACTCAAGACTGGAATCTGATTCTGACTCCAAATCTGGCATTCTTTGGGGAACTTTCACCCAAGCCCTCTAGCTTCCCCACCTGTTAGAGGATTCACGTTCTCACCCCAGAAGGCTCAGTTTTCCCCTTCTAGCTGGTCCCAGAGCCCCAAAGAGCAGGTTTCCCCTCCCCTTGGGCTCTGGCAGAGATTGTGTTCAGGCCTGGGAACAGGAGGTTCCGCTGGATGGTGGTTGGGTTCAGGCCACCCAGAAGGGGATACACCAGGGACAGGAGCACCTCGGGTCAGGGACGCAGCCCTAAGGGCCCGCAAGTGCAGAGTTGGTACCCTCCTACACCTCTCTCCGGGAAGAGCAGGTAGGAAAAGGGAGGAAAGGCTGTCACCTGGCCGGTTCCCCCCGGTGGGCCCCAGTCTGATAAAAACCTGGAGTCCGGAGCCCCAGTCTGTGGGGTACGGAGTCGGGGGGAGGGGAGGAGAAATGGGGACGCTCAAGGCCTTGGGCGCCGGAGGCGGGGGTCTCGGGAGGGAGCCTCTGATGCAGCCAAGACAAAGATGGAGAGATGAGGTTTGCGCGCCACCCCCAATGGCGGGGGGCGCGTCAGAGACCCAGGGGTGGGGCGGCCAGAGCCCGGGGGGTTGGGGAGTGAGCAGACACAGAAAGCCGAGGGAGGGTGGCAGGTCGGACCTAGGAACAAGGCAGGGGGCATCCTGCGGGTGCAGGTGAGTAGAGAGAGCTGAGTCCAGGGGACCCAAAGGGCCCACCTGCAGGCAAGGGGTGAATGCAGATGATCTAGGGGTCCCTGGTAGTGGGGAGGGCCAGAAGAGAGCTCATCCTAGAGACCCTGGGGTGCCGTGCATTGGCAATGAGACCCCGGGGGCGCATCGCCCAGGGCAGTTGGGGAGGAGAGAGTGGCCAGGCGCACCAGGTCCGGGAGAGGGCCTCGGGCTCTGGATCCCGGGACACCCCCCAGGCGTCGGAGTAGGGACGCGGGCTTACCCGCATCCTCGTCGTCGAAGGAGTTCATGCACGGGAAGTAGATGGCGAGCGCCTCGAAGGAGGCGGACAGGCTGAGGCGGCTCTGCGAGCGCTCCATGCCGGCGCCGGCGCCCGGCCCCTCGGCCGCGGCGGCGGCGGGCGGCTTGGGCAGCTTGGCCGCCCCATTCTTGACGCGGAGTACGGCGCGTGGCGTGGTGGCGGCGGCCCGGGCCGGGGCTCCGCGGCGGGGCTGGCGGCGCGGCGGGCCGGCGGGGCCGGGCGGCGGGCGGCGGGCGGGCCGGGAGCTGGCGGCGCGCGGAGCCCGAGGCGCGCGATGCTACCGGCGGCGGCGGCGACAGCGGTGGCGGCAGCGGCGCAGCACGCTCAGGCCGGCGGCGCCCCCCTCCCCCGGCCGCCAGGGGCGGGCTCGGAGCAGCGCCGCAGCCAATCGGCGCCGCTGGGGGAGGGGGCGCGGGCCGGGCGGGGGGCCCGAGGGCTGGGGCGGCCGCCCCCCTGGAGGCCCCGGCAGGTGTATGTGTCCGGAGGAGGAGTGGGGCCACGCTGCTTGTGCCCCGGGCCTGTAGTGGTGCCCCCCCACGACCCTCTGCCTCCAGCCCCCACACTCCGGCCTCACCCAGGTACACAGACACACTCAGAAGGGACACATTAGGAGCGACAGGCACAGACCTCTCGGCATTCAGCCGCCCACACAGAGAGACCCTCAGATTCACGGGAACCCACAGAGAGGCTCAAACAGGCACCTACACTTTTACATTCACTCTGCAAAATTCACCACAGACACCTCAGACTCACACAGGGACCCTCAGACAGCCACAGACACACAGATACACCCACAGAGTCACTCACTCATAGACACTTGGACAAACAAATCCACAGACACTCAGAGACTTGCACACAGAGACCCACGAAGACCCTGGGTCTCACACTGAGAGACACTGGCAGGCCTGGCTTTACAGAGACCGGCAGACACCCTCAGCACTCAGCCTCCCCACAGAGACCCTCAGATCCCACACAAACCCACTAAGATGTTCAGACAGGCACACACACTCTCATGCCCCACACTTAATCACAGACAGCCTGAGAGATACACCTGGGATTCACACACAGACACTCATACACTCAGATGAACACACTCCCAGAGCCTCACACAGGCACAGGCAGAGATGCTCAGAGTCACCCCCTGGTGTCAACACCCTCAACACTGACACACACAGACATTGAAACTCACACACACAAACACTGACAAATATACCCACAGACATCCTCAGACTCACGCACAGACACTCAGACGCACTCAGATGAACACACCGTCTCAGGGCCATGGAATACATGGTTGTTGTTTTATACCACTAAGGTTTGGGGGTAATATTTTATACCACAATGGAGCAGTGACCTTGAGCAAGTGAATTAACCACTTCTGAGCCTCAATTTCTTCTGTCGTAAAACGGGGATGATGCCTCACCCGTGTGGGTGTCATCACCAAATGGGTTAATGAGTCCTTAGACCAGTGCATGTGAGGCACAGTAAGTGCTCTGCAAGTGTGAGCTACTATTATTCAAAAAACTGTCAGGCAGACACCCACAGCTGGAAGGAATCTTAAAGATCATTCAACCCCCTCATCTGGGAGAGAGGGCAATTGAGGCCCAGAAAGTGCAAGGGACTGCCTAAAGCCTCGTAGCATGTCAGAACAGAACTGTTGCCAAACTGAGACAGACTGACCTGGGCTGGTGCTCTTCCCACTGTGCTCCAGGCTGCCTGCTCACCTGGGAGTGGGAGTATAGACGAAGAAAGGCAGCCAGGGGAAGCAGAGTTAGCCTCTGGCCAACTTCCTGGTGTGCTTTCTTCTTTCTTGGTTGGCCAATGTCTAAAATTCCACCACTGAGGCTTGGATGTGTAAGCTTAAATCTTTGAGTATTCTTAAATATGTCCTTTCCCCATAGAAGATGTAAGTTGTCAGCTACTTGCACCTGAGTGTGAACAATGTGTCCTAAGAACAAGTTTGACAGTGGAGGGATGCTGGAGATTGTGGATAGGGGGAGTGAGAATCCAGAAAGGGGAAGGTTGGGGAACCAAAGACAAATTTCCAGCTTGGGATGGACAACCCACTGAGGTAGAGGATGCCAAGGGCAAAGCAGCCAGGTGGAGTGTGGTTGAAGGAATAGTACCTGATTAAGTTCAAATGCCTGTCCTTTTTCTAGCTGTGGGACCGTTGGCAAGTTCCCTCAGGGTTCTCACAAAAAAAAAAAAAAAAGAGGGGGGTGGGAATAATTAACATTCATTTTGCAAGTCAAGGTGAATATTAGATGTATATAGAGCTCCTGGCATTTTTTTTTCCAGTTGCCCTGGAGTCGATTCCAACTCCTAGCTACCCTATAGGACAGAGTAGTACTGCCCCATAGCATTTCCAAAGCTGTAATCTTTATGGAAGCAGGCTGCCATGTCTTTCTCCCTCAGAGCAGCTGGTGGGTTCCAACTGCCAACCTTTCAGTTAGCAGCCAAGTGGTCTAACCACTGCACCACCAGAGCTCCTTGCCTGGTATACAAAAAAAAAAAAATTTTTTTTTTACAGCAGGTACTTAATAGATTCATTCATTAAATAAAGTTGTGCCCAGCTCTAAGAATACAGAGGTGAATAAAACACACCCAGCCCCTGCCTTCATGGTCTTTACAGTTTGGCAACATTTAACAAATAATTATGCCATAATTATTTAATTACAACGTGATATAATTGTTTCATTATAATAACTTTGATTATGATTGTGATAAGTGCCATAAAAGATACATATATAAATAGATATAAGGCGCCCTGGTGGTGAAATGGGTGCTCACCTAAAGGTTAGTGGTTAGAACCCACCCAGTGGCGCTACATGAAAAAGACCTGGCAATCTCCTTCTATAAAGATTACAGCCTAGAAAACCCTCTGGGGAAGTTCTACTCTGTCACATGAGGCTGCTATGAGTCAAAAATTGACTCAAAGGCACACAACATCAACAATATAGATAGATACACTTTATAATGTGACTGTACCACCCGTGTGCAGGCATAGCCACATGTGTGTACATGTGCTCAAGTGCAGGTGTGTCTCTCTGTGTGTGTATGTGTATAGGCTAGCCCAGCCTGAGAGGATTAAGGAAGACTTCCCTGGGGAATTGATGCTTCAGGGTGAAAATGGCACCTACTATGTGCCTGACAGTGTGTCTTGGCCCTGAGGATGTATCAGTAAGATAAATTCAATGCCTTCAGATTTGCATTTTAAGATAATCCCTCAGACTGCTCAGGGGAGAATGGATTGGACTGAATTCAGAGTGTTGCCTTCACCCTTCTCATCAGACAAGTCCTGACTGGAAGGCAAAGGTCACTGATTATTAAAATGGGAAGGAGCAGAGGAGGCTGTGAAAGAATGCCCAGGTGGACACGTGAGGTGGAGAGGCGTGGGGGACCTTGGATCCCAAGGCCAGATGGAAGGCTGAGCTAGGCACTTGGGTGAGAGAAACAAGGGCCTGGGCTGAGGAGGGGGCAGAGAGGGCTGGGTTCTGAGAATGTTTTAGAGGAAACTTGAGCAGTGACAGACGGACCGGGTAGGCATAAGGAAGGAATTCTGAACATCAAGAGAAAACAGCAGGTATGAATGAGCCCTTCCTCTTCAAGCACCTCTCTCCTCTAAGTGGTAGTGCTGGGGGATGTGGGCCCCAAATTTGCATATTTAGCAAGACCCAAATGAGTGCCTTTCACCTAGAAAAAAAAAAAAATGAAAAGACGCTGAAGTGTAGCTAAAAGCTAACGTTGGACCTATGGTCAAGTTTGCTGCTTTGTCAGAGAGAGAAAGGCTGACCTTGTCTTTGTTCTGCCTGCTGGGGTAGAGGGGTGTGTGTGCGTGTGTGTGTGCGCGCGCGCGCGTGTGTAACATCTCTATTTATCTGTGCTTTATCTGTCCGTGTCTTTGAATAGGTGGGTATTTCTGTGTATCTCTGTCTTTGTGTGGTGATGACCTTGTCTCTGAGCATGTCCTTGCAATGTTTGTGTCCTTGCATTAAGAGTGTCCAGTCTAGCTTTAAATGCAACATGCATCCTTGTCTTGTCCTTGGCTCTGTGTGCACAGCACCCATGCGTCCGCATCTATGTGTGTGTGTCTTTGTCTGCTTGAGTGGGTGTGTGTTTGTGTCTTCTATTTTTAGTGTGTCCTTCTCTATGTCTGCCCTATCTCTAAGTTTGTTAGTGTCTCTGTGCATGTATAACTGGACTGTGTGGTCTGTGTTGGTATATCAATGTAAAATTTCAGTTCTTGTCTGCTTATGTATGTGTTTGTCTCCTGGTTTGGTGTGAATGCCTCCTTAACTGGGTATGAATGTCTGCTCTGTGTGAATTTGTCCTTGTCTACATCCACATAGACTGGTGATGGGTAGCTTGAGAGGGGACCCTTGTATTTTCTTGGATTGATCTCTACCTTCTAGTGGCGAATACAGGACTTGGAGCTAAGGGAACTAGAGATATTAAGCTCTTTCATAAACTCCAAATCCCCTAAGCAACTGCCTAACCACTAATTTATTCTTCTATCCACTCATCCATCTTGAGTGCACTGATATTTCTAGCTATGTAGTTATCTCTCTTACAAATTACTAAATTTCTCTGTGTCTCAGTTTTTTAATCTATAAAATGGGGCTGATAAAGGTACTTACTTGATGGGGCTTGGAGGGGATTAAATGAGATATTACATATAAAACACTTAGTACATTTCATGGCACATAGTAAGTTCTTGTTACATTAGCTATCCTCATCATCACCATCATCATCATAGTTGTCAGTATATTTCAGCAAATTCTCACCCAACACTTTACGAAGGGCCACCCCTGAACTAAAAGCAGGCAAGGTCCTGCTCATAGCAGAAGCCATTAAGCACCTCTGGCACCACCTTCCTGTGTGACCTTGGATAAAGCCTATGCCTTCTCTGGACCCGTCGGATGGGTAGAACAGCCCTGCCCTGCCTCCTTTATGGAGACTATGAGTGCACCTGCACTTCAGAAACTGTAGAGAGCTGTGTACAGTTATGTAGCAGCCAGGGGACACCCTAAAGCCTCAAAATGGCAGGAATATGTCCTGGGTCATGTAGAGAGTCAGGGAGAGTCAGGGCAGAGCCAGAAGCAGTTACCAGTGCAGTGCTCAGCCCACTGCCTCCTGCTACCTCCTTCCGATCATATCCAGCCTCTGTTCTTCCTCTGGGAAATTACTGAATGTGCTTTAGTGGCAGGGGAGTTAGTGTGCGTGGGAAGGGGGAGGAAGGGGCAGGAACCCACCTTCTTCACTTCTCCATACACAGTATCTTCAGTTACTATTTGGGGAGTAAATAAACCCATCACCACTGAGTCGATTCCAACTCACAGCGACCCTGTAGGACAGAGTAGAACTGCCCCTTAGGGTTTCCAAGTCTGTAAATCTTTAGGGAAGCAGATTGCCACACCTTTCTCCCATGGAGCAGAGTGGCTGGTGGGATGAAACTGCAGAACTTTTGGTAAGAAGGTGAGCACTTTTACCGTTGAGACACCAGGGCTCCTTGGTGAGTAAATATTTATGATTGAAAAAAAAGAAAAAAACTGGTTAGGGGTGTGATTTCTGCCCTGATCAACCACCACTTTGGATGAGAGACAGACAAAGACAGAGAAGGAAGGAGACACGCAGGTAGAAAGAGACAGAGACTAGAAAAGAAACACAGGGACACCTAAGAGAAAGACATGCAGAGTTAAAGAAAGAAATAGCCAGAGGCGGGCATGAGATGGGGGAGGGTGAAAGAGAAGCCGCGACGACAGGAAGACAGAGGAAGGAAGTCAGGCTTCTGTTACAGACGGTCATGGCTGCCCCAAAGCAAGGCTTCACCTGCAGTAGCCGCTGCAGCAAGGGCTGTCACTCTTCTTGAGTGATTCCCAACAACCACACACACACAGACACTCACACAAATCCTAGGAGAAGAAGGCAGGAACCTCAAGGGGGGTTGGATTCTGGCCACCAGAACCCCCCTGGGTGACCTCAGGCAATACTAAACCACATGTTTTTTAAGTCCCCGTTTCTTTATTTGAAAAATACGCCCACAGACTTCATTTAGTGGTTTCAAGGCTAAATGGGATAATGGATATCAAAGCCTTTTAGAAATAATGAAAAAAATTTTTTTTGAAAAAGAGTCTTTGGAACTAGACAAGCTGGTTTTACAATTCATAAGGAAAAATAAATACATAAAAATTGTCAAGAGATGTTGGCGAAAGCAGGAAAGAATAATGAGAGCTAATTAGCCTTATCGGAAGTAAAGGAGCGCTGGTAGTGCAGTGCTTAAAGCGTTCAACTGCTAACCAAAAGGTTGAAGATTCAAACCCACCAGCCTCTCTGCGGAAGAAAGATGGAGCAGCCTGCTTCCTTAAAGATTACAGCCTTCGAAATCCTATGAGGCAGTTCTACTCTGTCCTATAGGGTCACTATGAGTCGAAGTTGGCTTGATGACAATGGGTTCGTCTTTTTGTTTGTTTTTAGTTCTGCCTACCACAACCAACCTATAAGGTAAAAATGGTTTTTTAGCTCCATTTTACTGCTGGGGACACTGAAGCATTCCAAGGGCACACAGCTGGTAAGAAACAGAAGTGGGGTATGCAGTCTGGGTGCAGAGCCCAAGCTCTTAACCTTGACATGCTACTGCCGCTTCTTTGTCACAAGTGGTCCCTGGGTGTGTGGTCTGTGCCAGGTTCCTGTGCTGGGGACAGAGTAGTGGCCAAGATTGGATCCCCGTATTCAGGCAGCTCACAGACACACGGGGTACCCATACAGGGAATGTGACAGCTACAATGCAGTGAGGGCAGAACAAGATGGCAGGAGCCCAGAGGCCCCCAGGAGCAAGAGGAGGCCCACCAAGGAGAGGGGGTCAGGAAAGAAGATGTCACAGTAAGCTGAGAGCTGAAGAATGAACAGTGTACCACCCAGCCATACCTACTGCAAAAGCTTGCTGTAATGGTTAAGTGTATTCACACATCTGAAGCACATACTTTAACCGGTACTGGCAGACCCTCAATGTTGTTGGAACCGACCCGACGGTGTGGATTTGGTTTGGTGATCAGAGAGTAAAACATTATAAAACTACAGTAAGTTTTTTAAAAGCTTTTAAAAAAAAAGATGAATTTCCTTAATATGTAAAGAGTTCTTACAAAACAATATAAAAGGGCCACTACTCCAATAGGAAATGGAAAAAACGTACGAATATATAGTTCACAGAAAAAGAGATACAAACGACATATAAATGGCAAAAAGATATTCAACATCTCTCACAATGAAAGAAATGTCAATGAAAGCAATAGTGAGCCATCGTTTTCCACCTGTCAGTCTAGCAAAGATGAAATTGCTTGAAAATAAACTGTGTGGGAGAGGAGTAGGAAAACAGACACAGCCACACATTGTTGGTGGGAGTATACCTTAATTGATGTAAACTCTTCGGAGATTAATTTGTTAATATCTATCAAAACATTTAAGTCCACAAACCATTTAATTCAGCATTTCCACTTTTACAAATTTATTCTACAGATATATTTGCACATACACACAAAGATAATATGCACAAGAATGCTTGTTGAAGCATTGTTTATAAACAGCAAGAAATTGGAAACAAGTTAAACGCCCATCAAATTAACTATGGTACATCCCTCTGAGGAAATTCCACAGTCATTAAAAAGAAGAGATCAGATCCATATGCCCTGATATACCAGATATGTAATTAAATAAAGCCAAATATGAACAATATGTATAGCATGATACCGTTTGTATCCAAAAAGATATAAATGTACATATTTAAATATCTTTGAATAGTCATACAAATTTTAGGAGCAATATATATAAAAAAAAAAAATTTTAGGAGCAATATATAGGAAGCTGTTAATAGTGGTTTGCTCTGGGAAGTAGGACTGAGAACTGAGGTACGAATTGCTGCCTTTTGTTTTATGCCCTTCTGTGTGATGTGAGGAAGCCCTGGTGGCGTAGTGGTTCAGTGCTACGGCTGCTAACCAAAAGGTTGGCAGTTCAAATCCGCCAGGCGCTCCTTGGAAACTCTACGGGGCAGTTCTGCCCTGTCCTATAGGGTCGCTATGAGTCGGAATCGACTCGATGGCACTGGGTTTGGTTTTTTTGTTTTTGTATGATGTGAGTTCTTTGTTTTTTACCATGTGCATGTATTATTTTGCAATAAAATAATGTTAAGTACATTTTCCCCTAAAAATGAGTCAGTATGCATGATTAGTGAATAACCAAGGTATAGATATGTTACTTGGGTCAGTGTTCCATGTTAATTTCCTGTTGTCTGTGACTCAAGTAGCATGGGTTAGGTTCAGAATGGTTATGAGTTGGCAACAGACTAAAAGATGGTGCAGCCCTCTGTGGGACCACCCTCAGGATGGGAGCATGTTTCACTGTCCAGCCTCCTTGGAGTGGGGAAGTAGGTTAGGCTGCCCAAAATAGCCACTTGCTGTTTCCCAAGCCATCACCTCCTCTCCTGAGCCAAAGTGGCCCCGGCTGGGTGGAGAAAGTAGACCCTTCTTTCAGGAACCTAGCACCTTTTCCTACTGAATCCCCCCTCTCCCACTAGGCAACTTAACATTCCCTCAATGGCAGCCAGAGCAAAAAGAAGGAGACAAGTGACGACTAGAAGCCCTGGATTAAGACCTGCTCTGCCACAAGCTTGTGGTGTGACCATGGGGAAGACATTCTCTTCCTCGGGGCCTCAGTTTCCACACATGTAAAAAGGCAGCTGAGAGTGGATGATGCTGAAGACCCCCACCCCCCAGCTCTGACAGCATAAGTCTAATTTGGTTTGGGTGCTTCTCCTTCTTCCATGACTAACTCCTTTGGGTGAGATAGTCATGGATTAGAATCTGAACTCCAAAAGTCACTGGCTGTGACACTGGGCCAGTCACTTCATCTCTTTAAGCTTAGTATGTTAATCCGTAAAACAGGGAAAATAATAATATACCTCATAGGACAGTAGGGAGATAAAGTATGTGAAGTATTAGATCTGTGCCTGGCACATAGTAGTAGCTCAATAAATATTAGCCATCATCAGTCATCATCATAATCATTATCATCCTCACCATCCAGGATCCCACTTGAACTTGTCCCCCTCAGAAGTAGCCCCAGTTAAGGGTCTTTCCCATCCAGCCTCCCACCTTGCATTCAACAACTCTCCTGCCTCAGGAGGACTGTATGCTCTGACGTGGGGATCAGTCAGCATAAAACTTAATCCTTGCTACTGAACCCATGCAGAATTGTGGGCTAATGTGTGACCCCATCCAAATAACCTATGAGTATTACGAGTAATTAATAAAGACTGAGTATCTGGGATGGTCAGGAAAGACTGGTGCATTGGAAGGATTTTTGTTTATAATTTATTTTATTTTTCTTGTTGAGAATACACACAACAGAACACACACCAATTCAACAATTTCTACGTGTACAATTCAGTGCCATTGGTTATATTCTTTGAGTTGTGCAACCATTCTCACTCTCCTTTACTGAGTTTTCCTCCTTCATTAACATAAATCTCTGCCTTCTAAGTTTCCTATCTAATCTTTTGAGTTTGTGTTGTCAGTTTGATCCCATATAGATAAATCTTAAAAGATCATAATGCTCGAGGCAGACATTCTTTACAGTTGTTGTTAGGTGTCCTTGAGTTTGTTTCGACTCCTATCGACCTTATGTACAACAGAACTAAACACTGCCTGGTCCTGTGCCATTCTCATAATCATTGCTATGTTTGATCCCATTGTTGCAGCCACTGTGTCAATCTACCCCATTGAGGGTCTTCTCTTTTTTGATGACCCTGTACCTTACCAAGCATGACGTCCTTCTCCAGGGACTGGTCTCTGCTGATAACACATCCAAATTAGGTGAGATGAAGTCTTGCCATCTTCACTTCCAAGGAACATTCTGGCTGTACATCTTCCAAGACAGACTTGTTCATTCTTCTGGTGGTCCCTGGTATATTCAATATTCTTCTCCAACACCAAAATTCAAAGGCATCAATTCTTCAGTCTTCCTTATTCGTTGTCCAGCTTTCCCATGCACATGAGGTAATTGAAAATATCTTGGCTTGGGTCAGCCAACCACCTTAGTCCTCCAAGTGACATCTTTGCTTTACAACACTTTAAAGAGATCTTTTGCAGCAGATTTGCCCCCATGCAATACATCGTTTGATTTCTTGAGTGCTGCTTCCATGGGCATTGATTGTGAATCCAAGTAAAATGAAATCCTTGACAACTTCAGTCTTTTCTCCATTTATCATGATCTTGCTTATTGATTCAGTTGTGAGGATTTTTATTTTCTTTGTGTTAAAGTGTAATCCATACTGAAGGCTGTAGTCTTTGATCTTCATCAGTAAGTGGTCAAGTCCTCTTCACTTTCAGCAAGCAGGGTTGTGTCATCTGCACATCCCACATTGTTAATGAGTCTTCCACCAATTCTGATGCCACATTCTTCTGCATATAGTCCAGTTTCTCTATTTGCTTAGTATACTGGTTGAATAAGTATGATGAAAGGATACAACCCTGATGCACACTTTTCCTGATTTTAGACCATACAGTATCCCCTTGTGCTGTTCAAACAACTGCTTCTTGATCTATGTACAGTTTCCACATGAGCACAATTAAGTGTTCTGGAATTCCCATCCTTCACAATGTTATCTGTTATTTGCTGTGATCCACAGAGTCAAATGCCTTTACATAGTCAATAAAACACAGGTAAACACTGGTATTCTCTGCTTTCAGTAGGATCCATCTGACATCAGCAATGATATCCCTCATTCCACATTCTCTTCTGAATCCGGCTTGAATTTCTGGCAGTCCCCTGTCAATGTACTGCTGCAATCGCTTTTGAATGATCTTCAGGAAAATTTTATTGCTTGTGATATTAATGATATTGTTTGATAATTTCCACATTCTGTTAGATCATCTTTCTTTAAAATGGGCACAAATGTGGATCTTTTCCGGTTGGTTGGCCAGGTAGCTGTCTTCCAAATTTCTTAGCATAGACAAGTGAGTGCCTCCAACATTGCATCCATTTGTTGAAACGTCTCAGTGGGTATTTCATCAATTCCTGGAGCCTTGTTTTTTGCCAATGCCGTCTGGACTTCTTCCTTCAATACTATCAGTATTTGATCATATGCTACCTCCCGAAATGATTTAACATTGACCAATTCTTTTTGGTACAGTGACTCTATGTATTCCTTCCATCGTCTTTTGATACTTCCTGTGTCATTCAATATTCAAAGAATCCAGACATTATTTGCCCACTAAGCTAAACTATTATTTGGTTTTAAGAAGACTTCAGGGGATATTTTTGGTTTAAGGTTTAAAGATTATCTCAGGGTAATAGTTTCAGGAGTTCATCCAGCCTCCATGGCTCCAGGAAGTCTGGATTCCATAACAATTTGAAATTCTATTCTGCATCTTTCCCCCTTTTGATCAGGATTCTTCTATAGAATCTTTGATCAAAATGTTCAGTAATGGTAGCCAGGCACCATTCAGTTCTTCCAGTCTCATGGCAAAATGGCAGTTGTTCACAGAGGCAATTAGCCACATATTCCATTTTCTCCTCCTATTCCTGACTCCCCTTCCTTTGTTGCTCCAGGTGAGTAGAGACCAATTCTCGTGCCATGGATGGCCACTTGCAAGCTTTTAAGACTGGATTGGAAAGATTTTTGGACAGGGGTTTCTTGGAATTCATTTGGGCCTCATTTGCAGTATCTTTTCCAAGAGTAATGCCTTCCCTCCAGGCACTAGACAAGCCCTTAAGATGCAGGAGAGATGTGCATAAAGAGAGATTTAGGCACCAAATAAATTATGCTTTGTGCATAGACTCTAATTTCACCTCTATGTGGAATTGTCTGCACTTGAGAAGAAGCTGGATAGTCCTTCAACCTCTCTCTATCCCCACGCCCATGTACACATCCCATCCCGACACTAAGCTAATGGGCTCTCTCCTCCTGCTGTGCTGTGTACCTTTCTTTAACATTTAAGTCCCCTTGGGATAGTTTTGCCGTCTTTACAAAAGGGGCAGTTTCCAAACTGCTTTCTGATCCATGATGTCCCTTCATCCTTCTAGCAATCACTACTGATTAAAAAAGGGGATGAGGCATAGCAGGAGCAAGATTCTACTCAGTTGGGATCAGAGTAATATTGTCTTCATAGAATGAGTTGGCAAGTGTTTCCGTTTCCTGTATTTTCTGAAAACATTTCTGTAGGGTTGATATTCTTTCTTTCTTAAATATTTGGTAGAATTCAGTAGCATAGCTACCTAGACTTGGTGTTTTCTCTATAGAATGTTCTCAATTACAAATTCAATTTATTTAGTAGATATAAAGCTATTCAGATTTTCTTTCTTTCTTTCTTTTTTTATTGTGCTTTAAGTGAAAGTTTACAAATCAAGTCACTTTCGCATATTAGAACTTACATACACCATGCTGTATACTCCTATCTGCTCTCCCTCTAATGAGACAGCACACTCCTCCTTTCCACTCCATACTCCCCATGTCCATTCAACCAGCTCCCGTTCCTCTCTGCCTTCTCATCTTTCCTCCAGACGGGAGTTGCCCACATAGTCTCCTATGTCTGCTTGAGCCAAAATGCTCACTTCTCACCAGTACCATTTTCTGTCTTATGGTCCAGTCCAATCCCTGTCTGAAGAGTTGGCTTTGGGAATGGTTCCAGTCTTGGGCTAAAAAAGGGTCCAGGGACCATGACTTCTGGGGTCCCTCTAGTCTCAGTCAGACCATTAAGTTTGGTCTTTTTACAGGAATTTGAGATCTGCATCCCACTGCTCTCCTGCTTCATCAGGGATTCGCTGTTGTGTTCCCTGTCAGGGCAGTCATCAGTGGTAGCCAGACATCATCTAATTCTTCTGGTTTCAGGCCAATGCAGTCTCTGGTTTATGTGGCCCTTTCTGTCTCTTGGGCTCATCTTTACTTTATTTCTTTGATGTTCTCTATTCTCCTTTGCTCCAAGTGGGTTGAGACCAACTGATGCATCTTAGATGGCTACTTGCTAATGTCGAAGACCCCAGATGCCACTCACCAAAGTGGGATGCAAAACATTGTCATAACACATTTTGTTATGCCAGTTGACCTAGATGTCCCCTGAAACCATGGTCTCCAGACCTCTGTCCCTGCTACTCTGGCCTTTGAAGCATTTGGTTGTATTCAGGAAACTTCTTTGCTTTTGGTTTAGTCCAGTTGTGATGACCTCTTCTGTATTGTGTGTTGTCTTTCTCTTCACCTGAAATAGTTCTTGTCTGCTATCTAACTAGTGAATACCCCCTCCCTCCCTCCCTCCCCTCATAACCATCACAGAATAGTTTCTTCTGTGTTTAAATTTTTTCTTGAGTTCTTAAAATAGTGGTCTCATATAATATTTGTCCTTTTGCAACTGACTAATTTCACTCAGCATAATGCCTTCCAGATTTCTCCCTGTTATGGAAATATTTCATGGATTCATCCTTGTTCTTACTCATTGCGTAGTGTTCCATTGTGTGAATATACCATAATTTATTTATGCATTCCTCCATCGATGGGCACCTTGGTTGCTTCCATGTTTTTGCTATTGTAAACAGTGCTGCAATGAACATGGGTATGCACATATCTGTTCATGTGAAGGCTCTTATTTCTCTAGGATATATACCAAGAAGTGGGATTGCTGGATCGTATGGTAGTTCTATTTCTAGCTTTTTAAGGTAATGTCAAATCAATTTCCAAAGTGTTTATACCATTTTACATTCCCACCAGCAGTGTATAAGTTTTCCAGTCTCTCCACAACCTCTCCAACATTTATTACTTTGTGTTTTTTGGATTAATGCCAGCCTTGTTGGAGTAAAATGGTATCTCATTGTAGTTTTGATTTGCATTTCTCTAGTGGCTAATGATTGTGAACATTTCCTCACATATCTGTTAGCCACTTAAATGTCTTCTTTGGTGAAGCCTGTTCATATCCTTTGCCCATTTTTTAATTGGGTTGTCTTTCTATTGTTGAGTTTTTGCAGTATCATGCAGATTTTAGAGATCAGGTGCTGATAGGAATTGTCATAGCCAAAAACTTTTTCCCAGTCTGTAGGTAATCTTTTTACTCTTTTGGTGAGGTCTTTCAATGAGCATGTGTTTGATTTCAGATTTCCTATTTCTTTTTGTGTTTGTTTTGGTAATATGTGTCTTTCAAGGAATTTGTCCGTTTCATCTAAATTGTCGAATTTATTGGCATACAATTGTTCATAATATTCCCTTATTTGCCTTTTAATGTCTGTAGGATCTGTAATGGTGTCCCCTTCTTCATTCCTGATATTGATAAATTGGGGCTTCTGTCTTTTTTACTTGATCAGTTTTTTGTCTTTTCAGAAAAAACTACCTTTTTGTTTCAGCAATTTTTTTCTTTTGTTTGTCTCTTTCTATTTTATTGGATCCCATTCACACAGACTGGAGTGCAATGGGGCTTTTTCCATGAGACTTTGGGAAACTAGAGACCTGTCCCAAAATAAGAAAGGGCAGCCAGACCTTCAGGTCCCAGATGCCCTGCTCCAAGATGTGATGGTGAGATTTTTCAGCCCTAAGCAAGAGAAAGCAGTCTATAGGATGATTGAGGTGAGGTGGATTTTGAACTTAATAGTTTTTAGTTTGGAAGTAGATAGTGATAACAGTTGCAGAATGTAGTTAATGTCACTGAATTGGGCACATAAAAGTAGTTGAAATAGCAAATATGTTGTTATATATATAAAACAAATACATATTTTAACACAAATTTTAAATGTCATGTTAAGTGCTTTCTGGAATAAGGCATGCTATAAATAAGTAAGCTCATACAAAATAGTAAGTGTTCAAAAAGAGTAGTTTTTTTATGAATGTAAAAATTTAAAATACTTGCTGTAAAAAATTCAAGCAATAATGGAAATATAAAAATCAAATAAATGTCCTCAAATGACTAACTCATGAATATACTTGTGGAAACACCATACAAATATAGAATATTTGCAGCACCATGGAAGCCACTGACTTATGCCATTTAAGTGAAATTGGTTGAGCGGGGGCGGGACAGGAAACTACTTGGAAAAGTCCCTTTACTCTTGAAAAATAAACACACAGAGAGAAACATTACCTTTTCCATTGCTGGACTCACACTTATTGCAACCACAATGGAAATTAAATGAGGACAAAGCTGAAACACTGGGTGGTAGAGCAGGCAAAAAGAAGGAATCCAGATCCTTAATTACGTCACCGAGACACAGAATTAACCAACCCTGGAGCTGTCCTACTTAGCATCTTAGTATAGTAGTATATAAAAAAAAAAAAGCAGCATATACATGTTTTTTATTGTTTACTACATTTTGCTTTGGATTTTTTTAGTTTTTTTGTTTGTCACCAAAAGTGTCCTAATAGACACACTGACTATATTTCCTGCTCATGACCTCTTTGATGTTTCATTGCATCCCTTCAATAAAATCCACTCCTTGTTTTGTTCCTTGAAATCAAATAACTCCAGTTAGGCAGAGCATTTCTGAACTACCTCCAAGTGCAGATGTAAATGGCAGCTGTCTTTGTTTCTGATTCATGGATGAAAGGGGAAAGCAGGAGGAAGGAATGTAGGTACAAACCTTGGATCAAAGGGGAAAATATGGGAGAGGACTGAAACAAAGATAGCTATCTCTTTGGCCTTGAACCTCTTAACCAGGCTGACCTACTCATGCTTTATACAGCCCTTGAATAATAATTATTTATTGACCACCTACTTTGTGCTAGGCACTGTGCTGTGTTTTAGGGAGTGCACAAAACAATGCTCAGAGAGACAAAAGTGTCTGCCCTCATGAAGCTGATATTCTAGTGGGGAGGGACAGATAACAAAGAAGATTAATAAATAAAACATATACTGTATTAGATGGTGTTAAGTGCTGTGGAAAAAATATAAAGCAGAGAAGGGGAATTGGGAATGTCCAGAGAGGGGTTTACAACGTTATGCAGGCTGGTCAGGGAAGGCATCATGAGAAGGTGACATTTCAGGAAAGACCTGAAGGAGTGATTCATGCAGCCATCTGGAGAAAGAGAGTTACAGGCCGAGGGGACAGTGAGTGCAAAAACCCTGAACTGAGAGCGTGCCTGTTGTACTGGACAAATGCTAAGGAGGCCAGTGTAGTTGGTGTGCATGAATGAAGGGGAAGGTGGTTACAGGAAGTCAGAGTGGTAGTGGTGGAGAGAAGTGGGAAGATGATATAGGCCTTGATTTGTGCAATATTCATATGCCGCAAGTATTATTATTTTGTTGTTGTCTTTGTTAGTTGCCGTAAAGTTGGCTCTGACTCATGGCAACTCTATGTGCAACATAATGAAACTTTGCACGGTCCTGCACCATCTTCACGAGCATTGGCATGTTTGCGTCTATCGTTGCAGCTATTGTGTAATGACTTCTAAACCAGGGAGCTCATCTTCCAGCACCATATTGAACAATATTCTGTTGTGATCCATAGTGTTTTCCTTGACTAACTTTTGGAAGTAGATTGCCAGGCCTTTCTTCATAATCTGTCTTAGTCTGGAAGTTCTGCTGAAACCTGTCCACTACCGGTAACCCTCCTGGTATTTGAAATACCGGTGGCATAGCTTCCAGCATCATAACAACATGCAGGCTACCACAGTATGACAAACTGACAGATGCGTGGTGGATTATCATTATTTTTGTTACTGTTCCTTAAATTGACTTACTTCTTCTTTAGATATATTTATTTAAGATGAAAATTTTATATCACTACTGTAGATGAAAAACCGGTTTCTCCAATTTAACAGGTAGGAATGGTATTCTCTTGCAGGACAACCAGGTTTTATACGCACTTCTCCTATAACCCTGCCTCCTATTCATCTCTTTAGCAAGAGATGACCCCCAAAGATCTCAGAAATCCAGGCCCTTACAAAGACCAGGAAGAACCAGTGAGGCACTAGGTAGATGGGCAGTTTCCCAGAAAGCCAATCTATAGAAGGTGCGGACTCTAAAGCAGCTTTAGAAATGAAAGAAGATGGAGAAAAGTATATTGATCTGAAATCTTCTCAAGGATATCGCTATACATATTTGAAGGTTATAGTTTAAAAACTGTTTGGGATATTGGGAGGGGTAGTGGGAACTAGTAAGCTAGGATAGGGCTGTGTCTTAGTCATCTAGTGCTGCCATAACAGAAGTACCACAAGTGGATGGCTTTAACAAAGAAAAATTTATTTTCTCACAGTCTGGTAGGTTACAAGTCCAAATTCAGGGTGTCGGCTCCAGGGGAAGGCTTTCACTCTCTATAGGCTCTGGAGGAAGGTCTTTGTCATCAGTCTTCCCATGGTAAGGGAGCTTCTCAGGAGCAGGGACCTTGGGTCCAAAGGATGTGCTCTGCTCCTTGTGCTGCTTTCTTGGTGCTATGAGGTCCCCAACTCTCTGCTTGTTTCCCTTTCCTTTTATCTCTTGAGTGATAAAAGGTGGTGCAGGCCCCACCCCAGGGAAACTCCCTTTACACTGAATCAGGGAGGTGACCTGTGTAAGGGTGGTGTTATAATCCCACCCTAATCCTTTTAACCACAGGTAGAGATTATGATTTATAACACATGGGAAAATCACAAAATGGAGGACAACCACAAATGGCTTAACCAAGTTGACAGATATTTTGGGTGGACACAATTCAATCCATTACACTCCACCCTTTGGCCCCCCAAAATTCATGCCTTGCAACATGCAAACCATATTCATCCCATCAGATCGTAGCAAAAGTCTTAACTCCAAGTCGAAAATCCAAAAATTCTTCCTCATCTGTGAAATCTAGAATACAAGTTATCTGCTTCCAAAGGTACAATGACAGAACAGGCACAAGCTAGACATTCCCATTACAAATGGGAGAAACTGGAGGGAAAGGAAGAGTAACGGGCTCCAAGCAAGTCAGCAGAACACATTACATTAGCCCTCAAAGATTTGAAAATAATCCTCTGTTCTCTGAGACTATGTACACAATAACCCTGCCCTCCAGCCTCTAGGTATTGGCCACACTCTCTGGTTTCTGGTGGAGGCCCCTTGGCCCTGGGCTTTAGCTTCATCTCCCAGGCCCAGCAGGACAGCAACTCTGCTCCCTCGGCTTTAGGGGCACAATTCTCCCAGTCCTTCTGAGTGGCAACCCTTAGAAACACCAGAGGCCATGGTTCCACCCTTTGAGACCCTGAGGTCATGGCTATACAGTTTGAGACTGAGGCAGCTCAGCTTCTTGTGTTCCTTGTCTCTTCAGCTGTTTCCTGGTTTCTTGGCCTCTCAGCTCCTTGGGCCTCACGCCTGCATCTGCCCTACTGGGGCAAGTGTTCCAAAGCTCAGTAGCTCCACCAATAAGTGCCCAGAGGCACCCCACTCCACCAGGAAGCCTACACACAGGAAGGTCTTTCTCGTCAATCTTCCCCTGGACTAGGAGCTTCTCTGTGCAGAAGCCCCAGGTCTAAAAGACATGCTCTGCTCCTGGTACTTCTTTCTTGGTGGTATGAGGTCCCCAATTCTCTTCTTGCTTCCTTTTCCTTTAATCTATTGAGTGATAAAAGGTGGTGCAGGCTACACCCCAGGGAAACTTGCTTTACATTGAATCAGGGAGGTGACCTGAGTAAGGGTAGTGTTACAATCCCGCCATAATCCTTTTAACCACAGGTAGAGATTATAATTTATAACACATGGGAAAATCACAAAATGGAGGACAACCACACATGGCCTAACCAAGTTGACACATATTTTGGGGGGACACAATTCAATCCTTTACAGTCTGCTTAACTGCAAATCTTTAATTCCATTAAGCTGGTTATGCAAGTTTGGGGTCAGAGCTGAGTTGCTTATAATAGTGATGCTAAGTGTTGCCACAAGGGGTCCTTCTTCTCAGTTCTTCCTTCATGTATCACGCAGCCTCTCTTCTAAACAAATGTTGAACAAGTATTTACAGGTAAAATGAGACGTTGAATTATCAGTTTGCTCTGGGGACGTACACATTTCAAATTGGCAAAGGCTGGGAGAAAGGGATAGTCAGATAGCAAGGAGGCCTGGCAAGAGAGAAGCAGAAGTGCAAACCTCTAGGAACCAGGGAACTTGGGAATAGGCACCAAGGCCAAAACCCTATCATAGGAACTGTGGGCCATGTAGGATGGAAGAGCGCTTCTTGAATCAGGCAGTGGTCCAGTTATCCCAATGTCAGTGATTATTGCTTAGTACATGACTCAACAGAAAAAATAGCCCAAGGCCTGAGCAGGCAAATTATCAAATGACAAAAGAATTAAAAAAGGCCAATATGAAAAAAGAAAATATTCAACCTCATTAGAAACCAAAACACGGTCATTGTTGTTGGGTACCGTCTTAGCTGTAATCTTTACGGAAGCAGATTGCTAGGTCTTTCTCTCGTGGACCCACTGGATGGGTTTGAACTGCCAATCTTTAGGTTAGTAGCAAAGCGTTCAACCATTGTGCTGCCAGAGCTCCTGTAAAACAGCAATAAGGGGACCTGTTTTTCCTATCTGATTGGCAAAGTATTTTTGTTATTGTTCTTTCTTCTTATTCTTTCTTCCTCCCTTTGCTTTTTCATGATGATAGTAGTTAGAGAGTATAGTGAAAGGGCACGCTTAAGCACAGCTGGTAGTTCTGTGAATTGGCACAGATTTTCTGGAGGGCAATTTGGCAGACTGTATCAAAAACCCTAAAGACACATACTCTCTTTGATCCAGCAAGTCTACTTCTAGGAATTTTTCCCAAGGAAATAATTAGAAGTGAACACAGGGATGAATTTAACATTTACTGGGTGTTCACTCTGTGCCAGGCGATATGCTAAACGCCTTATACACAACTCACTTAGCCCTGACAGTGACATATGATGAGATAGGTATTATCATGTCCATTTATTGACGGGAGAACTGAGGCCCAAAGAGGTGTTGTAAGTTGCCTACATTCATGCAGCTAGTAAGTGACAGGCTGGGAATCAAACCATCATCTCGTCAGCTCCAAACTCATGCTTTGAACCACTTCGTTATACCATCCTCTGCAAAAACTGTGTGTAAAGAGAGGCTCTACGTAGCACTTTTCGATAAAAATTCAGAAATAATCTGAATGTGCAACAATTGAGGAGCAGATAAGTAAATCATGCAGAACGACGTGATACAATATTATCTGCTGTCGCTGTTGTTAGGTGCCGTCGAGTCGGTTCAGACTCATAGCGACCCTACGCACACCAGAACGAAACGCTGCCCAGTCCTGTGCCATCCTTACAATCGTTGTTATGCTTCAGCTCATTGTTGCAGCCACTGTCAGTCCACCTTGTTGAGGGTCTTCCTCTTTTCTGCTGACCCTGTACTTTGCCAAGCATGATGTCCTTCTCCAGGGACTGATCCCTCCTGTCAACATGTACAAAGTATATAAGACACTCTCTTGCCATCCTTGCTTCTAAGGAGCATTCTGGCTGTACTTCCTCTAAGACAGATTTGTTCATTCTTCTGGCAGTCCATGGTATATTCAATATTGTTTGCCAACACCACAATTCAAAGGTGTCAATTCTTCTTCGTTCTTCCTTATTCATTGTCCAGCTTTCACATGCATATGACGCAATTGAAAATACCGTGGCTTGGGGCACTAAAAATCAGTTTGGAAAGAATAATGGCATGGGGAAATATTTACGATATGTTAAGTGACAAAAACATGATGTAAAACAACCACATCCCATTTTTAATTTTTTAAATGTATGTATGCCATTTATACGAAATTCAAAAATAGGAAAAACTAATGTATGGTGATAAGGGTCGGAGGGGAGTTGTTGAAAGTCTAGTGGGGTGCTGGAAATGTGCTATATCTTGGTCTGGGTTATGCTTACATCAGTGTATGTTGTTGTTGTTAGGTGCCGACTTGTAGCAACCCTAAGTACAACAGGATGAAACATTGCCTGGTCCTATGCCATCCTCATAACCATTGTTATGCTTGAGCCCATTGTTGCAGCCACCGTGTCAATCCATCTCATTGAAGGTCTTCCTCTATTTCACTGACCCTTTCTTTCCAAGCATGTCTTCTTCAGGGACTGCTCCCTCCAGATAACGTGTTCTAAATGTGTAAGACAAAGTCTCAACATCCCCGCTTCCAAGGAGCACTCTGGCTGTATGTCTTCGAAGACAGACTTGTTTGTTCTTCTGGAAGTCCATGGTATATTTAATATTCTTCATCAACATCACAACTCAAAGGCATTGATTCTTCTTCAGTCTTCCTTATTCATTGCCCAGCTTACACATGCATATGAAGCGATTGAAAATATCATGGCTTGAGTCAGTCACACCTTAGCCTTCAAAGTGACTTCTTTGCTTTTTAACACTTTATAAGAAGTCTTTTGTAGCAGATTTGTGCAATGCAATGTGTCCTTTGATTTCTTGACTGCTGCTTCCATGTGGTTGATTGTGGTTCCAAGCAAAACGAAATCCTTGACAACTTCAATCTTTTCTCCATTTATCATGATGTTGTTTATTAGTACAGTTGTGAGGATTTTTGTTTTCTTTATGTTAAGGTGTAATCCATACTGAAGGCTGCGGTCTTTGATCTTCTTCAGTAAGTGCTTTAAATCCTCATCGCTTTCAGCAAACAAGGTTGTGTCATCTCTGTATAGCAGGTTGTTAATGAGTCTTCCATCAATTCTAATGCTGTGTTCTTCATATAGTCCAGCTTCTATTTACTCAACCTATAGATTGAATAAGCATGGTGAAAGGATACAACTCTGACACACACCTTTCCTGATTTTAAACTACAGTTCGAACAACTGTGTTTCGGTCTATGTACAGGTTCCACATGAGCACAATTAAGTGTTCTGGAATTCCCATTCTTTGCAATGTTATCCGTAATTTGCTATGACCTACACAGTCAAATGCCTTTGCATAGTCAATAAAACACAGGTAAATATCTTTCTGGTATTCTCTGCTTTCAGCCAGGATCCACCTGACATCAGCAATGATATTCCTTGTTCCACATTCGCATCTGAATCCAGCTTGAATTTCTGGCAGTTCCCTGTCGATGTACTGCTGCACTCATTTTTGAATAATCTTTAGCAAAATTTTACTTGCATGTGTTATTAATGACACTGACGATAATTTCTGCATTCTGTTGGATCACCTTTCTTTGGAATGGGCACAAATATGGATCTCTTCCAGTCAGTTGGCCAGGTAGCTGTCTTCCAAATTTCTTGGCATAGATGAGTGCCTCCGGAGTTGCATCCGTTTATTGAAACATCTCAGTTGGTATTTCGTCAATTCCTGGAGCCTTGTTTTTTGCCAATGCCTTAAGTGCACCTTGGACTTCTTCCTTCAGTACCATCAGTTCTTGATCATATGTTACCTCCTGAAATGGTTGAATGTCGACCAATTCTTTTTGGTACAGTGACTGTGTATTCCTTCCATCTTCTTTTGATGTTTTCTGGGTCATTCAATATTTTGCCCATAGAATTCTTCAAAATTGCAACTCAAGGCTTGAATTTCTTTTCTTCAGTTTTTTCAGCTTGACAAATGCCGAGCGTGTTCTTTGCTTTTTGGTTTTCCAACTCCAGGTCTTTGCGCATTTCATTATAATACTTTCTTTGAATTTGCTAGCTGCCCTTTGAAATCTTCTGGTCAGCTCTTTTATGTCATCCTTTCATTTCAGCTGCTCTATATTTGAAAGCAAGTTTCAGAATCTCTTCTGACATCCATTTTGGTCTTTTCTTTCTTGCCTGTCTTTTTAAAAGATCTTTTGAATTCTTCATGTATGATGTCCTTGATGTCATCCCACAACTCATCTGGTCTTTGGTCGTTAGTGTTCAATGTGTCAAATCTATTCTTGAGATGGTCTTCAAATTCAGGTGGGATATACTCAAGGTTGTATTTTTGTTGTGGTGGTCTGTTTTAATTTTCTTCAGCTTTAATTTAAACTTGCATACGAGCAACTGATGGTCTATTCCTCAGTCAGCCCCTGGCCTTATTCTGACTGATGATATTGAGCTTTTCCATCACCTCTTTCCACAGATGTAGTTGGTTTGATTCCTGTGTTTTCCACCCAGAGAGGTCCACATGTATAGTTGCCATTTATGTTGTTGAAAAAAAGAGATATTTGCTATGAATAAGTTGTTTGTTTTGCAAAATTCTACCATGTAATCTCCTGCATCGTTTCTATCATCAAGACCATATTTTCCAACTACTGATCCTTCTTCTTTGTTTCCACCTTTCACATTCCAATCACCAGTAGTTATCAATGCATTTCAATCAATTCCAGACTGCAGAATTTGGTAAAAAAAAAAAAAAAAAAAAAAACTTCAATTTCCTCATCTTTGGCGTTAGCAGTCGTTGCATAAATTTGAATAATAGTCATATTAGCTGAGCTTCCTTGTAAGTGTATGGGTATTATCCTATCACTGACAATGTTGTACTTCAGCATAGATCTTGAAATGTTCTTTTTGGCTATGAATGCAATGCCATTCCTCTTCAATTTGTCATTCCCGGCATAGTACGCCATATGATTGTCTGATTTAAAACGGCCAATATCAGTCCATTTCACCTCATTAATGCCTAGGATATCGATCCCTATGCATTCCATTTCATTTTTAGCGATTTTCAGTTTTCCTAGGTTCATACTTCGTACATTCCATGTTCTGATTATTAATGAATGTTTACAGCTATTTCTTCTCATTTTGAGTTGTGCCACACCAGCAAATGAAGGCCCCAAAAGCTTGACTCCATCCATGTCACTAAGATCAACTCACTTTGAGGAGGCAGTTTTGAGAGCCTTCCAGCCTGGGGGGCTCATCTTCCAGCTCTATATCAGACAATGTTCCACTGCTATTCACAAGGTTTTCACTGGCCGGTTTTTCAGAAGTAGACCACCAGGTTCTTCTTTCTAGTCTGTCATAGTTTGGAAGCTCTGCTGAAGCCTGCCCATCATGGATGACCCTGCTGGTATTTGAAATTTCAGTGGCATAGCTTCGAGCATCACAGCAACATGTGAGCCACCACAGTACGACAAACTGAGAGATGCGCTATGGCCGTGTGTTCCATAGAAGTTCGTATACGTTATATGTCACTAAAAAGGAAAAAGTGCATGCCTACATAGAAAACGTCCTGGAAGAAAAGAACAGAAAAATGTTAACAGTGATTATTGCTAAGTATAATTTTAATTTTCTTCTTTTTAATTTTAATTTTGTTCTTTATTCTTTTCCGTGTTTTCCTCCTCCCCTCTACCATTTTTTTTTTTTACAATGGTATATTACCTTTACAGTTAGAAGGTTGCTAACCAAAATTAGAAGGCTGCTAACCAAAAGGTCAACAGTTTGAATCCACCAGGCTCTCCTCTGGAAACCCTATGGGGCAATTCTACTCTGTCCTATAGGGTCGCTGTGTATCAGAATCAACTCAATGGCAATGGGTTTGGGTTTTGTTTTGGTTTAATTAGAAGAAGGAAAAAAAAAAGTCAAGTTAATTATTTGGAGAAAAACAAACAAACAAAAAGAAAGGACAGCCATAGGGCTGCATGGGTTGTAGTTGTGGCCTGGAAACACATAGGTTCTGCAGTCTTCACACCCACCCAACGCTGATTTTGCAGGCAAGATGCCAGGCTGCAGGGATAGGGAGGATGGAGGAGAGAAGCCCAGGGCCCAGCCCTGCTTGGAAGGCAAAGCTCAGAGAGAGGCCATAAGGCACCTTAGAGCCCAGGAACGGCTGGAAGCAACGCCCTTCAGACAAATTCTTCCAACTTTAAAATCTTGCAGGCAAGCGCAGCAGGGAGCGATTCTGGTCACAGCAACAACTCATTGTTCTGTTGCCAGTCTGATGCCTTGTTGCTTACTGGTGATGACATCAGGCCTCTGGGGAGCACACCAAGCACTCCTGCTTTCAATCAGAAGCCTTTTCTGCTTCCTCTCTCTTTTAAAGGGACAGCTTCTACCTGGGTAAAAGAGAGCCAGGTTTGGGCCACCTTGGCTTTTTCTTTCTATTTGGAGTCTGATTCCAGGGCAGTGGAGAAATTAAGGAAGTTACAAGGCAGGTTACTGTGGTCAATTCCTGAGAACCCAGCTTAGCTCACCCCTGGCGATGAAATCTTGCCAACCAAGAGGTGAATCCAAATATAGAATTTAGATGCAAAGAAGCTTTGATATATAAGATTACTGGTAAATATTAAATGTTTAAATAGGAAACTAAGAAAAATAACTGTGTGAATTAGCAGTTCTTCCCAGCTTGCTTACTAAGAAATGCCCATTTTATTGGGGACATCAAATGTGCCTAGTCAAAAACACACATTTCCTAGCCTCTTTTGCAGCTAGAGGTCACATATAACACAGTTCTGACCCATGAAATATACACTGGGGATTTGTGAAAAGCTTTCCTTTCTGTATAGTAATTTTCTCTTTCTTCCTGTGTGGAACAAGGACATGATGACTGGAGCTGCAGCAGCTGTTTTGCAACCATGAGGAAAAGCCCAGGAGAACTGCACATAATTCAACCCTGACATCCTTAAGGTACTGAACCAGTGACAGCAACTGCCTAACTCTTCACTACTTGTTTATTTAAGCCACTGTCTACTCAAGTTTTTTATAATTCATGGTTGTAGCAATCTTTAGTTGTTCCATCTGACAATACAAAAATAATAATATAACTAATACAGAACAGGAGGTTTGGGGATAAAAGGGAAAAAAGATGTAACGGTGCCAACGTTTCATTGCAGGTAATCACCATCTAAAATTGAAATATGTAGTTAAAAACAATGATGACTGCATCATCTTGATGTTTTCTAGAGGGATCTTTGAGGAGCTAATATCTCTTTTGGTAGAGAAATAGCTCTCTAAAGTTCAGAAATTCTTTAGTCTTTACTTTTGTTTTTTAAATTCTGTAAATCCAAAGTAAAATGAAGGAAACACCTTTCAAAACTTAGAAGCATATTATAGCATGAAACAATTTTTCTAAAATTATTTCTGATTACCTGTCTGTTCACATGCACTGAGAGATGTTTGGAATGATGCTCATCTAATTTGAAGTGTGCTGATTTCACTCTCTTCTGTTTGTTTTTAAACTTGTAATTTGGAAATTATTGTAGATTTACAGGATAGTTTCCAAGCTAGTATGGAGGATTCCCATTTACCCTTCACCCAGATTCTTCGAGTGTTAAGATCTTATATAATCATGGTGCATTTATCAAAATTAAGAAATCAACATTGATGCAATACTATTAACTACACTAGAGACTTCCGATTTCCCCAGTTTTTCTGCTGGTGTCCTTTTTCTCTTGCAGTTTCCAATCCAGGATACCACATTACATTTAGATGCCGTGTTTCCTTAGTTTCCTCTGGCCTGTGACACTTTCTCTGTCTTTCATAACCTTGACAATTTCAAAGAGTACCAGTTGCCGTCAAGTCGATTCTGACCCATGGCAATGCCATGTGTGTCAGAGTAGAACTGCGCTCCACATGGTTTTCAATGGCTGTTTTTTGTTTTTGTTTTTCAGAAGATTGCCAGACCTTTCTTCCAAGGCATCTCTGGGCAGACTTGAACCTTTAATCTTTTGGTTATCTGTCAAACACATTAACTCTTTACACTTCCCAGGAACTCCTTTCAAAGAGTAACGGTAAGATATTTTGTAGAATTTGTCTCAATTTGGATTTGTCTGATGTTTTCTCATGATTAGACTGAGGTTATGAATTTTGGGGACTATACCACAGAAGCGATGTGTTCTTCTCACCACATTATATTAGGGGGTACAAGATATCGAAATAAGTTATCACTGGTGATGTTAACCTTGACCACTTGACTTTTTTACCTTCTTCTTTGTACTTTTCCATATTGCTTTAATTCTCTATAATAAGTATGTGGGAACAGTGAACCTGCAAGTTCCTCATTAACCAAAGAGCTCCACAAATGTGAGGGTTAAATTTTTCATTTGAAAGAGAGAGCTGATGTCCAAGCTTGGCTGGAAGAGGGACGAGATAAGAATAGCTACAACATCAATGTTTAATTGTTCTGGAGGCTAGCCAGCGTGGCAGAGAAAGATGGAGATGACTTTGGGATTTATGTAGTTAGCAGAGCAAAGAATTGGGGCCTCATCCAGATATTTTAAACGTAGTGTATTTCCCTTAAGCCTATAGCCCTGGAAAAGAGTGGGGGCTACCTTACCAGCCTCGTTAGAAACGGTGTAACAGAAAAGAGCTGGTTCTGCTGGAAGGGCAAGTGAGTGTCTAAACCAGCACTGACTAAGTACCACTTAGGTTCAGGTGCTTCACCTCAATTGTTTAACCTTCACAACTCTGCTAACTAAGTATTGTGATCATCCCATTTTATAGATGGGACAATTGAGATTCAGAGAAGTAAAGTGACTTTCCCAAGCCACACTGCCAGGTAGCCATGAAATGTCTATCTGGCAATGTACTGGGTAGGCACAGGGAAGCTAGGGTTTGAATCCAGATCTCTGTGACATTCAACCTATGCTATGTGCCCTCCACTTCACACCACCCGCTCCCCGGGAAGAACAGTGAGGAGAGAACAGGAATTCCACCCACGGGGGAAGATGATGAGCTTTGGCGACTACTATCCATATGATTTTTCATGTTCTTCGTACTCTGTCTCTTCATTGATCACAGAGTCACCTGGCATGAATTCCCAGGTTCAGGATTTCACTACCCTTTGGATGATTAGGACGACTACTCTCTAGATTGGGCAGAGGTAGTGAGATGTAGTTCAGACAGTGATCCCTAGTCCCTTCTTGGCAGAACGCCAGGTGCAAAGAGAAAGAAAGGAAGAGAAGGACAGAAGAAAGAGAGGAAAGGAGAGCGAGAACTGGTGCTTGGGCTTCGATTCCAGCGCTCTCTTCTAGCCCCACCTAAGTTCAGCCCTCCTTTCGCCCCTCCTGAGGATGACTATAAACCAATGCAGAACTCTTTCTTGCTGAAGCTAGTTCAGGTTTGGTTTCTGCAGCCTGAAACCAAAGTATCCCTACAAGCACATTATATTTACTCTAGTTTCTGTTACGTCATAACATCACTGTGCTAGTGGCTTTTGCCTGTCTTGGCCACCAAATCTGCTTTGTGAGTGGTTACGAACACAGGTGCTGGAGTCAGAAAACCCAGAGGTTGAGTCCTTGTCCAAAGCCACATAGCCTGTCGATGGCGGAGCAAGGACTCAATCTCTGGTAAATGGGGATGATAATTTTCTACAAGGGATGTTATAAAAATTATACAAGATAATGCATGCAAGATGCTTAGCAGAGCACAAATTTAGCTTAATATTCAATAAATGGTAGCTGCGATTATTATCATTATTCAACTCTCCTTGCCAGCTGGCCACGATTTATTGATTTTCCAATTCCAACTTAATGAGATATCTGTTAGCCTCAGCCATTTTTTCTCACCAGGCCACATAATTCATATGTGACTGGCAGCCTATGGGTAAGTCCCACTAAGGGTAGGAGTCTACCTCGGCCTCTTAAGTTGTGGTCAAAGGGTAGGAATTCGATGGTGTACAGGTGAATAATTAACAACCACTTCTCCAAAACAAACAAGCAAAAAAAAAAAAAAAACTTTACCAGTTTCCATGGTGTAAATAACTCCCACCATGGCGATTTCAAGGTATCAATGTGATGTCACTGAACACAGACTTGGAAAGAACGAGCACAGTTGGCCCTCGGGCTAACCCCAGCACACCACCGCCTGTCCAGGTGAAGTTTCTCGGGGAAATGGACATGGGCAGGGAAAGCATTCAAAAACACGTCTACTGGAGTAGTGATTAAAGCGGTGGTAGGGTGTCTTAGGCTGGGTTCTCTTGAAACAAAACCTGAGGTGGAATTCTTGCACAAGTGACTTCCTGAGGGACGTCTAAGGTGAAACCTGTTAGGGGAATGAGGGACACAGAATAGGACACTGGAGAAAGTGTGGCAAAAATGTGAGTTCAGCTAAAGTCTAGCCTCCGCCTGATCCCACAGGCAGCGCTGGAGCATGAAAACTCCCACAGAGTTGTCCAACCTTGAGGCAAAGGGGCGTGGCATTTGTACACCCCAGTTAGTCAGCCACTGGGTGCAGGGTCCCTTCAGGAGAAGGGTGTAACCTCTCAGGCGTTTCCCAGCAAGGAAGCTCCATTGGCTGAGGGGAGTTCTCAGAAGAAGGGGGCAGCAGTGAGCCATGAATAACCAACTCTCACAGCAGCTGGGGGATGAGTACACCAGCCTAGTAAAGGGCATCTGGATGGGCCCCAGCAGCATTTATTTTGTAGTGATAATAATGCTGATGGCAATTTTCACTGAGAAAATGATGCAGATGTTAGAAGTGGTAAACGTAGTGGTAGTGGTGCTAGTACTGGTGTTGACGGCAACATTGGCATTGGCTGGACTGGTGGTGGTGATGATGGAATCAGTGGAGGTGTTAGTTAATAGTAGTGGCAAAATGGTGGTGGTTGTGATGGTAATTAGTGACAGGATGTGGAGGTGGTACTGGTGGTGGTGTTGGTAATAAACCAAAAAACCAAACCGACTGGCGTCGAGTCAATTCCGACTCACAATGACCCTATCGGACAGAGTAGAACTGCCCCACAGGGTTTCCAAGGCTATAAATCTTTATGGAAGTAGATTGCCACATCTTTCTCCTGTGGAGTACCTGGTGGGCTCTAACCACAGACCTTTCAGTTAGCAGCTGAGTGCTTTAACCACTGGGCCGCCACGGCTTCTTGTGTTGGTAACAGTCATGGTAAAATGGCGGTGATAAGAGTAGTAGACAAAATGGTGGTGGTGGTGATGGTAACTGGTGCCATGATGGTGGAAGTGGTACTGGTGGTAGTGTTGGTAACAGTCATGGTAAAATGGTGGTGATAATAGCAGGGACAAAATGGTGGCAGTAATGATAGTGCTTGGTGCCATGATGATGGAGGTGATGCTGGTGGTAGTGTTGGTAATAGTCATGGTAAAATGGTGATAGTGATCAAAACCAAAAAACCCATTGCCGTTGAGTCAATTCCAACTCATAGTGACCCTATAGGACAGAGTAGAACTCTCCCATAGGGTTTCCAAGGAGCAACTGGTGGGTGGTGGTAATAGTACTGGTAGAATGGTGGTGGCAATGGTAATTGGGGGCATGGTAGTGGCGGTGCTTGTGAAGGTAATGATGAACATGGCAAAGGTGCTGGTAATTGTAGAGGCTAAAGATTAAACCCACCGCCGTGGAGTCGATTCTGACTCATAGCAACCTTATAGGACAGAGTAGAACTGCCCCATAGAGTTTCCAAGGAGCACCTGGCGGATGTGAACTGCCAACCTGTTGGTTAGCAGCCGTAGCACTTAACCACTACACTACCAGAGTTATGAGTACCAAAATCTCAATTTCTTCAAAGGTTATCTCTTTCCTTTATACTTTGTATTTCTACACTGGCCCTGGGGAATGAAACAATTTAGACTTTCATCTCATCAAGACCAGCAGATGAAAACATGACTGAGAGAATTGAAATACATTCACTCTGCTGGTGAAGTCCTGCAGAGTGCATTTTTTAAAATAATGCACACATTCCTCAGGGCTGTAATTTATTCTACTTGCCACTCCATGTGTCATGGTTCACTGTGAAGTGTAGGGACGCGCTGGCTTCAGACTTCTTAACACATCAAACCTATGAGCAGAGTTTAACATGCCAGCACTAGGCCAGGAAGTCATGAAGATTGCTGGAACAAACCCATGCTGCATTCAACGTGAGATTGCTGTTTTCAGCTCAAAAGCCTTGCTTGTGAGCACCAGGGCAGAGTGACTGTGCATGTGAGTAAGCAGGTCAGTGAGCTGGTGTTGTGTTATCAGGCGAAGAGTCAGCAGTATGTGCTGTCTTATCTATCACTGTGTCTGCCTAAATCCTCCCACTCCTTCCCCTCCCTCCCCGGGTGAGTCAGTGCAGTGGGAGGGGTGCTCACTTTCCACTCCAAGCACTTATCGCATTATATTTTCAAACAAAATAGTTTGAAAGAAGCATTCTGGGGCAAATGTAAAGTTCATTCATTCAATAAATACTTATTGAACATCAACTACATGCCATGCACTGCTCTAGGTGTTGAGATACCACAGTGGGGGGGAAATAAAGAAGAAAAAAACAATCCCTGTCCTCATAGAGCTTACACTCCAGTGGGCTTACAAATGTCTCCTTCTCATCACACACAGATGAGGAAACAGACTTAAAGAGGTTTGTGGACTTGACCAAGGATGCTGTATCCGTTTCCTAGGGCTGCCACAACAAAATACCACAAACTGGGTGGCTTATGAGAACAGAAATGTATTGCCTCACAGTTCTGGAGAAAGAGTCTGAATCCAGCCTGTTGGCAGGGACATGCTCTCTCTCTCTGCTCCAGGGGAAGATCCTTCCTTGTCTCTTCCAGTTTCTGGTAGCCCCAAGAGTTTCTTGGCTTTTCTTGGATTGTAGATGCATCTTCCCATGGCTGTCTTCCCCCTGTGTGTCTCTCTGTGTCTCTTCTCTCTTATAAGGACAGCACTTAGATTGGAATAGGACCCATCCTACTCTGGTATGACCTCATGTTAACTTAGATCGTAACATCTTCAAAGACCCTATTTCCAAAGAAGGTCATAACCATGGGTGCCAGGGATTGGGACCTGAACATATCTCTTTGGGGGGGTTCAATTTAATCCACAACAGACACACAGCAAAGGGCAGAGCTAAGATTTTAACTAAGTTTGACTTCAAAATCCCTGTCCTTGACCAATTCTATACTATCTACAGTGGATATTTTTGTTTTCAACACCCCACACCCTCTCCCCATTCTTCTGGTGTTAGGACTCTCAGGTTGCTTTGGGGAAACCACTCTTCCTCCACTGAATAGAGTCTAGTAGGACTGTCAGTCAAGGCATCCTGCCCTCCCTCAACTGAGGAATGGGCTCATGATCCAAGCTGTGCCATTTGATGCTTGCCTCTGCTACCCACACCTTCTGGATCTATGGTTTCCTTTGTGTCCAAGTTGATTGCCTTGCCAGTAATTCTGTGAGTCATCCCATATTCTTCCAGGAAATTCTTTTTTCTCCAGTTATCCAGAGTCCACTTCTGTTGCACACAACCAAATAACTTGATTAACATACAGTCACTTCACCCTCTGAGCCCCAGTGTTATAGATTGAATTGTGTCCCCCAAAGAATGTGTGTCAACTTGGCTAGGCCATGATTCCCAGTGTTATGTTACTGTCCACCATTCTGTCATCTGATGTGATTTTCATACGCGTTGTAAATCCTACTTCTATGATGTAAATAAGGCAGAATTGAGGCAGTTATGTTAATAAGGCAGGACTGAATCAACAAGATTAGGTTTTATCTTGAGTCAATGTCTTTTGAGATATAAAAGAGAGAAGCTAGCAGGGAGCCAGAGGGAACTCCCACCACCCAGAATGAAGAACCAGGAAGGAAGCACATCCTTTGGACCCAGGACCCCTTGCTGAGAAACCCCTAGACTCACCCAAGGGAAGACTGATGGCAAGGACCATCCCCCAGAGCCTACAGAGAAAGCCTCCTCTGGAGCAGGTGCCCTGAATTCAGACTTCTAACCTCCTAAACTGTGATAGAATAAACTTCTGTTTGTTAAAGCCATGACTTGTGGTATTTTTATTATAGAAGCACCAGATAACTAAGACACCCAGTTTGAACCCAAACAAGTTTCATCATCTACTAACTAGAAGGTATAACACCCACCTTACAGGTGGCAGGACTGAAGATCTTGTTTTCTCGAGCCAGGTTTTGCCAACATCCCTGCTTTCTAGCCCTTCTTCAGATCCTAACCTCCCAGAAGAAACTTCTCCATCTTGCAGTGGAGCTGCCAGACCTGCAGGTGCTGCACACTCAGCAAAAGCAGTGGAGGAGCCTGAGCTATATTTGAACTTCCCTGAGAGCACAGAAATGCAGCCTCCTGGGCTCTGGCTGGCCAAGGAGAGTGGTGATTAGCAATACACTTGTTCAGAGCATGGACAGACCAGGTGATGGCTCAGCAAGTTGAGATTCACAGCCAAGGCCAATCCCTCCTCCCCCAGACCTATTTTTGGGTCATCACAGGTGCCTATTAGCACCACATATCAGGGCTATAGGACAGAGGAGAGGCTCTTCTTGAAGGACTTATCAGTTAGAATTGCAATGAGTTGCATGTAACAGAAACCTGACCAAATAAATCCTTCTTTCATGTAACAAGAAGTCCAGAGGTAGGCAGTTCAGGCTGACAGAAAGGCCCAGAGAAATCATTAAGGAGCAAGGGACTCATATGCCCTCATAGTCACAAGACGGCTGCTACACATCCAGGCATCTTGCCTACATTCCAGGCAGGAATAAAAGGGAAAGAGAAAGAGGAAAATAGTTCTTTCTTTTGTCTGAGGAAGACAGCAGCTCCCCAGGAAGCCCCATCTAGATTCCTACTTACAAGAGAGTACAGGGAGATACTTCTAACTGGGGACATTGTCACTCAAACAAAAGTGGGACTGTGTTACTAAGGAAGAAGGGAAGAATAGATATTGGTTAAGTAACTACCAGTGTCTATCGCAGAAGGTGAGACAGGGGATGGGTCAGTGTTAAAGGCAGCATATGAGGAGCTGGGTTAGAGGTTGGGAGGATGGGCTTAGAGTTGTCCACACCCCTCCCTCATCCTCACTGTGTTCTACAGAGAAAGCAAGGAACCAGGAAAATAGGCCCTTTAAAGATGGAAAGGCCCTTAGAGGATTGTGTGAAAAGCTCCAAAACCAAAAACCAAACCCACTGCGTCAAGTCACTTCCAAGTCATGGTGGCCCCATGTGTTACAGAGTAGAACTGCTTCATAGGGTTTTTTTGGGCTGTAATCTTTACGGAAGCAGATTGCCAGGCCTTTATTCCACGACCCGCTGGGTGGGTCCAAACAGCCAACCTTTAGGCTAGAAGTCGAACACAAACTGTGAGGGGCTTGTGAAAAAAGAGTCAAACAGTCCTGGTGTTAAATCCCATCTCTGCCTAATACTCTGTGGCCTTGGGCAAGTCGCTTAACTTCTCTGGACCTCTCAATTTTCTCATCTATAAAAGGAGGGCTTTTGTGTGCCTCAAACAAGACGCTATGTATAAACTGTACATCGTAGGTGTCCAGCACATGTTAGTTATCATTAGCTCAATTCCCTCGTTTTCTAAATGGTGAAAATGAAGCTCAGAGTTGGAAGCAAAATGACCCAAATCAGTGGTTCTCAACCTTGGCAGTGCATTAAAAAATCCTCATGTGGGAGCCCCACCCCCAAAGAGTCTGCTGTAATGAGGCTGGGGTGAGGCCTGGGCGCTGGATTTTTAAAAGCTCCGGGGTGTTGGTAATTCTAATGTGTAGGTCTGGGAGAGAAACCTCGGCATTACGGCGCCCAGCAGGCTCCTTAGGTGATTTTTATGCGGCCAGTTCAAGCTTTGGGAGCCCGCTGATTTAAATAAACCCTGGGTCTGGCCTCAGGGGGTCCACCTTCCCTGGAACCTGCACATGGCTTCTCACATCTTCCTCCGGTTCCTGGAAGCCCGACAGGATGGAGAGTCAAGGCTCCTGCTAATTGCTCTCGGTCCCCCAGTGGCTGCGGCACACGGTCCCCACGGAGCCACCTAGTGGTGAGTTGCCGCAGTGGGGTTAATGGGAAGAATTGGCTCGTTCTGCCATCCGCTCCTGGAAGGAATCAGGCCGGAAATAAAGCGGTAGCGCAGGACGCGCCGGATGCCTGCCTGTGGGTGTGACAGGCCAATTGTGGTTTATCCGCCAGCGGTGGATCTCTGATGGGACTTAGCATACGGGCCGCCTGTACCTGAGCTAGAATTCCCCCGAATCGCTAAGACTTGCAGCTATAAAGGCTACAGGCTTTCAGGTAGATGCACCTGGGCTGCTCAGGCTAGCTAGACACCTGGTCCTGCCCCCTTACAGAGATGAGGCCATTGAGGATTAAGTAGTTCTGGGAGGACGCCATGTGTCATCGTGGACAAGGCTTTGATGATCCGAATCTTGGTTTCCTTACCTGTGGGGTGACAGTAATTACTCGCAATAACCCGTATCATTGCTATGGAAGACAACCATGATGCATTGATTACTACAAAATAAAATAAAATAATAATAATAGTGCGGTGTAACTCAGCCCTGTTTTGTTAACAAATACTTAAATATACATATATTTATGTTTATACAAATTTTTGTGTACGTATATTTATGTGTACATGCATCGAGTGCTGTCTAGAACGACATTCACCAGATAGGTAGTGAGATTTGGGGTGATATTTGCTGTCCTCTTTATACGTCTCTAAATTGTTTTGGTTGTGCATGTACTACTTTTATAAAAGAAAGCTGAATTTTGGGGTCAGGAGGACTGACTGTGCACATCCATTCGCCTCTCCTCCCTCCGAATATCCCATTGCAATGACAGAATAAACCTTTTAAAATACTAATGAAAGCTGTTAAGATAATAATAATACCTACCTCTTAGAATTATGAGGTTTCACGTCTCGCACATAAACAGTAAGTAATAATTATTATCTGCATTCCCTAATGCAGCGGTGCTTAACCCTTCTTGTGCCAGGGACCCCTCCGGAGCCTGGTGAAGCCTGTGAACTTCTTCTCAGCCTAAAGTTTTTAAATGAATAAAATTCCATACATAGGATTACAAAGGAAACTGTTGATACTGAAATACAGTTCTCCAAACATTTACAAAACAAAGCTGTCATATAGTAACATATGGGCTTCTTTATTGCAAGATTTAGCAGGGTTCTAATAACTGCTGTAATTTCAAAGTCATGATGAGCATAAATGATATTTTTAGATAACTGCTACAACAGCAATGTGATAGAAATATATCTTTGATTTCTACTGGTGATAAAGTCAGGGGAATTACCAGTACCACTAGAGTTTGTTGTTTATGTTCATAATTGAGGGAAAAACTAAATTTGAGTTGAAGCTAGTGAAAATATTGTTTTTTTCTCATCCGCATGTAGGGACCTCATAATTTAATAATTTATATTTTCCTGCAGAGCTTTGTCTAAGTACGTACATTCGTTTCCTAAGACTGCTGTAACAAATTACCACAAACCTGGTGTCTTAAACATTTATTTTCTCACAGTTCTGGAGAACAGAAGTCCAAAATCAAGGTATTGGCGGGTTGGTTCCTCCAGGAGGCTCTGGGGAAGAAACCATCCCATGTCTGTCTCTTAGCTTCTGTAGCTTGCTGGCAATCCTTGGGGCTTCTTGGCTTGTAGACACATCACTCCAATCTCTGCCTCTGTCTTCACATTGCCTTCTTTTCTGTGGGCCTCTCTGTGTCCTCACCTCTTCTTATAAGGACACCACTCATTGGACTTAGGACCAACCCTAAATTCAGGATGATTTTATCTCAGCATCCATAACTTAACACTGCAAAGGCCCTATTTCCAAATTAGGTCATATTCTGAGGTTCCAGGTGGACATGAATTTGGGGGGAACCCTATCAACTCACTATGGTATCGGATGCCTTTCTTATTATAGGCTTTCCTCAAATGTATGGTGATCCTTGGCTATCTACTCATGTCGAAGTGTTGGGCATAGATCAAAGCTTATTGTAAGCTCTGTGCATGTGAGGAAGGCTTACTAACTGTGAGTGTAGGTGTGACCATCCATTAAGGAGCCCCCAGTGTCAGTATCTTTAGGTTTTTCCTCTTAGCTAGTCAGATTCACCACAGAAGCTCTTCTAGTTTATTTCTAGGACAGTATGATCCTCCCTGCCAGCATTCTAGAATCCGTGTTGAGAAAGAAGCTCGAGGGCAGGGCTTCTATTTATAAACTTTCACTTAATCCCCCTGTGTTCAGTGTGGTGACCCTATCCTCCACTATGCTGGGTGTCTCCCAATCCAGATACCCTTTCTGCTTCTTTCTAGAGCTGAGCTATCCAATATGGTAGCCATTGGCCACATGCAGCTCATTAAATTTAAATTAATTAAAATTTTCTTTCCTTAGTCACACTAGTCACATGTCCAAGGGCTCAATAGCTACATGTAACTAGTGACTGGCTACTGTAATGGACAGCACAGAACATTTCCATCATTGCAGAAAGTTCCACTGGGCAGCACTGCTGTAGATAGAACAAGGGCTGACAAACTTTTTCTCTAAAGGGGCAGATAGTAAATATTTTCAGCTTAGCAGGTCATGTAGTTTCCCTTGCATCTAGTCAGCTGTGCCATGGTGGCACAAAAGCAGTTGTAGATAACATGCAGAACAAGTATTGAAACACGGAGCTGTGTTCCAACAAAGTTTTGTATATGAACAGTGAAGACTGAATTTCATATAATTTTCACGTGTTATAAAATATCACTCTTGTGATTTTTTTCATCCATTAAAAAATAGAAAAACTATTGTTAGCCTGCAGACTCTACAAAAAGGCCAGTGGATTGGATTTGGCCCATGAATCATTGTTGGCTGACTCTAGTGTATTGCCTTTTTCAAAGGTCCCTGTACTGTTAACTCAAAGAGGGAGCAGAGACGTAGGTATGCTGTCTTTATCTCCCTACAAGTCTGATATCTGTTCAGGGCCTGCCTTCTTCCTGCACGTAAGGACCCATAAACACGGAGCCCCAACTCTCTTATTTACTATTCTTCACCTGGTGCCTAGCACAAAATGCTGATGTCTAACAGGCGCTCAGTCAATAGTGGTGAATGATCAGTTGTTCACCAACCAACCTTCTTTGTGCAATTTGACTTTTCACGTGCGTGGGCCCTCAGAAAAAGAATGTGCTTGTCATGCTGATGAGAATATTCCAGTCTGCTTAACAATTACATTTCTTGTTATCAATGAATACACTGACATTCTGATTTTCCACATTAGTCCCAGCAGCTTGGTAAATGTAGTTCTAGGTCGAGAGAAGTCGTCAGCTCTTAAGCATGTTTGAGTCAAAGGAAACATGTTTACAGAAGTATAAGTCTCAACTGAATCTGCTAAGACTTGTGAAGAGAGGAGGAGTAATCTGGTGGATGTAAGTACTTGGAGAATTTTAAATGCTGGGCTGAAATTGCCCTCTCAGCACGATAAGGAAGACAAGGTTATAGAATGTTAACATTGCTGTGACTATAAGATGACAATAGACCAAGGGCATTGTTGGAAACTGGCTGGATGGGGCAAAAGTCACAAATCAGATTAACTCTATGCATGCCCCTGAACGGGTTACCTTTGGGGGTTACCGGCTGGGGAAGGGCAGAAGGGAGGCTTCTGGAGTCCTAGAAATGTTCTATATATCTTTGTATTTATTTGTTTTATTTTTTATTGTTGTTGAGAATATACACAGCAGAATTTACACCAATTCAACAATTTCTCCATGTACAATTCAATGACACTGATTACATTTTTTAAACTGTGCAACCATTCTCACCCTCCTTTTCCAAGTTATTCCTCCCCCATTAACATAAACTCATTGTCCCCTAAGTTTCCTATCTAATCTTTCAAGTGTTGTTATTGTTATTATTAGGTACTATCGAGTCAGTTCCAACTCCTAGCAACCTTATATGCAACAGAACAAAACTGCCCAGTCCTGCACCATCCTTACAATCATTGTTATTCTTGAGCCCATTGTTGCAGCCAGTCTGTCAGTCCATCTCGTTGAGGGTCTTCCTCTTCTTTGCTGACCCTCTACTTTACCAAGCACGATGTCCTTCTCCAGGGACTTGTCCCTCCTGATAACATGTCCAAAGTATGTGAGATGAAGTCTTGCCATCCTTGCTTCTAAAGAGCATTCTGCTGTAATTCTTCCAAGACAGATTTGTTTGTTCTTTTGGCAGTCCATGGTATATTCAGTATTCTTCGCCAACACCATAATTCAAAGGCGTCAATACTTCTTCAGTCTTCTTATTCATTCTTCAGCTTTCACATGTGTATGAGGTATTGAAAACACCATGGCTTGGGTCAGGCACACTTTAGTCTTCAAAGTGACATCTTTGCTTTTTAACACTTTAAAGAGGTCTTTTGCATCCCACTTGCCCAATGAAATGTATCATTTGACTTTTTTGCTTCTGTTTCCATGGATGTTGATTGTAGCTGTTTTTAATTTGATCCCATGTAGATAGTTCTCAAAAGAGCAAAATGCTCAAGGCAGACATCCTTTACTAATTAAGCTAAACTACTGTTTGCTTTAAAGAAGACTTCAGGGAATATTTTTGGTTTAAGGTTTAAAGATTGCTTCAGGGCAATACTTTCAGAGGTTCATTCAGCCTCAATGGCTCTGGAAAGCTTGGATTCTATTCTATATATCTTAAACTGGGTGGTAGTTTATAGATATGTACATGTGTCAGGTATACCTGACCCAGTTGCCTCATATGCATGGGAAAACTGGACAATGAAAAAAGAAGACAGAAGAAGAATTTATGTGCATTACAGTGGTGGTGTTGATGAAGAATATTGACTGCCAAAGAAGAAACACATCGGTCTTAGAAGATACAGAATCAGAGTGTTCCTTAGAAGCAAGGATAGTGAAACTTCATCTTGCTTACTTTGGACACGTTATCAAGAAAGACTAATCTCCAAAACAGCCTGGTACTGGTACAACAACAGATACATGGACCAATGGAACAGAATTGAGAATCCAGACATAAATCCATCCACATATGAGCAGTTGCTATTTGACAAAGCCCCCAAAACAGTTAAATGGGGAAAAGACAGTCTTTTTAACAAATGGTGCTGGCATAACTGGATATCCATCTGCAAAAAAATGAAACAAGACCCATACCTCACTCCATGTACAAAAACTAACTCAAAATGGATCAAACACCTAAATATAAAATCTAAAACGATAAAGATCATGGAAGAAAAAACAGGGACAACTTTAGGAGCCCTAATACATGGCATAAACAGTATACAAAACATTTTAAAGAATGTAGAAGAAAAACTAGATAACTGGGAGCTCCTAAAAATCAAACACCTATGCTCATCCAAAGACTTTGCCAAAAGAGTAAAAAGACTACCTACAGACTGGGAAAAAGTTTTTAGCTATGACATTTCCGATCAGCGCCTGATGTCTAAAATCTACATGATACTGCAAAAACTCAACTGCAAAAAGACAAATAACCCAATTAAAAAATGGGCGAAAGATATGAATAGACACTTCACTAAAGAAGACATTCAGGTAGCTAGCAGATATATGAGGAAATGTTCATGATCATTAGCCATTACAGAAATGCAGATCAAAACTACAATGAGATTTCATCTCACTCCAACAAGGCTGGCATTAATCCAAAAAAACACAAAATAATAAATGTTGGAGAGGCTGTGGAGAGATCGGAACACTTCTACACTGCTGGTGGGAATGTCAAATGGTACAACCACTTTGGAAATCAATTTGGCACTTCCTTAAAAAGCTAGAAATAGAACTACCATATGATCCAGCAATCCCACTCCTCGGAATATATCTTAGAGGAATAAGAGCCTTCACATGAACAGATATATGCACGCCCATGTTTATTGTAGCACTGTTTACAATAGCAAAAAGATGGAAGCAACCAAGGTACCCATCAATGGATGAATAGATAAATAAATTATGGTATAGTCACACAATGGAATACTACGCATCGATAAAGAACAGTGAGGAATCTGTGAAACATTTCATAGCATGGAGGAACCTGGAAGGCATTATGCTGAGTGAAGTTAGTCAGTTGGAAAAGGACAAATATTGTATAAGACCACTATTATAAGAACTTGAGAAATAGTTTAAACTGAGAAGAAAACATTCTTTTGTGGTTACAAGAGCGGGGAGGGAGGGAGGGTGGGAGAGGGGCATTCACTAATTAGATAGTAGATAAGAACTACCTCAGGTGAAGAGAAGGACAGCACACAGTACAGGGGAGGTCAGCACAATTGGACTAAACCAAAAGCAAAGGTGTTTCCTGAATAAACTGAATGCTTCAAAGGCCAGTGTAGCAGGGGCAGGGGTCTGGGGACCATGGTTTCAGGGACATCTAAGTCAATTGGCATAATAAAATCTATTAAGAAATTCTGCATCCCACTTTGAAGAGTGGTGTCTGGGGTCTTAAACGCTAGCAAGCAGCCATCTAAGATGCATCAATTGGTCTCAACCCACCTGGATCAAAGGAGAATGAGGAACACCAAGGACACAAGGCAATTACGAGCCCAAGAGACAGAAAGGGCCACATGAACCAGAGACTACATCATCCTGAGACCAGAAGAACTAGATGGTGCCCGGCTACAATCGATGACTGCCCTGACAGGGAACACAACAGAGAACCCCTGAGGGAGCAGGAGAGCAGTGGGATGCAGACCCCAAATTCTCATAAGACCAGACTTAATGGTCTGACTGAGGCTGGAAAGACCCCGTTGGTCATGGCCCCCAGACCTTCTGTTGCCCCAGGACAGGAACCATTCCCGCAGCCAACTCTTCAGACATGGATTGGACTGGACAATGGGTTGGAGAGGGATGCTGGTGAGGAGTGAGCTTCTTGGATCAGGTGGACACTTGAGACTATGTTGGCATCTCCTGCCTGGAGGGGAGATGAGAGGGTGGAGGGGATTAGAAGCTGACAAAATGGACACGAAAAGAGAGAGTGGAGGGAGAGAGTGGGCTGTCTCATTAGGGGGAGAGTAACTGGGAGTGTGTAGCAAGGTGTATATGGGTTTTTGTGTGAGAGACTGACTTGATTTGTCAACTTTCACTTAAAGCACAATAAAAATTATTTTAAAAAAAAGCATTCTAATTAAAAAAAAAGAAAGACTAATCTGTAGAAAAGCACACCATATCATCTTTAGTAAAAGAAAGCCAGCAACTGAGAAAAGCCCTCAAGATGAATTGACACAACAGCCACAGCAGTGGACTCCGACATGTCAAAGGTCCTGAAGGTAGTGCTGGACCAAGCTACGTCTCGCGCTGTTACACGAGAGGTCAGCACGCCTCAGAGCCGACCTAACGGCAACTCACGACACGGCAACAATTCCATCCAGCCACCCCGTGAAACCTGGCCCGTCATTGTGTATAACCTATTCCCTAAGAAGAAATACAAATACATGAACGTTTTTCCGGGTGATTGAAGTTACGCATTCTTTCCCCGGGTGTCATAATATTTGAAAGAAGAAGTTTGGCTTTCCGAGAGCTATAACGCTTGACAAGGCTTATAAACATAATCTTTAAGCCATAAGACTCGTAACAGTTTAACTAGCTAAGTTATAAAACGTGTTTGTTAAAGGAAATTTTATTTGGCCACTGAAATTGTAAAAAGCAGAGATTGACCAGTCTTGTGTGATTAATTTTGCCTACGAAGAATGTGTGAATTATTCATTGGCCAGAGAGTATTTTTGAGTATACAGTCATATTGTCATTTTACAGTGGTTGATACTCTAGAGATTAAAATTGTGTCTGGTAGAGCCGATCCAATCACTACTGCAAGCTTTGTTTCTCCCATGCTGGTGAGACTGAAGGCAAGACTGAGAACCAGAAGCTAGGCTGCCATATGCCGGGCTTGCGTGAACATACCATGTCAAGGAAGTTTCCCCTTACAGGCGTGTTGGGAGAAAATCAGACAGCCTTACCAGCCTTACCAGGCCACACCCCTCCACCCTGGCAAACTTCTACATCTACTGTGAAAGTGTACTATTTCTTTAATGAGATAGAAATATGCATTTTTTAATCTAGCAATTACTATGTGCAGTTCATTGTCCTTATATTAATTCACTGTCCAAATCTTAATTTATTCAATCTTCATAACAACGCTGAGGTAGGCACTATTATTGCCATCATCCATTTTACAAATGAGGAAACTGAGGTACAGAGAGATTAACTAATTAACTCAAGGTAAGCCTGTAAGTGGAAGAGCTGGGATTTGAACCTAGGCAGTTAGCTCCAGCAACTGAGCTCTCAACTATTACACTATGCTGCCTCTAAGTCAGACAGAATGTATATTTTGGTGTTGAGGAGAGAAGTTCTTTATGGTCCCTTTCCCTTTTTTCTCTCACCTTCCCTCACCTAGCCTGGTTTTTACTCCAATTTTGAGGAGAAATTGTGCAGTTTGGACTGGACTGGTCAAATTCCACAATACGAATGTTATTATTATTATTTGTCCTGGAGTGGTTTTAAAAGAAGTTAAAAAAAGCCAAAGAACCATAGCAGTGGCTTTCAGGCTTTTCAATTTTCCAGACCTGTAAATTTTTTTCAGAAGTATTGGGAAAAACTTCTATTTCCAGCTGTGATAGACTAAGAGAGGCTGGTTTACCGTCCCTCAAACAATTAGGAAAAAAGGATAAAATTATATGAAACAATGGTTTTCAGATATCAGATAACAACAAACAGTGGAAGACTACCATCCTTGGTGTGTGTGTCGGGGGGCAGTCTGCTCCCCTGGGGCCCATGCTGATCCAAGAAACTCCACCACACACGGGATGTTGCTAGGTATAATAATGGCAGCAGAAAGAAAATGTATTCAGGGAAGCAGGAGAGTTCAAGGTGGTCTCACACCAGCCATTAAATGCTCCAGCCTAGAAGTAAGGCAGCTCACATTCCCCCACAGCCTATTGGCCGGAATTAGTCACATGGTTATACCCAACTACGCAGGGAAGCATGATCCTCCCATGTGTCCAAAGGAGAGGGGAACTGGATACAGGTGAACCTTGGAAGTCTCTACCACATAAAGAAAGTGACAGTGTAAAAATCAGGTTGGGACTGACCGAAGGTATAAAGTAGACGAAGAAGGAAAGAGGGAGAGAAAAGTAGTATTGCTCAGACCTTCGTCTTAGAAAGTGTGGTCTCAAGAGATAATTGTCCATGTGATGGAATAAAAAAATGGAGGTTACATTTACTCAAATTATGAGGAGAAACAGGAGAACTACAAATAATTATATAAATATCAAACAAGGGCAGGGGGAGAAGGAGAAGGCAGAAAGCGTAAGTCAACTTGACAGTGGATGATCAATAAATACTGTCTAGCTCTTGTTTGTACTTGAGGCAATACTCACCAGAAAATCAAAAGTCAAAATGATTAAAAGAGGTTACCTTGAGGGAATGGGACTGGAGGTGGGAAATAGGGTAAGAGCGTGTTTTTTTTTTTTTTATCATGAACTCTCCCGTGCTGTTCAATGTGTTATCATGTACGTGAACTACTTTGATGAGATTTTTTTTTTTTTTTTAATTTTTGAATGCTGTATAGTTTTCAAGGTCAGACGTATGAGTTTTGCCACATTGGACAAGTTGCCATTACTTAGCTTGCCTGTACTTCAGCTTCCTTCTCTATGAAGTAGAGGTGATGCCATATACTTTTTGGACTTTGGTGAGGATTGAATAAAATCAATCCTGGCACATAAATAAATGCTGGCTAAATGGAAGACGTCAGGTCCATACTGACAAAGGGCGCGCAAGGGGTTGGGCCCTGGGTCCTGATACAGAAGTAGAAACTGCAGATTCTCGGAGACCTTCTGCCTTAGTTATCTAGTACTGCTATAAAAGAAATACCATTAGTGAGTGGCTTTAACAAAGAGAAATTTATTCTTTCACAGTCTAAGAGAACTGAAGTCTGAATTCAGGGCACCAGCTTCCAGAAAAGGCTTTCTCCCTCTGTTGGCTCTAGGGGAAGGTCATTGTCATCAGTCTTACCCTGGTCTAGGAGTTTCTTATCACAGGGACCCTAGGTCCAAAGGATGTGCTTTTCTCCTGGCTTTTCTTTCTTGGTGGTATGAGGTCCCTCCCCTCTCTGCTTGATTCTCTCTTCTATATCCCAAAAGAGATTGACTCAAAATAGAACCTAATCCTGTAGTTTGAGTCCTGCTTCACTAACGTAACTGCCTCTAATCCTGTCTCATAAACACCATAAAGGTTAGGATTTACAACACATAGGAAAATGACATCAGATCACAAAATGGAGGACAACCACACAACACTGGGAATCGTGGCCTAGCCAAGTTGACACACATTTTTGGAGGAAACGATTCAATCCATACCACCACGCAACCTGACTGCTCATCTACTGGCCCCCTCTGGGACCTCTGAACATGCATCTGGCTCTGCAGGTAGAGAAAAGAAAGCAATCTGGGAGGAATTGAAATATTCCCTCCTGTGCAAATTGTTTCTTTCTGTGCTGGCAAGTCCAAGGTGTTCTGACAAAGGTCAAAAGGATTTATTTTCTTTCATACACTAGAGGAGGGAATGAAGGCAGGGAAAGGAGAAAGAGAAGGGGCATTACCAGCCCAGGGCCTGGCTCAGAGTCGGTCCTCCATAAATACTTGTTGGAAGAATGAACGTAACCCTTGCTGTTAGAAGAGACCTCTTTAACATTCTTTCATCCCTTTAGCCGTCCATTCCACAACTATTTACTGAGTGCATCTGAGCACTCATTTCTCTTCCCTAAAAAAAAAAAAAAAAAAAAAAATTTTTTTTTTTTTTTATGGGGAAGTTCTACTCTGCCACATGGGGTGGCTGTGAGTTAGAATCTACCCAATGGCACTAACAAAAACAGGAACAATTTATATTTATTGAGAGCTTCCCATGTACCAGGATCTTTACATAGATTTCCCTCATTTAAGCTTTACAACTACCCTGTGAGGTATTATTAGTCCTCAGATTAGTCCAGACTGTCAGCTGGAAGAAGGAGAAGGAGAAGAAGAAGGAGAAGAAGAAGAAACTCAATGTAGCTTATAACTGAAAAATCAGATTTAGCATTCATTAAACCCTTAACATGTGGCAGACACAGTTCTAAGAATTTTACATACATTAATTCCTTTAGTTCTCTAAACACTGCTTCAATGAGGGTACTGCTATTATTTCCAATTTACAGATGGGGACACTTGGATACTGAGATTTAAACAATTTACCGCGGTCACCTAGCTAGTAAGTCATTCTCAATCCCCTTCGTGTGTTTAAGGGAATTGCCTGCTTTATTAGACTCCTTGGAGCCCGGAGTTTGATTCCCATGGAGTACGCAGGAAAGGCCAAACATTCACTTTCCCAGCCTCCCTTGCAACTAGGACATGGGTATATGACTTATGCTTTGCCAATCAGATGCATCTGCTGTGGACTTTGATTTGCAAACTACTGTAGAGAATGTTCTTTGGCAGACGTGGTGGGGGCATTAAGATTGAGTTCCTGTGACAAGGGCTATGGGGCAATGGGCAGCATTGGATGTCCAGGGCCAGAGGGTCAGCAGTGTCTTCCCCAGGCCAATTCTGCTGTATTAATGTGAATGTAATTCTCCAGCCCACCCAATGCTTCTGTGATCTACCATATATCCTTTAAATAAAATCCTTTATTACTCAAATCAGTCAGTCATTTTTTGTTGTTTACTGGATTTGGAAGCAGGCAGCATGCCTCCCAGAGTCCACACTTTTAACCAGTATTCTATGTTGCTTCTAAAGGTATTTCCCAGCTTCAGGTACAGTTGGATCCAGGACCATAAGTGATATCATCAGGTTCCTCCATTTTTTTCTTTCAACTCTACTTTTCCATGTATTGACTTCCCTTTTAGTCACATGGTCCTCTGACAGAGGCAAGATCGCCACCAGTACCTCCAGGCTTATATTCCTACCAGCTCGGCAGCCCTAAAAGAGGAAAAGATCATCTCTTTCCTGATAGTTCGGGGAGGTGTCCTGGCCCTGACTCTTATTGGCCCAAATTTAGTTATGGTCATACTTCAGAACCAATCACTGCAGCCAATGAGAGCAATGAAATAAACTGATTGGTTTAGGTCTAGGTCACAGGTCCACCTGCAGCCGGGTTGGTCTCACCCAAATCAAATGAAGTGAAGGTAAGAGTGGGGTGATTCCCCAAAAGGAAATCAGGGTGAAAAGAAGTTGGGCAGGCAAAATCAAAAGCTGTCCACTACCTCCCTACTTTTAAAGAGAAAGAACCCAAGGCCCAGAGAGGTTGAGTAATTTACTTAAAGTCACACAGCTAGGGAATGGAGAAGTTGGCATTTGAATTCTACCTGACATTAACTGCTCAACATTTGTTACTGCTTTTTCCAGTTGGCTTGCAATAGCTTTCTCGGTTTTGTTTTTCCCATTTCCCTGATTTAAATGTTCTCTGTAAAAAATATTTTAAAATACGTGAAGTTGTAAAGAAGAAAGTAAAATCTCTCTAAACCTCATCACCATATGATGACTAGCGTTAACGTTTTGGTGGGCATTTTTCATGAAACCCTTTATGCATATGGGTAACAGAAACAGCCTTTTATATACAAATCAGAATAAATAATAAGCACTTTTAATCATGGAATGTGGAAATTATCAAACAATATCATTAATATCACATGCAATAAAATTTTGCTGAAGATTATTCAAAAGCGGCTGCAGCAGTATAGCGACAAGGAACTGCCAGAGATTCAAGCCAGATTCAGAAGAGGACGTGGAACCAGGGATATCATTACTGATGTCAGATAGATGCTGGCTGAAAGCAGAGAATACCAGAAAGACGCTTACCTGTGTTTTATTGACTATGCAAAGGCATTTGACTGTGTGGATCATAACAAATTATGGATAACATTGCGAAGAATGGAAATTCCAGAACACATATTTGTGCTCATGAGGAACCTGTAAATAGATCAAGAGGCAGTTGTTCAGACAGAACATGGAGATACTGTGTGGTTGGTTTAAAGTCAGGAAAGGTGTGTGTCAGGGTTGTATCCTTTCACCATACCTATTCAACCTGTAGAAACCCTGATGGTGTAGTGGTTAAGAGCTATGGCTGCTGACCAAAAAGTCAGCAGTTTGAATCCACCAGGAGCTCCTTGGAAACCCTATGGGGCAGTTCTACTCTGTCCTATAATGTCACTATGAGTCGGAATTGACTCGATGGCAACGGGTTTGGGTTGTTTTTTTTAAGTATTCAATCTGTATGCTGAGCAAATAATCCGAGAAGCTGGACTAGATGAAGAACATCAGGATTGGAGGAAGACTCATTAACAACCTGCATTATGCAGATGACACAACCATGCTTGCTGAAAGTGAAGAGGACTTGAAGCACTAACTAATAAAGATCAAAGACCACAGCCTTCAGTATGGATTATACTTCAAGATAAAGAAAACAAAAATCCTCACAACTGGACCAATAAGCAACATCATGATAAATGGAGAAAAGATTGATGTTGTGGAGGATTTCAATTTACTTGGATCCACAATCAACGCCCATGGAAGCACCAGTGAAGAAATCAAAAGAGCCATTACAGTGGGCAAATCTGCTGCAAAAGACCTCTCCGAAATGTTGAAAAGCAAAGATGTCACCTTGAAGACTAAGGTGCGCCTGACCCAAGCCATGGTGTTTTCAATAGCCTCCTATGCACGTGAAAGTTGGATGATGAATAAAGAAGACGCCTTTGAATTGTAGTGTTGGAGGAAAAACTTAAAAAAAAACTTTTTTTTTTCTGGTGTTGGAGAATATAGAGTGTACCACAGACTGCTAAAAGAATGAACAAACCTGTCTTGGAAGAAGTACAACCAGAATGCTCCTTAGAAACAAGGATGGCGAGACCACGTCTCACATACTTTGGATGTGTTGTCAGGAGGGATCAGTCCCTGGAGAAGGACGTCATGCTTGGTAAAGTAGGGAGTGAAAAAGAGGAAGATCCTCAGTGAGATGGATCGACACAGTGGCTGCAACAGTGGGCTTCGGCATAACGACGATTGCGAGGATGGCGCAGGACTGGGCAGTGTTTCGTTCTGTTGTACAGAGGGTTGCTATGAGTCGGAACCGACTCGATGGCACCTAACAACAACAAGTCGTGGACGTCCTTTTTTAATGTGATTTTTTTCCCCCCTTACCTACCTCATTTTCCTCTCCTTTCCGGTTCTTTATTAATCTCCCTCCCTTCCTCCACACCCTTTGGTTCAAGATAACCCGTGTTAACAACTGATGTGTGTATCTGCAGACTTGTCTCCAAACCAAAATAGTCTTACACAGTTTTATATATCCCTCAGGCAAACCAGTTGCCATTGAATCAGTTCTGACTCAGGGCAACACCGTGTGTGTCAGAGTGGAACTGTCCTCCACGGGGTTTCAACAGCTGATTTTTGGAAGCAGACCACCAGGTCTTTGTTCCCAAGCACTTCTGGGCAGACTTAACCCACCAACCTTTCAGTTAGCAGCCTAGGGCTTACATGTTTGCCAACACCCACGGATGGTCCCTCTCTCTCTACAGAGAAAATCCTGCTTATAATTCCTGTGATAATCATTTTTGAAGGACAGTAGGTCACACTAATGGTGGCATTTTAGACACCCATAAACCTGTTGCGCTGGAGTTGATTTCGACACATAGAGACCCTAGAGGACAGAGTAGAACTGCCCCCAGAGAGTTTCCAAGGAGTACCTGGTGGATTCGAACTGCCAACCTTTCAGTTAGCAGCCTTAGCACTTAACCACTACGCCAACAGGGCTTCCATTTTGGACACCGGAGAGTGGCTATTGAGACAGATTTCAACCGTGGAGGAAGCCCTTCTTGGCACCCCCAAAATGGCGTTGCTTAGGTACCTTAAGGTAAGCTTATTCCCCCACACTTCCGCGGTGGGTGTGGGAAGATTGAAGGTGGGCGCCCGCTGTCCGCACCGCAGAGACAGGCCTCGGCTGGCCCCCTGTCGTGGCTTGCAGGAATGCTTGCTGGCTTGTCTGAGAGGCTGAAGGACCTGCAAAGTCACCGTGCCTGGAGCTCCTGAATCCAGGCCAGGTAGCCTCGTCCCCCTCCCCAGGCCTGTCAGAGCTTCTTTCTCTCTTTGTGGGTTTTCTTCTTCTTTCTCCTGCGGGGCAGTTTTAGCCAGCCAGGGACTAATTGCTCTGTCCTCAGATCAATAGGCCTTGGGAAGGACCCGACGGTCTCTGGGGACGCACTTCGCCGCTCCTGCGGAGGAAACGTTTTCTTCCTGACTCTGTTTCACTGGTGTTAAGCTTCGTCAGCTTTATTAAGGCATCTGCCTAGAGAGCATCCGTTGGCACCAACCCAGAACCTGGAAGAAATCAGCGGCTTATTCATCCCTCAAAATCCAGCTCTGCAGCGGGAGCTTGGAATTTTCTTTTTTTGTTTGTCAGTCACCATCATGCTTTAACACGGTTTTAAAGCTCCTTCTTGGCTGGAGTTAAGTGCTCAGGTAGCATTTGAAATGAATGATGGAATAGTCCGTGTAAAAAAAAAAAACCTTTGCCATGGAGTCGATTCCGACTCTTAGCGACCCTATCAGCACTTGGTAAATGGTTGATGAAGGAGAATCACAGAAGATAATGCGTGTGAAACTGGTGCGTAAACTGAATAATGAAAATTTACTGAGCTAGGCGGGGAGGCAGCCTTATCCATTGGCGCCATCTGCTGGAATTTCCTTACCACAGCAGGTCCGTTTCTGCTTTAGTGGCATATGAGGGCACCGGCTTCTGGAAATGCAGACAAAGAGCTGAGTACACACGGGAGAATAAATTTCAGCAAAACGTTTCCTTCTCCTTTGCCCTGGATCTCCCTGTTACTCCACCAAGATGATTTTTTAAAAATATAATACCACTACCAACACGTTAGCACATGTTTTCTGCACATGTGTGCCAGACACTGTGCTAAGTGCTTATATCCCTTCATCCTCACGGCAACCCTGAAAGGCAGGTACTATGATTATTGCATCTTTGTAGATGAAAAATCTGAGGTTAATAGAGGCTAATAGTGGACTTACGATGCCCACGGCCACATAGTCCGTATTTGGGATGACTCGAACCCAGTTCCCTCTGACTTCAGAGCCTGTTGTGGGTCAGGCTCCCCAGGAAGCAGGCTCTGAGATGGATAGCTGCACGCAGGAAGTTGATTGTGAAGCTCTCTCAGGATCATATCTGCAGAAGGGAAAAGTTGAATGGCAATGCAGTCTCAACAGAGGCTGCGGCTGATGTCACAGGGAAATATGGAGCTGGGGTCACCTTCAGAATTGTTTCGGATTAAGGCAAGGAGGCTGGACCTTGGACCTCCCCCAGCATCTCTGGATGCAGACTGTCCCTGGAAGAGGGTATGACCATGGGCCAGGTTGCTCTCTTCAGCTGAGGACAAGTCCCCAGGAGGGACTCAGCTGAGACTTGTTGGCAGCCAATACTCCTAGCAGCTGGGGGAATGAGTGCTTCAGTCCCAAAGTGAGGGGTTTGAGCAGTGCACCACACTATCTACTACAGAGCCCACACACCTATGCCACACACATTGCTGCTCAAACAAGGGGAATGGCTTGTAGATAGACAACATCGGCGTCATGGGTGAGTAGAGGGAGGATTTAAAAAGTGAGAATGACTCTTCCCACCACCCACTCATGAGCCTGTGACCCAGGCTATGGTTGCCATCCAGCTAAAATAACCAATGCATTTTGGCCAATTCACACACAAATAGTATACGCATTATTTTATGGATTCTAAACCATTGACAAAGAAATCAAATACAATGTTCGACTCGCCGGGCAAGTGATGATGAAGGATTCCTTGACACCCTTCAATAAGAAAGTGAAGACCGGAGCGAGGGCCACAAACTGACTAATGTGTTAGAGTAGCTGATTTAGCAATGATTTTGTAGTAGGTTAAATTGTTCAAAAACATATCACTCCCTCCCCCTCACCACCTCTACGGGAGAGTGCCTTTTTGATGTTGGGTTTCCTTGAAGTTGGACTTGATCATGTGACTTCTTTGGCCTACTGGAGAGCAGAGCATACACTTTCTCACCCACTGGCATCAGGCTTGGCTATATGACTTGCTTTGCCCAATGGGCTCTTAGTAGTTGTAACTCAACCACTGGCTTGAAAGGTGCTTGCAAAGGGGGAGACTCTTACGCTTCTGCCAGCACCAGAGAACATGCTCTGGCTGGTCTGCTTGTCAAGGAAGGTGAGAGACGCATAGAGCAGACCTTGACCCTACCTGCAGCTTGAAGCCAAGCCCAGCCAAGCTCTGCTGAGCCCAGCCTAGATCAGCCAACCTGCAGAAGTGTGAGAATAAATGATTGTTGTATTAAACCACTGAATGTTTGGGGCAGCTTGTTCTGCAGCAATAGGTGACTGATACACATTTACGAGGCTATGTCATAGACGTGTCAAGAGTAATTTTGACTGTATATAATTTTTCCTTAAGAACTGTCTTTAGGCCTAATCTCCACATTGGTTGAGACTCCTATACTAATAGATACATGGGGGAAATTGGGATGGGTGTTTTTCTCAGTATCTGGGGCAGAGATGGTTAAGTGTTCCCTTATATGTATCTCTTTTTCTTTTGTAATGCAACAAGAAACTCCAGGGTTCCTAAAACATCAGGAAACAGGGCTATAAAACCTGCATAGCCCCTAAGAAGGTGAAATCTAATTTCTACCAAATATGCCCATGAGGATACTGGACAAGGAAGAGCCTCCCAAAGGACAGAGCCAGGGGCCATACAGGTCAGAGGGCAGGGACACCCCTCCTATAATGCAGGGACAATTCAACTGTCAGAGAAGGAGGTCTCTTGCAATTCCTGCCCAGTAAGCTTTAATAGTGAGCCAGCAATGGCCTTGGATTTCCCAGTCTCCCTTATACAGAGAAGAATCCTGTCCCAGCCCCAGTTATTGTGTTCCTATTCCACCATTGTATATGGGGTGTGCCGGGGGCAGGTAACTTTGTCTTTTTGTTCATAGGCCATCATACTAGAGGAGCCACCTCCAGATCTGATGGACAGGATTCATAACCTAGATATCCTGGACTTCGAATGGTATTTGGAGGTCAGCTCCCTTGTGTGGGAGAAAGACTGCATAAGGGCATACTGTAAACAAAACAATTTGTTGTCTCTCTATATCCTGCCTCCCCTTGTTCCATAGTTAAGAACCCACCATGTTTACCTAGGCTCATGGTCCCCTAGAATAAACACCAAATTGCACAGCCTCCCTTATAGCCAAGTGTGGCCATGTTACTGAGTTCTGTCCAAAGAGCTGTAAATTAGACAATCACATAGCAACTTCTAGAAAACGTCCTTAAAAGGCAGCTGGTTGTACCCTAATTCTCCCCCTTTTTTCATGGTCTTTTCCTCCTTCCTGCTGGCTGAGGTGCAGATGTGATGGCAGGAGCCAGAGCAGCCACTTTGGACCATGAGATGAGCTTGGAAATGGCAACTGCACAAAGTAACAAGATAGAAGGAGTCTAAGTCCTAGAAGTCTTCACGGTACAAATGACCAAATTGCCCCAAACCTCCTATCTCCAACTTTCACAGGAGAGGGGAAATAAAAGTTTCTAACTTGTTTGAGTCACTGATATTTGGCATCTCTGTTATTATTAGTCAAACCTAACCCTATCTGATACAATAACCAACTATTGAGGATTCATACTCTCTACAAGCAGTTGGAAAGAAACAGATCTTTTCTTTTGTTGTTGCTATTAGTAGCAATAAATTTTGCTGTTAGTACCAATAACACTAAAATTTTATGTTTGGAAGTGATTCAGTGTACTTGAAAAAAAAAAAAAGACTGGAGTTAGAAGACCCAAGTTCTAGTCCCATTTCTATAGCAAATTGTGTGCTCTTGCATAGTTCCCTCATCAGTAAAATGAACGTTTGGGAGAGGAAGTAGAATCACCAAAAAACATATAAAAAATTGCTTACCTTCTTCTATGGCAATAAGAGAAATGCAAATTAAAACAAGCAGATACAATTTCACACAGATCAGATTCACAAATTCAAAACGCCTTTTAATTCTAGGTGTTGATGTGGGTACGGGGAAAATCAGCATTTTGCTACAGTGTTGACGGGCATATTACTAGGTACAACCAATGTAATTTAACCACTTTTAATAAAGCTGAAAAATGTACACATTTTGTGATCTAGCAGCTCCACTTCTAAATATACATCCTAGAGACACTCCATGAGCTGCTCCAGGGTCTTCACTGCAGTGTTGAGCAAACAACCTGTAACATCAATGTGTGTTATAGAAATGCAATCAATAAATACATTGTGGTATATTCAGGCAATGGAGTAATGTCACAACAGTGAAAATCAACCAGATCGGTAAATCTAAATGTGTTAAGTCTTAAGAACTTAACGCTGCATGAAAAATGTGAAGAGCACAATGATCCACGCAATAAGATGGCATTCGTATAAAACTGTAAAGCCCACAAAGCAACTCTATGTATTGTTCATGGATATATACCCCAAAAAACCAACCCAGTGCCGTCGAGTCGATTCCAACTCATAGCGACCCTGTAGGACAGAGTAGAACTGCCCATAGAGTTTCAAAGGAGCGCCTGGTGGATTCGCACTTAACCACTACGCCGCCAGGGTTTCCATGGATATATACATATGTGGTAAAAATATTAAAACATGGTAGGAAAATATACATAACCAATCTCCTTGAGGAGAGAGGGAGAAGAACAAAGTAGGAAAGGATGTAAAAGTGATTTCAACTTCATTAGCAATTGTGATGATTAAAGTTGTGTGTCATCTTGGCTGGGCCATGATTCTCAGTGGTTTGCCATGATGTAGTTTGGCAGTTACGTAATGATGTAGTCATCCTCCATGATGTGCTCTGATGTGATCAGCCAGTGAATTGTAAGGGGAATTTCCTCAGGAGTGTGTCCTGCATCCAATATGTATATATGGATATTCTGGCAAAGTTCTCTTGCTTGCTCTGGATCCTCCATCTGGCTCGTCATCATCTGACCTTCAGTGCTTGGGACTTGAGTGAGTGACCTGCTGTACTGCCTGCCAGTCTTGGGGTTTGTCACTCTCTGCAGCCTGTGAGTCAGTGGCCTGCCATCGTACCTGGTGTCATGGATTGAATTATGCCCCCTAAAAATGTATCAATTTGGTTAGGCCATGATTCCCAGTATTCTGTGGTTGTCCTCTATTTTGTGATTGTAATTTTATGTTAAAGAGGATTAGGGCAGGATTGTAACACCCTTACCTGGTCACATCCCAGATCCAATGTAAAGGGAGTTTCCCTGGGGTGTAGCCTGCACAACCTTTTATCTCTCAAGAGATAAAAGGAAAGGGAATTTAGCAGAGGGGGGGTACCTCATAGCACCAAGAAAGCAGTGCCCGGAGCAGAGCGTGTCCTTTGGACCCAGGGTCCGTGCGTAGAGAAGCTCCTAGTCTGGGGGAAGATTGATGAGAAGGCTGACAAAGAGAGAAAGCCTTTCCCTGGAGCTGATGCCCTGAATTAAGATTTTTAGCCTACTTTAGTGTAAAGAAATAAATTTCTCTTTGTTAAAGCCATCCACTTGTGGTGTTTCTGTTATAGCAGCACTAGATGACTAAGACACCTGGTGATCTTGGATTCGCCAGCCTCTGCAGCCCGTGAGCCAGCTACCTGACCTGCTGATCTTGGGTTTGTCAGCCCCTGCAGCTATGTCAATCAGGAGAGGCCTCCAGCCTGAGCCTGACCCACAGACTTGGGACTTCAGCCTCTACAACCAAGAGAGCCATTTCCTTGAGATGAATCTAAATCTCTCTCTCTGTCTATATATATATATATATAATTGATATAATTGGCCTTCTATATCCATGGGTTCTGTATTGGCGGGTTCCAAACCTGTGGATTCAACCAACAGTGAATCGAAAATATTAAAAAAAAAAAGTGATGTGTAGGCATCCCCTGCTGTGCCTGCCAGCCATTTCACAGACCCTCAGTCTCTCTCCAGCACTTGGTATTTGAGCACCGTTCACCTCACGTCTGATGTGTACCATGTAGTTAGGCCTACAATGGTTGCGTCTGTACTGAAGATGTACAGACTTCTTTTTTCTTCTCATTTTTCCCTAAACAATACAGTATAACTACTTACATAGCATTTATATTGTATTAGGTATTATAAATAATCTAGAGATGATTTAGAGTATACAGGAGGATATGTGTAGGTTATATGCAAATTCTATGCCATTTTATAAAAGGGACTTGAGCATCATGGATTTTGGTATCTGTCAGGGGTCCTGGAACCAATCCCCCGTGGATACCAAGGGATGACTGTATATATACTTCACTGGTTTTGCTTGTCTAGAGAACTTAGCCTAAGACACTATGCAATAAAAATATATTATTTAAAATACAGCAGGTGTTTTCCTACTTAAATGCTAAAAAATATCGCTCTTAAAATACACACATAAACATCCAATAAACTAATGGTTCTTTTTGCCCAGCTGGTACTCCGAAGAAGGAGACTGGAGGCGGATCGTTCTGTGAACTTTCCAAGGCTAGAGAGGAAGTACTGAAGCGTGACAAGTCCTTGTCACTTTCTCTGCAGGTAGAAATTGTCAGAGCCTAGACACCTTGTAAAACTTATTTCTGGTTCAGCTATCATAAAATGGAAATGCAGATTCATAATATTTTTTTTTTTTTTACATTACTGGTGCCTACCTTTCCAATGACCTCATCTACATGAGAACAAAGGAGATTATAGGACCAAAATTCAGTTCTGTGAGTCTAGGAGAACTCTAGTACTCTTGACACAGCCTACCCTTTACCCTTGTCTGGCGAAGTTAATGTGAGGTATGGGAACTCCGTTTCTGATTACACTTACAGGTCTTTCTGAGTCAGGATCTCAGCCCTGTTTTATTAAAATGAAGTCAAAATTGGCATTATGGATACCAAAGACCTCATGCGTAGGTTATATGCAATATTATAACTCATGCCAGTTGCTATGTCAGACTACCACGAAATTTCAACTTCTTATTCAAACCAAACAATAGCCCTCCTGTCTTTGAAATTTACTTTTGACCAGAGTGAAAAGGGCCAGGCTCTCTGATTCAGTGCTTGGTCCCCAGCTTCCTATGTGCCAGGCAGTTACGGTGGTAGCACTAGGAGTGCCAGTAGCAGCCCCAACTTCTCAATCACAGCTATGGGGACTTCGAAACAAGTTTCCCCTGACGTCTGCTACTCTAGCAGCTCTGATGGTGCAGTGATTAAGCGCTTGGCTGCTAATTGAAAGGTTGGCAGTTTGAACCCAGCAGCTGCCTCGAGGGAAAAAGATGTAGCAGTCTGCTTCTGTGAAGATTTACAGCCTTGGAAACCCTGTGGGGCAGTTCTGCTCTGTCCTTTTGGTTGCTATGAGTCAGGATCAACTTGACCAACATGTCTGGTTTTGGGTTTTCTGCTACTACAGCTCTTCCAATTAGTTTGTAAGCATCTAATCCCCCTATTACATTCCTTTCTGCTTAAAATACCTACCATGGTTTCTGTTCCTGTATTCAGGACAGAACCTTGACTGGCGGCAGGTTTAAAAATAATATACAGAAAGTAGAGCCAAAGACAAAAGATGAAAAACAGAAGAAAGGAAAAAAGAATAATAAAATTAAAGAACCAGTTCAGACAGCCAAACATCTGAATAACTGAAGTTCCAGAAAGTGAAAATATAGAAAATGGGGACAGGAAGGGAGGGAATCGTCAAAGAAATATTTTACAACATCCCAGAACCAAAGGAAATGGGTTTTCATGCTGAAAAGATCACTGAGGAACAATTAGACAGTATGTGTCTCCTGATATGATGCCAGGGGAAATACACAGTCCCATGTATAAAATATTCGTACCAAAAAAATTGAAGCAGAATCTACTCAAGCCTCTAGATCTAAGTACCAGTCTACAAGACATATAAGAGATAGTGTAACATTCTAAAAACACCACTAGGGTCCAATCAGCCACATCTAAAAAAAAAAAAAACACATCTAGGCTATGAGAAACTCTGTAAAATAATTTACACAGTTTCTTCAACAAATAAATTATATAAGAAAAGGAGGAGGAGGGGAAACTACTACAGATTAAAAGAGATTTAGCAACCAAATGCAACATGAAGGCCTAGTTTAAATCCTGATTCGAATAAACCAACATAAAAAAGGTATTTCTGAGACAATCAGGAAAAAAAAGTAAGGAATTATTAATAATTTCCTTAAGTGTAATAATGGAATTATGCTTATGTTTTTTTTAAAAAAACTGATCTTTTAGAGCTACATACTAAGATATTTATGAATGCAATGATATGTTTGGGATTTGCTGTAAAATATTCCTGCCCCCTCCCCCGCAAAAATGTGAGAAATTGATAGAATAGTAAAATAAAGCTGGATTATGGATATACCTGGTGGTTTACTGTACTTTCTACTGTACCCTCTAGTTTTGTGTTTATTTGAAATTTATCATAATAAAAAGAAAAAGAAAGGAAGGAGGGAAGGAAGAAGAAAAGAAGAAAAGAAGGAAGGAAAAAGAAAGGAAATACACTAGCTGTCTCAAGTTTATTCTTATGAGACAAGCTACCAACTGAGAGAGTATCTTAAGAAACCATATATTCAACAAGAACCTAACAACAACCAAAATATATATAAAACTTCACCAATTTAACAACAGAAAGACAAATAACCCAACCACAGAATGGGCAAAGGACTTGAATAGACATTCTCCAGAGAGGACATTCAAGTGGCCATCAATCACATGAAAAGATGCTCAGCATCATTAGCCGTCAGAGATATGCAAATCAAAATCACAATGAGATACCATTTCACTCCCACTAGGATGGACAAGATAAAAGAAAAAAAAAACAGGAAACAACAAACGTTGGTGAGGATCTGGGGAAATTGGAATCCTTATCTATCATTGGTGGGGATGCAAAATGGTGGTGAGCTGGGTACCTACTAACTGTTGTAAAACCTTTTTCCTTTATGCAAAATGTTGCCACTTTTCTTTTTTAATACTGCCTTGGACTCAATAAAAAATCTTTGTGGAATTTAAGGCTCATGTATCACCTCTTTTAGCAAATCTTTCCTGATCTTCTAATATATCCCCAAACTTTACCCAGGCTTCTATAAGACCACGCACATATATATTTCCATGATTTTCATTTACCACATTATATTTTAATATCTCTTTTGTGTCCCTATCAGATAATACACTTTCAACTTTAAATTAAAAAAAAAAAATCTGCCACAAGGTGACTTAAACTTTAAGGAAATTTGTTATTTCACGTACGAGCAAGTCTAGAAAGACCGTAGTCTTTAAAAAAGGGTTGGTCAATTCAGAAGTTTATCACTGTTATCCAGTACGCAGATTCTACCGCTCTGTTCTGCATCATCATCAGGCTGCTAACAAGGAGGCAGCAGCATTTCCGAGCTTCATATTCAGACATAATAATGTCTGTTTTGGATTGGATTGTGTCCCCAAAAAAGATATGTTGAAGTCCTAACCCCAGTTACCTATGAATGTGACCTTGTTTGGAAACAGGATTTTTGAAGGTGTTATCAGTTAAATTAACATGAGGTCATACTGGAGTACCCAAAAACAAACACCCAGTACCCTCGATACTGGAGTAGGGGGGCTCTAATGCAATCTGAGTGGTGTCCTCTTTATACAACACATAAAGAGAAGAAACATAGACAAGAGGAAGACAACCATGTGACAATGGCACTATGCTACAGCTTCAAGCCAAGGAACTCCTGGGACTTCCAGAAGCTGAGCAAGACCAGAAAGGGTCTTCCTCTAGAGCCTTCGGAGAGCATGGCCCTGCCGACACCCTGAACTTGGACTGCTAGCCTCCAGAATTGCGAGACAATAAATTTCTGTTCTTATAAGTCATCCAATCTATGGTGCTTTGTTACATGGGCCCTAGGAAATGAATACCTTCACCGAAAACACAGTAAACTTTTTCCATAAAAGGCCAAATAGTAAAAAGACTTTATGTGCCATACTGTCTCTGTTGCAACAACTCTGCCTCTGTAACACCAAAACCGCCATCAACAATACGTAAACAAATGAGAAGGCCGTGTTGTAATAAAACCTTATTTACAAAAACAGGCGCTAGGTAGAATTTAAGGGAGCTTTTTTTTGGTGGCATAATCGTTTGGCTCTCAGCTGCTAGTCGAAAGGCTGGTGGTTTGAATCCACCGGCTGCTCCACGGAGAGAAGAGCCTTGGAAATTTGTTATTTTGATCTGTTCCTGTAAAGATTTCAGCCCAGGAAATCCTATGGGGCAGTTCTACTCTGTCCTATAGGGTCGCTATGAGTCGGAATCAACTCGATGGGCACACAACAGGTAGAATTTAGCCCATGGGCTGTTGTTTGCCCACACCTGGCCTTTTTGGGCCTAGAATGCAGAGCTGGTGAAAAGAGCTAATCCATGTAACATCTGCAGGCACCCAGGGATGCCCGGCAAAGGACACTTCTCTTCCCTCAAGGCACTGATGACGTCATTTGTGGGAGTAATCAGCTTGAGTCCTCTGGCCCACTAGGCTGTTTTCTGGATGGGGGCATGAGGTACAGTCATGTGACATTAACACTTCAATCTGAGCAGCCTCGGGATTACTGGTGTTTGGCTGCCAAAGACTGATCCCCAGAGAGGTTTTTCCACTAGGAAACCTCACTACGGTTCAAATTTAGAGGTTTTGAAGTTAAACCTACTCTGTGTACACCATACAACAGTGTAGAATGTGGGTAGTACAGGGGTCACTGACACAAATTCCTACAAAACAGGCAACATAAATGAGGAAAGCAGGCTCAGGTGGGGAGGGGACCCCTTGGAAAACCCATACGTAATATAGCAAGGGCACTCTTCGGCTTCAGCCAATTATTGCCACACAGAAATGTGGACCCAGAGCTGTCCAACAAGGAAGAAATGCCAATTTCCAAGTGAAATCTGTTTGTAAAAAACATTGGCAACTAATTCAAACTGTTTAGAAATACTGGACATGGCATACTGGAAGGATAAGAGGTCATCCGATAAAACTGGGGTGTTTCAGACGTGGAGAAATAGGAGGTAAAGGCTGAAAGTAAGGCAGCTTCTGGAGAAGGTTGATTGTCACACTAAAGGAGCTTACATATTGTCTTCTAGGTCTGAGCAGTCACCAAAAGATTTAAGCAAGGAAAGCACGCATTAGAACAGCATTTTAAAAATATCACTCTGGCAGTTGATGAGTGCATGGCTGGGTAATGAATTAGGTGGTTATCACTATAAAAAAAAGGGTAAAGGACATGGAGGACAGTACTATTCTGATACACATGGGGAACTGGTTAATTTTTTTTTTTTTTAAAGGAGAGACTTTGGAGGCCTACTTACTTTTTACCTTCTCCTACCCGACTGTAAACTCCCGTGTGTCTTATTCACTGCCACGTCCCCAGCGCTAAGCACAATACCTGGCAATATGGTAGGTGCTTGATAAATATTTGTTGAAAAAAATGAACAAGCGGGAGGGAACGCAGGCAAGAGGAGTTTTGAAGAACTGGGTTTAAGGGTCACCTGCCTCGGAGGAAGAGAATGTTGCGTGAGAGCTGTCAAGGGAGTTGCGAGCCTTGGGAGGCCCGTTTCCTTCTCTTAAGCTTCCTCCCCGAGCCTTGGGGAGGGATATCTCAGTGAAGCGATCGCACGCACTGCGACCTTCGCCATCGAAACCTGGCGCTTTACGTGGCCTCTTCCGTTTATGAAAGGGGGAATTAAGCACCTTGATAGGGTGAAGGGAGGATTAAGTGACAATTTAGGGGATGAGCAATTTCTGTTCTTCACTTGGTCCTGCCTTTTCAAAGCACACAGGAAAAAGGGATGGGCCTCAGCCTCCGACCTCGTGAGGATTACTTTGGGGTGGAGTGGGAACCGATGACTGGAGTCTCTGGGCTGGTCCAGGCGAATTCCCAGCCTAGGTAGAGAGAATAACCCTGATGCCCCCATTCCACCTAAACCCAGTCCCGTCTCCCTGTCCTTGTTCCCACAGATCCCTTTCTCCGACCCTCGCTCTCAGCTCCGCCCTCTACCCTCCCTCCCGCTTCTTCTTCCCGCGCCCCTCGCTTCCCCCCATTTCCGTCCCCTTCCCCTTCTTCCTCCGCGCTCCCACCCTAGGCCCACCGCACTTCCCCGCCCAGCTGCATCCCGCTCCCCTTCCTCCAGCCTCCAGCCAGTGCCCCTCCCGCGAGGCCGGTGCAACCCCGTGCCCCGCTCGCCCAATGACGAGACGGCGCAGGGGCGGGGAGGGGCTTGGGCCGGAGCGGAAGTGGCGACCGGAGCGGAAGTGGAGCTGCCGCCACCCGCCGCCGATTCCGGAGCCGGGGTAGCTGCCGCCGCCGCTGCCGTCGCCGCCTGAGAATTGGGGTTGGGAAGGAAGCGGTCATCGCGCTCTGAGCTTCGCTGGGAAGTGTCTTTGCTGCCTGCAGTCCTCCTACGGTGAGTGCGCGCCGGGTCCGCCCAAAGCCCCTGGGAACCCAAGCCTGAGGCTCCTTTTCGGCTCCGGCGGCCGCGCGGGTGGGCTCCGGCGAGAGCCGAGCGGCCTTCTAGGTCCCGCGCGGCCGCCTGCGGTGCGGGCCTGTTCTCACCGCGGCCCCTCCCTGCTTCCGGGGCCGGGCCCTTTGCCTCCTCGAGCGGCGCGGGCCTCCCTCGCCTCCTGCGGCCCTGCCCTGCCCTGGCGGCGGGGTGCGGTTCCATGCTGAGCCGGCCAAGACCGCCGACCGTGGACCCGGGGCCCTCCCTCTCCAGCTCCGATCCCCGCGCGACCCCTCCCTTCGCCGCAGGCGGCGAGAGCGGCCCCTTTCAGCTCTATCACCTCCTCCTCCCTGTTTTCCGGTTTCCAAAAATTGAGATATAACCAAATACGGGCGAGTTCTCGAGCCCCGGGGCCCGTGCATCACTCTCTTTGGATGAGTAAGGGGTTTAACCTTGGGAGACAGCGGGGGGGAAAACCCCCTCCCACTTTGCAGTAAAGCCATTTCATCGTCGTTCATTGGTTATGGAGCCTGGGAGGACCCGAGATTAACCCGGGAAGCACTGGGCTGAGGTTTTGAGTTAAGAAAATGCATTTGTTGGAACCGGTTACTGAGTTAGGTGGAATCCCCAGGGGGAAAAAAAAAATTATCAAAGGCTGGGAATCCAAGCATTTTCCCACAGCATTTACCTTCATTTAATGCTCAGGTATTTTGTGTCCTCCCCCGAAATTCCCCCATACTGTATGAGAGCATGTTTTTTGGTCTGAAATTTGCTTGGTGGCCTCCCTGGTGGTGAGGAAGGAGTGGACATGATTTGTGCCCCTTTTTTTCAGAAAATAAATACACCCTTGTCTATTGCAAATGGAGAACTCGCACGTAACGGGGCTTTCAAAGGTGGCAGTATTGGTAAGACAATTTGCCAACCTTTCGATAAAAATCATGTCTCTTGTGCTTGCCCTCACTGCATTTCTCTTTGTTAAGGCTAGGTAGCATCAAGCTCTGATTTTACTTGGCCTGTGTGGGAGATGGAATTTGGCAAGACGATGTCATGATCATAGAAAATCAGACAGCCACAGAAGCCAAAGCAGAAAGGTGAAGGGCTTGTAAGAATATGAAAATCGTCTGGACTTCTCTCTCTGTCTCAAATGTTCGGATGCAGTGTATAGAACATAACGCTGTTTATAGAATTGGATATGTATGCGGCTACTTAGCTTTTTGCGTTTTCCTTTTGGAAATTTATAAATATTAGTCCTTAATGAATTTTTTCTTGACTGCTTCTAGTACACCCATTTCTTTTTTGGGGATGGATATCAGTGGTCTGAGCCCCTCATTTTTCTAGAATTCATGCCCTTAGCAGCCCATGTTGTGGTGAGGGGAAAACCTATCGGTTTTACTGGACACAAGTGAGAATTTAAGTGTGGCTTTCAAAACGGAAGGCTGATGATCCAGTGGCAGCTGCTGAATTATTTTCCTAATCTTTCGTTTCAGTGAGATAAGAAACCATTCACTCATCTTACAGATGCAGTCTTTATGAAAAATGAGGCGATTTGGCCTAGGCCACACACCTAGTTTTTAGATTGAATATCCTCATTCATCGGTAGCAAATATTTATGGACTGTCAGTCCCAGGAGTATGGCTCCTACCCTATAATCTTCTGTACATTTCCCATCATGCAGTGCCTGTGTTAAGTTGAAGCCATTTTAGAATTGGAGCTCTATAGATCAGCTAGGCAGGCTCCATAAAACAGGCTGGGCAAATTCCCATGATGCTAGTTCCCTAGGCTGTGTCTCCGGAGATTTGGAACTGCAAAAAGTGCGTTTTGCCCATTTGGCTGTGTGGATACAGAAGCGAAAAGAGCAGTGAACCTGGAGTCAGAGAAATCTGATTCAGGTCTTGCCTGCAGCATTTTCTAGCTGTGTGAACTTCAGCTTATTACTTAAATCTCTGGTTCTTAGTTTCCCTATCTGCAGAGTTGCCATGAGGCATTTTTACAACCTGTAAATTGTTAAATATAAGCTTTTGGTTTTGTTTTTTAACCACAGTGTTCACTGCTAATGGCTTTTTTCTTCAGTTGTAACCTGATGAAACCGAACCCTCTTGTACACATGTTGCTTTCAAAAAATATTATTGTAGAACTTTATTTTGTATATACCATTTCTGGTCTTTCCGAGCCCATGTTCTCATCTGTACAACGGGAATGGTAATGTAGTCTTAGCTGGGTTGTTGCGGCGAATCCAATAATTAAAATAAGTATCTGGCACATAGTAGTAAGTGTTTGATGTTATTCGATCATGTATTCATGAACACAAACACACAGAAACATGTATGTAGGTAGATGTATGTATGCATTCCATCTATTTGGGATTTATTTATCAACCGATGAGGTAGCATCAGGCATAGCTACCGCTTATCACTTACAATGTGACAAGCTTTGCTGTAAGCACTTTACACATATAAACTCAGTCCTTATAACACCCAACAATAGATAACTCTGTTAGCCTCATTTTACAGAAGAGGAAACGCAGGCACAGAGAAGGTAAATAATTTTCCCAAGGTTACACAGATGGTAAGTGCTGGAGCCAGGAATCAAACCAAGGCAGTCTGGCTCCAGGGAATGATAGATTTCTAAGTGTGGTAGAACAACACATGCATTTTCTTCTTGTGAACACCGTTTAGTCCTTAGTTTTTCTCTGCATGTATTCTACTAAAATAGATGTGTTTGAACAGGAATTTTAACTATTTTTGAATATATAATTTATTGGGAGGAAATATCTCCACCCTAGGGAGCGCTGGTGGCACAGTGGTTAAGTGCTCAGCTGCTAACTGAAAGGTGGGCAGTTCGAATCCACCAGCTGTTCTGCAGGAGAAGGATGTACCAGTCTGCTCCCATAAAGATTATAGCCTTGGTAACCTTATGGAGCAGTTCTCCTCTGTTGTATAGGGTCTCTGTGAGTTGGAATCGACAAGATGGCGACGGGGTACGGGTATCTCCATCCTGGCGCGTAGGGATCCCTTAATACTGCTGGTGTACATTAGTAACAAGCCTGTGAAAAATCCAGTTTTTCTAGTACTTGCTTCATACTTAGGGAAAAAGCTCATCAGTTACTTTGTGGCACATGGATTTATCCATCCCTAGCTTCTTCATCTTAGGGAATTTGGTCAGGATCATCGTTATTTATTTCTGTTTATTATATTGCTTTCCCTGTAGACTTTTAGACTTCCCATATTTTGTTGAGGAGGAGGAGATGAGGGACTATATCTATGTAAGTAGAAAGCAAGTTCTAAATTATAACATCCTGTTATGCTGCCTGTTCTTTCATTGGCATCAAACTATGAGGATACCTGAGAGCACGAATTAAAATTTACTTGTAAAGGTGCTTTAAGTTCCTTGGTTTCTGTGTTTTTCTAAGGGAGGCGACAATTCACGCTAGCCCGGGTAAGAAATTACATAATAGCAACTTTCAGGCTTTGAAACCACTTGGCTGTCTACGTGAAGATGGTCCTGGTAGTCATCTACATGGAGCCCTGGTGGCGCAGCCCTGGGCTGCTAGCCAAAAGGTCGGCAGTTGAATCCACCAGCGACTCCTTGGAAATCCTATGGGGCAGCTCTACTCTGTCCTATAGGGTCGCTGTGAGTCGGGATGAACTCAGCCGCAACGGGTGTGGTTTTTTTGGTTTAGTCATCTACGCGTCATGATGGAGAAACTAGCAGTTGGAGCTGGAATCTGAGGGAATTTTTCTAAGGTTGATACTGGAGGAGGAAAATCAGACTAATGTGCAGTTTTTTGTAATATGTGTACTACAAACCACTCATCCTGCCGCTTTCTCAGCTAAAAGAACTCCAATCAGCATAGTTCATGTAGTTCTGATACTTGGAATGAGATGGAAATGATTGGTGGCCTATTTTGCCTCAAAAGAACAAGTCATTCTGAGCTGACTGTAGGTTAGGGAAGATGATTTAAAAAAAAAAAAAAAACTGGCTAGTCCTCTTATGTAAGTTTTTTCCTGTACTGATTAGTTTATTTCATTGTTTTTCCAAAGAGACCGGACAAGAAAAGTTATTTCTGAGTGTCCTTGATGCCTTGACGAGGACGAGGAGCCCTGGTGGTGCAGTGATTAATCGCTCGGCTGCTAACTGAAAGGTTGGTAGTTCGAACGCACCAGCTGCTCAGACGACGGAGAAAGATATGGCAGTCTGCTTCCGTAAACATTTACAACTTTAGAAACCCTACGGGGCGACTCTGCTCTGTCCTAGAGGGCCACTATGAGTCAGAGTCGACTCAGTGGCGACCAGTTTGGTGTTTGCTTTTGACCAGGGCAAAGAGATCAAAGGCTATAATAAAGTAGATATGAGCCCTCTCATTTGTTATTATTTGCCTTAAAGTTCGTTTGACAGTTTGATAAGTTTTTGGCATATGCTATTTTTAACTTAATTTTATTTTGGTTTTTTTAAGCTAGTTATACTAAAATTTCAACTGTAGTAACTTTACATGACTCTTGAAAAAATTGTCTAGTCCATCTTTTCCGTTAAGTAAGTATTGGAGTTATAATTGATGTTTAGGAAATAGTGAAGCATACAGGAAAGAGCATTAATTTTAAAATGAATGTTGTTTTAGATCCCAGCTCTGCTGTATGTGGCCGTGTGTCCCTGGGCAGGTTAACTCCTGGCATCTGTAATAGGGGTCTCCTTCTTAGATACTTAGGATTACATGAACTATTATAAACTCCTCAGTGCTTGGCACTTCAGGTGGATTTTAAATGGTGGATATTTTGGTTGTAATTATTTACTAAGCCAGTTAGCTGATATGACTTTCTGTATAGCTTAGTAGTTGGATTTTTTTTTTAATCATGGTAAAACATGTATAACATTTGCCATTTTAACCATTTTTGAGTGCATAATTCAGTGACACTAATTACCTTCATTGCTCTGTCCTCTTGGAAACCCTGGTGGTGTAGTGGTTAAGAGCCACAGCTGCTAACCAAAAGGTCAGCAGTTCCAATCCACCAGGCGCTGCTTGGAAACCCTATGGGGCAGTTCTGCTTTGTCCTATAGGGTTGCTGTGAGTCGGAATTGACTCGATGGCAACGGGTTTGTTTTCTTTTTTTAATTGCCTTCTTCATGTTGAGCAACCATCACCAAATGCTTTTCATCATCCTTAACCGAAACTGATTGGATTTTTGAATCTATAAATATAATGATTAGTAGCTGAGGAATATTAGTTTAAAAAAAAAAAAAAAAGAAGGGTAGCGTTGCCTCCTGATTAGAGCTGAGATGGCTCTTTTCAAAAAGGAGTCTAAGGCAGACAATAGATACAGTCTGTATTTTACAGATAAAATATGGTCTGCCTCTTTCTGTCTACACAGGAAAATCAGCCTTCTTCACCTTTAAAAAAAAAATGCATCAATTGATCAAATAGTTTATATTCAACGGGCAGGCATTGTGCTACACATTGGGTGTTCAAAGATGAAAGCCTGAGTCCCTGCCTTAAGCCCACAGTCCAGTGTGGGAGCCAACAGAAACGTTTGAAGTAAACTGTGATAAGCGTTATTTTATAAGTAGGCGTAGATAAGTTAACATGTGTGCTTTCTTTTAAAAGTCTCTAAAAAAAGCAGCCTGGATTTACAAGAAAATGAGGTACGTAATAAGCGTCCCTTAACTGGGGCTGACCATTTGTTCGTTAGCCTTTTGTATGCAATATACTGTGGCTGCCACTTGAGCTCTTACAGTGTGCGGAAACTGTATTAAATGTTTCGCTTCATGAACTCATTTACTCTTTCCAAGAACCCTATTAAGTAGATTGGCCTGTTTTATGGATGAAAAAACTGAGGCTCAAAGAGGGCAGGTATTCTAGAGCTACCTGGGACTGCCCCATATAGAAGTGGCATGTGGTGCTGGTAAATTGGACAGGGTCATTCCATTATATTGGCGAGTCTGAAGCTTTTTTTTTTTTTTTAATTGGTTACCTTGCCCCCCATTACTGCACAGGCTTCATTTGTTTGTTTGGGCCCCAGGCTTTTGACACCACTTTACAAGATCAACAGACGGGCTGTTTTTATGGAACAGAATGAGCATATTGTCTTTTTGGATTGATCAACCCGGGGATCAATTTATTGTCGTATCTGTTGTTGATTCCCATTGTGTGACCTTGGCAAATCACGTAACACCTCCACCGTTGTTTTCAGTGTAACCTTGAGCATTTGGACATCCCTTTAGCAATGATACTCAACAACTGATACAAAAGAGGTCAAGGGATTTTGAAAGAGAGATGTAGTTTTCCTCCACAATTAAATGTCCACTGGATGTAAGTTCTAAGTGTTCTATTTCAGATATGTTGTGTCTTATTTTCTAATAAATGGCCTGTAAATGTTTGAATAAAATTACATTTATTATTAAAAAAAAAAAAACCCCAACCAATTCCATTGCCCTGAGGTCGACTCCGACTCCCAGCAGCCCTGTAGGATAGAGTAGAACTGCCCTGTAGGGTCTCCCAGGCTGTAATCTCTATGGAAGCAGACTGCTGCTGCGTCTTTCTCCCGTGGGGTGGCTCGTAGGTTCGAACTGCTGACCTTTCCGTTAGCAGCCAAATGCTTAACCTCTGAGCCACCAGGACTCCTTGGTATTTTGTATAAAATGGCACACAGACATTCTTAGAGTGGGTGTTTTTCAGTGAATAGTTTTCTTTGAGAGCCAGAAGTACTTAACTTTTTCCGGGTAACACCCACAAACCACCTGGTCCACTTACTTTCTCAGTCCTCCTGCAGTACCCTGGCATCTGTTTTCCTCCAGCAGAATGACTCCAGAACTGTAACTTTTACTTTATGGCACTGTGGATGCCCTCTGGAATGGTACGTCTGAATGCTGTTGAGAATTCACTCTCAGTTCCTTAGACCCCATTGAAACTTTTTTTTTTAATTGTGCTTTAAGTGAAAGTTTACAGATCAAGTCAGTCTGTTATACAAAGATTTGCATACACCTTGCTGTATACTCCTAGTTGTTCTCCCCCTAATGAGACAACACACTCCGTTTTCATGTCCATTCAGCCAGCTTCTGACCCCCTCTGCCCTCTCATCTCCCCTTTAGACAGGAGCTGCCCGCGTAGTCTCATGTGTTTACTTAATCCAAGAAGCGCACTCCTCACCAGTATCATTTCCAATGACATAGTCCAGTACAATCCCTGTCTGAAGAGTTGGCTTTGGGAATGGTTCCTGTCTTGGGCTAACAGAAGGTCTGGGGACCATGACCTCCGGAGTCCTTCTAGTCTCAGTCAGACCATTAAATCTGGTCTTTTTATGAGAATTTGAGGTGTGCATCCCACTGCTCTCCTGCTCCTTCAGGGGTTCTTTGTTGTGTTCCCTGTTAGGGCAGTCACCGGTTGTAGCCGGGCACTATCTTCATTCTTTTGGTCTCAGGCTGATGTAGTCTCTGGTTTATGTGGCTCTTTCTGTCTCCCCGTTGAAACTTTTGAGTCTGGATTTTTAAGATGCCCATCAGTTTCCCTTCTCCAATTGATAATTGTTCTCATTCTGTATCTACTTCGGCTCTTGGTTTCTGTTCCATCTAGAACCACATACTTATACTTTATTGATACGTCTGTTCTTCCTGTCCCCATCTGGAGCTCACTTTTTCTCTCCTATACAGAGCCCTGTTGTTATTAGTTGCCATCGAGGCGATTCCGACCCATGGTGACCTTATGTGTGCAGAGTACAACTGCTCCATAGGATTTTCAAGGCTGTGTCCTTTCAGAAGCAGATGGCCAGGCCTGCCTTCCAAGGTGCCTCTGGATGGGTTTGAACTGCCAACCTTTCTGCTAGTAGTCAAGCACTTAACTGTTTGCACCACCCAGGAACTCCCATCCCATAAAACCAGCCACTTTTAACTTTAAACCTCTTTCCTCAAATTTTAGCTGGTTGCTACTCCAAGGGGAAGCTTTGTAACCCTTAAATATGTGTTTGTCGTCTCATGTCCCTATCATTGGAGTATAAGCTTTGGGAGGGTAGGTCTACACTGTTCCGCTTGTATTTCTTTTCCATTCCTCTCAGTGAATAATCAAGAGTTCTTAGAAAAATTGGTAGTGTTTCCATTTGCAGTTATTTCAGCACACATTATGTCCACTACATTTTCATGAAGTAGCTTAAGAGTAAGAATGTTTGCCTTTTGAGCCTTTCCTCAGACTGGCATTTTATGTACGTTCTCTCACTTCATAGCTATTAGTGTCCGCTTTTAACTTTGGAGGAGACTGAGATTCAGAGAAGTTATAATATGAAAATGTGGAGAAATCACTTTGTTTCTCTTGGGAATCCAGATTTATTGTATGTAGGCCTTGCCTAGCAACGGGTCCTGCTTGTGTGTGTTATATAGCGCTTCGGTAATTCCTGACACGTAGTAGATAACGGAATCCTTGTTTTAAATTTCTAACAAATTGTTAAACTCAATTAAAGTTCATTATTCTAGAGTTAAGTTTGTTCGTTTTCCCAGAAAACAAAACATAGCCAAAAGTTAATTCTAAACACCACAGCTGTCATTTTCAATTCTTTTCTTCCTTTGCAGTGCGTTTAGAATATGAAGTAGAAATGGTTAGTCATTTTTTCCTTATCCTTGGATATCTGCTTCTGGCCACTGGAAAGTGGCCTCCGAGAACTTGGAGCCCTGCTAGGGAAATACCCGATAGTTACCCAACCAAAAAACCCTTGAAAAAGAGGGGCTAGGTTAGTTCATAGATACTCTTGGTTCAGCCTTTACCGTCTGACTTGGGGTTTCATTTATTTGAAGGAAATTAACTTCCTGTTTATCTGCATCGGTGGCTTCTCCTTAAAAACTTTTTCTTATAAAAAATTTTTAAAGTAGTACAAAAAACAAAACCTTCTGGCTGTTCGGTTGATCCTGACTCATAGCAATCCTATAGGACAGAGTAGAGCTGCCCCATAGGGTTTCCAAGGCTGTAAATCTTTATGGCATTGTATTGCCACATCTTTCTCCTGTAGAGTGGCTCGTGGGTTCGAACTGCTGCCCTTTCCATTGGCAGCTGAACACTTTAACCATTGTGCCACCAGAGCTCCTAAAATTCAGAAAATAAGAAAATGAAGATTATAATAATGTTATCATCACGATAGGGTTGGTGTCAACTTTTCTGTTCGTGTTTGTATGCTCTTGAGGGGATATTTTACAAAAATGAACTGTTGTACACTTCCCCCTCCTCCCTGTCTCCTTAACAAATCTTTCCACGACATTAAACCCCTTGTTTTAGTGGTCATGTAATCTTGCACCATCTATCTTTGTATTTTTTAAACTGGAGCGCTGGTGCCGCAGTGGTTAAGAGCTTAGCTGCTAACCAAAAGATGAGCAGGTCGAATCCACTAGCCGCTCCTTGGAAGCCCTATGGGGCGGTTCTGCTCTGTCCTATAGAGCCACTGTGAGTTGCAATCTACTAACATTCGCATTTTTGAATAATTAGATTGTTTCCAATTTTTCACTAAGCAGTTGCTGTTTTATCAGCAAATGCTTCCCAGTCCTCTGACTTGCTGCACCCAGTGGCTTAGAACAGACTGACATCCATCAGGTGGGTGTGCATATGCTGTGTAGAGCTTGTTCTCTACCATAAATCATGTCAATGTGTTCCTGGTATATGTTCATATCAGGGAAAATCTCTTGGCTCACTCCAGGGGTAGACTCCTGCAACCTCTAATGAGTAGTTGTCTGCTCTGGTTATCTTGACTCTGGGTGCTATTAGTGCCAGAGCTGAAGTAGACTACAATCTGTTAAGACTTTTTAAGAAACAAAGGTTCTCCTGCCATTGTTTTTCTTGGTGGGATCTTGAGTCAGAGTCTCAGAAGAAAAGTACATCCTGATTGTGAACTATCTATACTTGTCGCCTCAAGAAGGTTCAGTAAGGAACTAAACAGTTACAGTCAATGTTTGTCCAGTTTGAGGACATTCAGATCTAGGGTCTTATCTGGGAATGTTAACTTGTAACATATTCACTTCCTGTACAAGATTAATCTAGACTTTTGCTCTTCCTTCTCGTGGAATTTGGATTAACAAAAATCCAGGCTCACATTTTGTGGGCTAAAACAGTGATGTGTAGGTACTATGAAAGGAATAATAATACTTCAGATTTGTTTTGCACTGTGCATTTTTTAAAAAAAGATTTCCACATTGACTATTCTTTAATTCCCCATGCTCCATCTCACAGCAACTCCTTTGAGGTAGATTCTGTTACAGCAAAAGCCAGAACCTGTGTAAGGTGGAAAATGCAAATATTTTCCACTAATGGAGAGCTATAGAAAAGTGGTTAAGACTGCACCCTGTCAAAGGTGGAAAACTTAGGAGATCCAGAAAAACAAGGCAGTCTCATCGAGTTCCAGCTCTCACAGGTGTCCATTTTATAGATCGGAAGACCGAGATTTAACAGGGTTACCTGGCTAAGAAGTGGCAGTTTATGCTCTTCCATATAGCCCTGTTGCTTTTTTGCTACACCAGATGAAAGTAGCCTGTGTACTTTCTGCCCCCCAAGAAATAATTTGTTGAAAAAATTATCAGATACTTATTTGAGCATTAGTTTTGTGCTTGGCACAGTTTAGGTGTTAAATGAGAAACAAACGTGAAGCTTTCCTTTGGGCCATACACTCGAGAAACAGTGGTTATTAGTATGGTCCTCATTGTAACACAGAACAGCATAAACAAGTCCTAGTCTGTGTAATAGGCATGAATTCATAAGCAGGTAGATCACTGAGGGCTGGAGTAATCAGGGAAGGCTTTCTAGCCCTAGGTGGATGGGAAGGGCTTGCATAGATTGGCAGGAGGTAAATAGAGCATTCTAGATGAAGTAGACTCGTGTATGTTTGAGCACGGCCTTTATAGGGCATGTGGTGATGGCCAGCCTGAGAGAAGGCTACATGTTGGAAAATGGTGGGTGAGAAAGCCTAACATTATGAAGGACTTTGAAAGCCAGATAGAGTTTAGGTTTGGTGGAGTAGCCAAAGGGGGGTCATTGAAAGTTATTGAGTCAGGGCGAAGGCACAACTGAAGGGGTAGTTTAGGAACAGTGATGTTAAAGTAGTGTGCAAGGAATGAGGTACAAACGTGACGAGAATTTAATGTACTTTTAGAGAATAGGTACTTTGGATTATTTGAGGAAAAAGAGAACTCTACCAAATGTGCAGTTACACTGTTCTTTGATTTTGACATCTGTTCATTCAGAAGATACTTGTTCATACCAGTTAAGTACAAGGTAAAAAAAAAAAAGAACTAAACCCAGTGCCGTCGAGTCGATTCCGACTTATGGCAACCCTATAGGACAGAGTAGAACTGCCCCGTAGAGTTTCTAAGGAGCGCCTGTTGGATTTGAACTGCCGACCCTTAGGTTAGCAGCTGTAGCACTTAACCACTATGCCACCAGGGTTTCCAAGTACAAGGTGCTGTGGGAGATATACCCTAAAGGAGCTTATGGTGTAGTAAGCGTCAGTGAAAACGAGGGAGACTCAGTGAGATGGATCTATGCAGTAGCCAAAACAGTGGACTCAAATATACCAACGATCGTGAAGATGATGCAAGACTAGGCAGCATTTCATTCTGTTGTACATGGGGTCGCCATGAGCCAGAGCCCGCTCGATGACACCTGACTACGATAGCATATAAGAGAATAAAGTATATAAACTCAGGAAATTAGAAAATAAGGTCGCCCTGAGTTGAAGCCAATTCGATGGTACGGACCGTCAACAAGGAGACCCTGGTGGTGTAGTGGTTAAGTGCTACGGCTGCTAACCAAGGGGTCGGCAGTTCAAATCCGCCAGGCACTCCTTGGAAACTGTGGGGCAGTTCTACTCCGTCCTATAGGGTCGCTATGAGTCGGAATCGACTCGAGGGCACTGGGTTTTTTGGTGGTGGGAACGTCAACAAGGGACTTTATATACAAATACTTTTAGTACTAAAGAAATGTGATAACACATTGGGAGGTATAGGTGAAATGCTTTGAGACTGAATTTAATTAAGTTTAGCTTAGAGTAGTACTTGTCCAATAGAAACAGAATGATGAGGCAGATATAATTTAAAATTTTCTAGTGGTGAAAAGAAACAAGTGGAATTAATTTTAATAATATATTTTACTTAATGCAGTATATGCAAAATACAGTAAAACCTGTGTAAGGTGGAAACCTGTCAGAGAAGGAAAACTGAAAAAACATTTTCACTAAAAGGAGTAATAGGAAAGTGGTATGAGTGCATCCTGTCAAAAGTGGAAAACTTGTGAGACCGGGAGAGACAAAGCAGTCCGGTCAGGTTCCGGTTCTCAGAGGTTTCATTGTGTTATGATTTCAACGTGTAGCGCCAGCCACATTTCAGGTGAATAGCCACGTGTGGCTAGTGGCTAGCAGATAGTGCAGACTTAGTGGTTTAAGAAAGGCTTCATCAAGGGGATGGCATTTGATCTGTGGCCCGAAGAATTTTGTATGCAAAGTAAATGAGAACGGACATTCCTGGTAGAGGGAGTGGCACAAAGACAGAAAAGCACACTTTGTAAGACAGCATTTTGGTAGAAGCACATTATTGTGTAGAAGGCATGTAGTGGGAAACTCTGGGGCCAGAGGTTGGGAAGCTTTCACTGCTGGGAGGAAATCTGATGCTCCGTTGTATTGAAAACCCTTTGGATCACAATGGTCCCAATACGTAACTGATCATGGGGGTGGCACAGGACCGGGCAGCATTTTGTTGTGTTGTGCGTGTGGTTGCTGTGAGTCCAGGATGGCTGACAACAACTACTGTGGGCAGCAGGAATCTTTGAAGAGGACGTGACTTGATCAGAGCTTTAAGAAGATGGTTCTGATAGCAAAGACCTGAAATGGCTAGAGATGAGAGACTGAAAGCAGTGAGGAGAGCGAGAGTAATGGATGGGAGACGTATTGTCCATGTAGAAATAAGAACAGTTTCATTTCTCCCTTGCTTCCTGCCTTTCTCCAAACTGCTGGGTGTTGTGTAACCCATTTCCTGTTGAAATTGGTCTAGCTGCTTCAAAATCTATGTTATATAAGTCAAAAGTTGTATAAGTGGTAGGCATCAGAACATTTAGGATGGATTTTGATTATTGTGAGTTGTTTTGGTGTCTGTGTAATTAAAAAGAAATAAACCAATTATGGATACAGATTTTTTTTTTTTATTGTGCTTTAAGTGAAAGTTTACAAATCAAGCCAGTCTCTCCTACAAAAATTTATACACACCTTGCTATATACTCCTTGGAAACCCTGGTGGCGTAGTGGTTAAGTGCTACTGCTGCTAACCAAAAGGTCGGCAGTTTGAATCTGCCAGGCACTCCCTGGAAACTCTACGGGGCAGTTCTACCCTGTCCTATAGGGTCGCTATGAGTCGGAATTGACTCAACGGTAGTGGGTTTGGTTTCTTGGTTTATATACTCCTAGTTGCTCTCCCCCTAATGAGCCAGCATACTCCCTCCCTCCACTCTGTATTTTCGTGTCCATTCAGCCAGCTTCTGACCCCCTCTGCCCTCTCATCTCCCGTCTGGACAGGAGCTACCCACATAGTCTCATGTGTCTACTTGATCCAAGAAGCTCACTCTTCACCAGTATCATTTTCTATCCCATAGGCCAGTCCAATCCCTGTCTGAAGAGTTGGCTTTGGGAATGGTTACTGTCTTGGGCTAACAGAAGGTCTGGGGACCAGGACCTCTGGGGTCCTTCTAGTATCAGACCATTAAGTCTGGTCTTTTTATGAGAATTTGAGGTGTGCATCCCACTGCTCTCGTGCTCCATCTGTTGTGTTCCCTGTCAGGGCAGTCATTGGTTGTAGCCGGGCACCACCTAGTTTTTCTGGTCTCAGGCTGATGTAGTCTCTGGTTTATGTGGCCCTGTCTGTCTCTTGGGCTCATAATTACCTTGTATTGTTGGTGTTCTTCATTCTCCTTTGCTCCAGGTGGGTTGAGACCAGTCGATGCATCTTAGATGGCCTCTTGCTAGCGTTTTAAGACCTTTTTTAAGACCCCAGGTGCCACTCTCCAAAGTGGGATGCAGAATGTTTTCCTAACAGATTTTATTATACCAGTTGACTTAGATGTTCCCTGAAACCATGGTTCCCAAACCCCCGCCCCTGCTATGCTGGCCTTCGAAGTGTTCAGTTTATTCAGGAAACTTGTTTCTTTTTGGTTTAGTACAATTGTGCTGACCTCGCCTGTATTGTATGTTGTCTTTCCCTTCACCTAAAATAGTTCTTATCTACTAATTAGTTGGGTACAGATTTTTTAAGGTGTACGTCTCCAACAGTTCTTTGATCCCAAAGAAGTTGAAACAGTTAGCCCCATACCAGAAAGGCCACATTTTATTTTGGGAAATAGAGTGTGTATATTTGGACAGTTCCAAGGAGTCATCAGGATTCTTTGGAGAGGTGTGGTATAGCTTTTAATGTTTGTGGGGGAGAGAGGAAGTGGGGGAAGGATTTAATTTGCGGACCTACTAGGACCAAAGAGTTCCTTGGCATCTGTTAGCTGTGTTGATCAACTTCGTTGATCCTCTGTTAGAATACTGCATGGGATGGCTTAGCTCTGACTTGGCTTTTCGCCAGCACTTTATTAATTGGAATCTTTCATAGGCAGAGTTGCACAGGTGAACTTTGAAGAGGGCCACTAAATGACTGCTCACTTTGAATAAGTCTATAGACTGGAAATTTTCTAAAGTTTATCAAGTCCTCAAAAGTTGACTTCTTCCTGCTGTACCTGGCACTTTCAGAACAATGAAACAGGTTTAATGATGGAGATATTACCCTAATTTCAAAGCCTTTATGGTCAAGAAAGTTAGACATACTGAGAGAATATATAATGTCAAGATGATAAATAATGTATTTTTGATGTACTTGTATTAGACTAGTTTGTTCTGTGGCAACGAAAGCCCCAACACATCAGTGGTTTCCCCCAACAAAAGCGTCTTTTACACCACCTGTCCAGTGCAGGTCTGCAGGAATTTCTGCGTGACATACTCAGGAACTTCACCGTTTTGTGACTGTCCCACCTAAAACACATGGCCTTTTAGGTGGTAGCTGTAGAAGAGACAGACTGGAGGATTGCACATAGGCTTTTCAGTTTTAGCCTGGAAGTAGCATCCCTTCTGTTTATGTTTTATTGGACAGAACTACCACATGGTTCCTCCTGCCTGCAGAGGGTTGCTGGGAAATGTAGGGGAGCAACTGGAATGCTTTGTGAGGATAACTCTCTCTCCTGTAGTTTCAGTCTAGTGATGTGAGTGAAGATGTCAGATGGATCATGGTGAGACTTACTTCTCTGAGTGTAAACTTAGAATTATAGGACACGGAAACCCTGGTGGCGTAGTGGTTAAGAACTACAGCTGCTAACCAAAAGGCTGGCAGCCAGATCAACCAGGCGCTCCTTGGAAACCCTATGGGGCAGTTCTACTCTGTCCAGTAGTGTCGCTATGAATTGGAATTGACTCAACGGCACTGGGTTTGGTTTGGTTTTTGGTATATAGGACACAGCTCTGAATATGATTTAGATAATACATGCTAGGAAAGAGAAACTGTAGTTCTAAATGACAAGACCCACTCTTTCTAAATTGCCTAGATTTGGGGTGTATCTTATCATTGTGCTCCATTTATTAAAAATATTTTAATGTGATAGGGCCCTGTCTGTAGAATTTCTCCATTAAATGTAGAGAAATGACTTTTGAGGCAGATAATTTTATGAGTGGGGGTTATACCTTATTTGCTATTTTTAAATTATTAATCATTTTTAGTCTTAAATTATACCATGTATCTAGTAGTGAAAAAATTTGCTTAAAAAATACTGACATTGCTACTACTGTTCAAAGTTGTATTTCATCTTTTTATACCTTAAGATATTAGCATATTTTTACACTGTGTGGCAAAGATGGATATATTAAGATTTTAAACCAGCAGCACATACAAACTAAGTCTGATTATTGGTTAATAATTTTTTAGCTATGTATTACCAAAAAATTACTGCACTCTATAAATGGTGACTGTTACAATGGAGAATTGACTACGGTAAAGTGAGGAATTTCACCGGCGTAGAGGCTTGATAAAATGGTAAACTGAAGTCACAAAGATTGATATTTATTTCAGAAAAAAACTTTTAAATGAACTCAGTTATGGTTTTAAATTCTGTTACTGTGAATCTTGTTGAGTATAGTCATATTTCTTGCAGCCTTTACCCGTGTACAAAATTATTGCCTGGTATATAATACTTTGAACTTTTCAAAGTGCCTTCACTTCTCTCAGGTCATGTGTTCCTCAAAGCAGCCCTGTAAGAGAGTTGGTAGTGCTCTTATTTTCCAGGAAGCAAACTGGAGCTCTCAGAGGTTAGGTGTCATACAACTAGGAAGTAGCGGAACTTGTGCTAGATAGAGCTCAAGTCTGGCTGCCCATAGTTTGTGTTCTTTTCCTACAGTATGTCTTTGTAACAGAGTTAGCAAATTTCATACAATATAGTAATGACTTCCATTTTTCAGGTGCCTATTGCTTGATGGGCACTGTCAAATATGGGATTTAAAATCATATCTTTTGTTTTAAGATTGAAGCAATAATCATATTCAGCTTTTTTTTTTTCCTCCTATTCTATAGGGCAAAACAGATTTGGTAAAAATAAAACAATTTTTGAAAGCAGTAAAGGACATGTATTCAGGATAAGCTTTCAAGGAAATAGTTATTAAGCTGTTTTTATATGTTGGGAGACACGATAATGGAAGAAAACAAAAGCTTTAGAACCAGATAGACTTGAGTTTGAAGTCTGGCTCTCTACCATCTACTACCACAACCCGTCTGTTTGTTTTGTTGTACTGTGTGATTTGCACGTTGCTATGATGCTGGAAGCTACGCCACCAAAATTTCAAATACCAACAGGGTCACCCGTGGTGGACAGGTTTCAGTGGAGCTTCCAGACTAATGAAGAAAGGCCTGGTGATGTACTTCTCAAAATCAGCTAAGGAAGACTGTGGATCACAGCAGAATATTGTTCTATATAGAGCTGTAAGAGGGGCCCCCTAGATTGGAAGGCACTCAAAATACAGTGACCACGGCAATGGACTTGAGCATGCCAATGATAATCATGAAGATGGTGCAGGACCGGGCAACCTTTTATTCTGTTGTACATGGGCTCACCATGAGTTGGAGCCAACTCCGGTCAGCCAGCCCCACCACCATCTACTAGCAGGGTTGACCTAGGCACATTTCTGACCTTTTCTGAACCTCCATTTCTTCACCTCTAGAAAGGGAGAAGAGGTTGTTGTGAACATACCTACCCTGGAGGACTATTGGGAAAATTAATTGACCAAAATAATATAAAAGCCTTAACTTAGCAACATACCTAACCCTATAGGTGCCCAATACATGGTCAGTATTGTTGATGGCATTTGGAAGTAGATGTTTGACATTTAGGTATGCGTCTTTCCAGATAGGTTGGAAAGATTCCCTTATGCGTTTCTTGGGCCCTGCCTGACATTTGCTTTCTTTTTTTCTCCCCTCTTGCTCTCATTCTAGTTAATAACCATGGATAAGAGTGAGCTGGTACAGAAAGCCAAACTCGCCGAGCAGGCTGAACGCTATGATGATATGGCTGCAGCCATGAAGGCAGTCACGGAACAGGGGCACGAACTCTCCAACGAAGAGAGAAATCTGCTCTCTGTTGCCTATAAGAATGTGGTAGGTGCCCGCCGCTCTTCCTGGCGTGTCATCTCCAGCATTGAACAGAAAACGGAGAGGAATGAGAAGAAGCAGCAGATGGGCAAAGAATACCGTGAGAAGATAGAGGCAGAGCTGCAGGACATCTGCAATGATGTTCTGGTAAGAGGCCAGTGTTTCTGTTTTAAACAATGCTTTCTAAATAGTATTAACTTAATGTACAAGTGCAAACTCTGAAACAGCCTGTGAGAGAGAGGCGAAGGTGTCTGAATATACCGGAAAGCTGCAGACTGTTCGCAACTAGTTTTAAAGCATAGAATGTGATTTTCTCACTTCCTGCCTCATCAGCGCTTGCTCATCACTTATGGAGTATTCTCTGTCATCAAAGAGATCTGTGAGAAGCAGGAACATTTAGTCGTCATCCCTCCATCTTTTCTTCAGAAATTGAGGCCAGACACAGCCACAGACAGGCTATTTATTCTAAATACTGGTCTAAGTAGTGGCATCATCTCCAGTAAGGAGAGGCAGGATCAAGAAGCCGAGCTGCCTTCCAGCCTCTCCCCAGTCATAACCTTCACAGTGTGCAGTCCTGTTTTGTCTGAAAATTAGGCACTTCCATTAGTTTGGGCATGTATCCCAATTCCGAGTAAACGGTTTGAGGATTCTGCCCTCTTGTGTTTTATATATGCGTTAGTCAGAAGATTGAGTCCTACCTGCTTTTCCTCTGGCCACCATCTGGGGTTGGATGGGAGGGGTGTGTATCTTACAGCAAATCGTGATCATACTGTCTTTCCCTCACACCCTGAGCCCACTGGGAACTTTTTTTTTCTTCCAGGTGAAATCAGGTAAATATGAACGGTAAGGGCTGCTTTGAAGGGAAAAGGAATTCACACTTGTGGATCTACCTCCTCCCCTGCTGGCTGCCTCCCTGAATCACTGCCCATGACACTTTTCTTTTGAAAACCAGTACAAAACCTGTCAGCCACCCAGACAGTATTCCTCCTTCCTAACCCATAAGGAGTTACCCCCGTCTGTCTGCAAAGAATATTAAAATGACTACTGCCCCTTGCATCTTCTCACTTTACTTGATTACGTCTCCATATAACTAAGCTTTTGCATTGAGCTTCTTTTTATTAGACTCATGGTGTGAGGGTGTCATGGCTAAACTTGTTTCCTATTGGTTATTTGGGGGTTTGTTAATGGTGCACTAATTCCTGAATGTTAGGTACATCTGGTATTCAGATGAAGTATGGCATGCATTCCAAGGGCAAGAAAGTTCCATAATTCCTGAACTCTAGACCAGCTTTTAAGAGCATCTGAAAGAATATGAAGAAGAGCATGGTACTTACTGCCTCTTAACCAGTTTTTCAGGATGCCACATTCTAAAACAACTCTTCGAAAATATTGCTCTGTATACGAAGCGTGGACTCCTTCAGAACTACTTTTGTTGTAAGCATAAATGTTTAAAGGAATTTATTATTAATAATAGTATTAGCTACTCTTTTGAGTGCTTACTATGTGCTAGGCACCTTTGAAGGACTATATGTACGTTAGCTGATTTATCCTCATGATTCTCCTAGAAGATGGCTCTTAAGATCTTCATTGTATAGCTGAGGAAACTGAGGCTCGGGGTGACTAGGTATTTTGTCCAGGGTCATACAGATAGTAAGTGGAAGGGGAAGGATTTGAACCCAGGTCTTTTTGAATCTAAATGTAGTGCTTGGCAGTTTTGCTCTATTAATACCTTTTATCCCCTCTAGTTACAGAAATAAAAAGGACAAGGTAGGAGAGTATAAATAAGTAAAAATCACTTCTAATCCTATTACTCAGAGAACCATTGTTAACATATTGGTGTATATATCCTTCCATTTTTTTTTTATCCTTCCAGTATTAGATATTGGATATTAATAGGATTCATGTGGCATTTATAATCTGCTCTTTTTCACTCAGTTTTCTTGTGAGAGCCTTTCCGTGTTATCGGTATGGTTCTGCATTATCATTTTCAAGGCCTACATAGCATTTCATTGTATGGCTATATTTAATCAACCCCTTATGGATGGTCAAAGTAATTTTTAACAGAAGGATACAGGCATCTTTATTATGACCTGGGCTAAATAGCATTTAAAAGCTTTGGATGAAACATACCTGTTTGTTTTTAATTAAGACAAAAAAAAATTATTTAGAATTGGTAGTGTGTATTTTGAATCGCATAGTTGTTTTTTTTTTTTTAAACATAAATAATAAGATTTCCAGATTCTTAACAAAGTGTGGATCACTTTTTAGGAGCTGTTGGACAAATATCTTATTCCCAATGCTACACAACCAGAAAGTAAGGTGTTCTACTTGAAAATGAAAGGAGATTATTTTAGATACCTTTCTGAGGTGGCATCTGGAGACAATAAACAAAGTAAGTTATATTTTTTAAGAAAATTTGACCAATAATGGAGCCAGTTTCCCTTCATAATGACTTTAACAGTTTTTGCTTTGTCTGTTCACCATGACTAGCAGCACAGCACTCAGAATTGAAAAGACCGCAGCATTGTGCTGACTTATGATGAACAGGATTGTGGGGTCTGACGAGTCAGGATGTTTCTGAGGGACAAACTATGGAAGTTATTAAAAGTCTAGTGTAGTAGTGCATTTAAGGAGATCTTTATCTTTTTTTATTGTTGTTATTGTTGAAAATATACACAGCAAGACATATACCATGATACTCAACAATTCCTGCATGTACAACTCAGTGACATTGATTATGTGTGACATTGATTATGTTCTTCTTCAAGTCGTATGACCATTCTCTCCCTGCTTTTCTGACTTGTCCCTCCCCCATTGACATAAACTCACTGCAGAGATCTTTAGCTTGAGGACTACTTGGTAGTTCTCTTTCTGGAGGTGAAACTTTAAATGGTTGATGGTATAAACTACTACCATAATGATGTACTTTTATCACACATTATTGTGATAGTTATAATTACAGCTACACCTTATTAAGTGCCTACTATATAGGGTCACTATGAGTCGGAATTGACGGCACTGGGTCTGGTTTTTGGGTTATATAGGGTCGCTATGAGTCGGAATTGACTCAGTGGCACCAGGTTTGGTTTTTGGTTTTATGTGCCAAATCCTTTAGAGCCTCATTTGCATATCATTTGTCCTCACACAACCCTGTGAGTTTAGGTAGGAGGCTGCCCATTTTCTGGTATGGGAAACCAAGGCCCATGGAGGTCTTCATTTGCTCTAAGCCACACACCTACTGATTAAGAATTGGGAATTTAAGTTTGGGTTTGAGCCTGGTGACTCCAAAGTCCATGATCTTTCCACTAGAACATAATGATTTTCACATTCCATCTTGTTAAAAGGAGCCCTGGTGGCACAGTGGTTAAAGTGCTCGGCTGCTAACCAAAAAGTTGGCAGTTAGAACCCACCAGCCGCTCCATGGGAGAAAGATGTGACAGTCTGCTTCCGTAAAGATTCACAGCCTTGGACACCCTGTGGGGCAGTTCTACTCTGTCCTACAGGGTCACTAGGAGTTGAAATTGACTCGACAGAAGCAGGTTCCAACGGGTACTCTCGTAAGGTCACAGACTAGAAGGGAAGAGACAAGCAAAGAGATGATTACAGGTTTGGTTTTTATCTTATTAAAGTTTATTTCTCTATTTCTTAACTGCTTTAGTAGGCTTAGTCATAATTGTCTTTGTTTTCCTCCATAACATACTTGGGTTAGAAAAAGTATTTAACAAATGTCAGGCACTGACACCCCATCTGATAGGTCATTTGCTCCAGCCCAGTGTGGTAAGACAGTTTGGTAGCAGATCCAGTGTACGATGCAGCATATTAGCCCAGCTTTTAACGTTGTTCATCTTTCTTATAGCCACTGTGTCGAACTCCCAGCAGGCTTACCAGGAAGCATTTGAAATTAGCAAGAAAGAAATGCAGCCTACACACCCAATTCGACTTGGCCTGGCGTTAAATTTCTCAGTCTTTTACTATGAGATTCTAAATTCTCCTGAAAAGGCCTGCAGCCTGGCAAAAACGGTGAGACAGACCTTCTTTGTGGTTTCTGATCTGAGTAAAACTGTGCTTGTGCTTTCTAATAATTTCTTTTTATAATCTGAACATAACTCATTGTCTTGGACTTTTTGAAGATTTTTATGGGGTTGGCAGTTTATCTCTTAGGCAATAAATACAGACCTATTACTTCTTTATTTGCGGGGAGAGGTTGTAGAAAATTCAGGGTGCAGGTAGAGTAGTGGGCTGTTGATGGTCAAGCTTGGGCTGCAGGCCTTGGATATATACTGTCATCCTTCTGTCAGGATTTGAGGTTATGGCTGTGTAAATGAAAGACATCAGATCACTTTTTTCATTGTGTGCTATATTACCTCCTGTATTCTTTTTTTGGTAACCCAGCTGCCTTTTCAACATATTTTCATAGTCTTTCAGCATGTACACTGTTACTTTAATATTTTTTATTTTATAATTTTGTTGTTGTTGAGAGTATACACAACATGCACCAATTGAACAGTTAGTTTCTACCCGTACAATTCAGTTCCAGTGATTGCATCTGTCGAGTGTGCAACCAGGCTCATCCTTCTTTTCTGATATGTTCCCCTCCACTGACATAGCCATTGCCCCCTAAGTTCCCTGTCTGATCTTCCAAGTTGCTGTTGTCAGTTTGATCCCATATAGATAGATGTTAAGAGAGCACAGTGCTCAAGGCAGACATTCTTTACTAGTTAAGCTAAACTGTTTGGCTTTAAGACGTCTTAGGGGATATTTTTAGTTTAAGGTTTAAAGATTATCTCTGGGCAGTAGTTTTGGGGATTCATTTAGCTTCCGTGGCTCCAGAAAGTCTGGATTCCGTGAGAATTTGAAATTCTCTTCTGCATTTTCCCCCTTTTGATCAGAATTCTTCAATAGAATCTTTGATCAAAATGTTCAGAAATGGTTGCTGGGCTCCGTCCAGTTCTTCTGGTCTCATAGAAAAGGAGGCAGTTGTTACTTCACTGTTTCTTTTAATGGAAATGTCTTAATTGAATTTTCAGAGTTCTGTCACTTAAATCACATTTAGCGATACGAGCTTCTCTTCCTTCCTTTATCCTTTATACCGAGAGCTTTTGACTGAGTTTTTTTTACAAAAGGATTACTTACAAGCAGTGTCTTTGTAATTAAAAAATCAGGTGCATTTGCCTGGAGTGTACGTGCTGGGTTAACAGTAATACTGCTGCGTTGTTGGGTATAGCAGAGTTCTTATTTAGAAATTCTCTCATTCTTGGTGGGTGCTTTGTAAACATACATGAAGTAATTTTTTGAAATAATTAGCAAATAATTTAATGATAGCCTGTGTTATCTCCATTTACTTGTTAGTAGGAAAAAAAGGTAGGCTAATCTTGCTCCAGAGAACCTGTGAATTCTTTTTTAAAGGCTCTTTGTTTTAGGCATTTGATGAAGCGATCGCTGAACTGGATACACTGAACGAAGAGTCTTACAAAGACAGTACCCTGATCATGCAGCTACTTAGGGACAATCTGACTGTAAGTATTGCTCATCTCAGGGACTACTTCTGGATGGTTTATAGTCTCTTTCCTATTCACTTGTTTACTAACTCACTTGTTATCCCAGGCTCCTAGAGAGGAGTTGTAGCCTGTTAAGTGTAGGTATGAGTCGGAATCGACTCAGTGGCAATGGATTTGGTTTGGTTTAAGTGTAGTTAAAATTTTAAATTGTTTAAATAGCTTGTAAATATGACAGCTCAAGTTTTGCCCTCTGTAGTCATCACTGTCTGCAGTGATACAGGAAGAATATAAATAGTGGTGTGAGTTAAGACTACTGATCTGGCCACCTCTCTGAGTAAATCTCAGTAGCCCTATTATGATTATGTTATAGCTTTACTGAGTTTTAGCTTTATTTTTCTCTTGCAGCTGTGGACGTCGGAAAACCAGGGAGATGAAGCAGACGCTGGGGAGGGAGAGAACTAATGTCTCCTGTGCTTCGTGATCTGTTCAGTGTCACTCTGTACCTTCCACATATATCCCTTTGTGCGATAAAAAAAGAATCGTACATCGATTCTCGATTTTTCACAGCCTCAGCCTAGCAAAAATGATCCATGGGATAAATAGCTGGTATCTGTATCTTAAACTCCGATTGGTCACATAAATGCCACGGCATTCAAAAGTTTTGATTTTGATTAACGTTGACGGGATTACCGCGTGTTGTTTTTTTTTTTTTTTTTTTTTAACTGAACACTGTGATTATGGGGTTTTGTAACTTAGCAGAACTCTTACTGGTAGAAAAAATAGACCTGAATTACGTGTAACTTTTTGGAAAGTTTAATCTGATATCAAAATAGTCACTGAAATACAATTCCGTTGTAAAGTTGTACAGAAAGTTATAGAGACTATATTGTGACGCTGGGAGTTCAAGTGAGACATCTATCATTCGGCATTTGAGTTAATGGTAACTCAGTAATTCTGCCTGTTGTTCAGGGCTTATAGACACTTGACCAGTTTGGGCTGTTGGCACTCATGATCGCAGATGTCCATAGTGTCTTCTTCTGAGGAAACTCGAAGCCTGAAATTGAAATTCCTTTTGGCAGATAACTGGGTTATGACACTCTAAAAAGGTCCAGTGCTCATATAACACATGTGACTAGACCCCCTTTCCTACAGCAATATGTTATCAATTTGCAACTTGTGCTTCAATAGCGGAATCTGTTTTCCTCATAACCATTGAGCTAAAGGGGGAAAAAAATGCTGTGTATCCTATGAATGGTCTTACCTGTTTACTGGGTAATTCCTTTAAGAATAATGTTCTGCAGAGATTGCCTTTCACTTGAGGAGTGCTCAAATCTTTGGGTTCTTCCTAGTTTGGGGTTTTAAATTTTGAAATCTAAACATTCTTTCCCACTGTCCTCTTGGGGGGGGTGCTTTTGACATTGGCTTTCTCATCGCTCTTTAAATTTCTGTCCTTCTGCCTCACAGGTTTTTTTTTTTTTTTTCCCTTTCTGAATTTTCTTTGTCTTTTGTTCACTGTTTAATACTGTATGGGCAGGGCCGGGAGGCCTGGGGGCAGTGAGAGAAGTTGCTCACCCTGGTGAGCAGGCCTAGCTTCAGAGAGTTGAAAAGAGCTGTGGGCACCCTAGCTCTCTCTTCCTCCAGTTCTCAGCATGGTTGTTGCTCTTTGGTCATACCAGGATCTGAATCAAAAAAGTATTTTTAAATACCCATGATTTCTCCCTGAAATGCAGCCAGCCCTGATAATGCTTGTTAGTACCTGTCACTGGATCTCCCAAGTGTACTCATCCAGCTAAGTTCCCAGACGTGTTGAAACAAGACCCTATAATGCAGGGAAGGTGCGTGGACACTGCAGTGGAGAGAATCAAGAACAGCCAGGCCTATCCGTCTCACAGGATCACCCTCTACCCTTAACATTCCGTGTACCTGTAAAGTCCATCCGTTTGTCCATCTGCTGAAACGAAAAAAGAAAAATTCATGCACTGATATAAAACAAACCAAAAAAAAAAAAGAAAAAAAAAAAAACAGCAACAAAAAAAATCCCCCTTCTCCTTCCTAGCTGAACAAAAACGTGCAGTTAATACTTGGCGCTTGATAAATACAGTAGTGAATGTGGAACCGAGCCTGTCTGTATATCTGGTAGCTCTTTCTTGCTTTGTTTTTCCTTACCAGTATTCTGCCTAACGTTTGCTTCTGTGATGGTTATACTGCCTAGCAAGCACACCCGTGGTTGTGAAAATAGTATAGCAAAAAAGAAAAATCTCTGGTTATTGATGTACTAGATTTGTGTATGTCTTTTAAACAGTTCTGGTTTCACCTTACATGGAATAATCAGGAAAAGTGTAAAAATTCGAAAGTGAAATAAAAAATTTTATCAGTTAGTTGCCTGTGAATCGGTGTGTCACTCTGTCTCTGTCACTACGAGAACTAGGTAGCTATTCTGATCACACTTATTTTTGACTCTGCCCTTTGTTTAAAAGTAGGCAATAGCTTTATTTCACTCTTTAGAACCATGTCAAGGTGTTGTGAAAAGGACAAAATTACCATCACTTAACACAGAACCTCTTTCCACCTGATGATGCTTCCTCCACCTTCCCCTACAAACAAACCCTCCTGGTGTTATGTCCTCTTTTGTGGCTTCTGAGAATTGGTGTGGGCAATTATTTCGCACAGCCTTCAAAAGCCCTACCTCAGGCCCTCCGTTAGGTGTGACACAGCAGTGAGAGATGGTCGCACAGCCTGAGGGCTTGGTCATCTCCAAGGTTATACCAGTCTGTCATAACACTGCTTTTGATTAGCCTGCAGCTTTCTCTCTCTTCATGGGATCTGCCCCCCCACCCCCCCACCCCGCGAGACATCCACTCCCATAAGGAGAGAAAAAAACAAGATAGCCTCTGTTTGTTAGGCCAGGATCAGAACTAATTGGTGCATCCTTGCTGCTGTGAGGCTGGACAGCCAGGCCAGCCAGCTCTTCCTCCTGGCTGGGAAGCTCCCCCAGCTGTACGGTAGAATTACACCCAGTGGGAGCCTACCTGCTTTGCTGCAGCTGGGAGCCAGGAGAGTTCCCCATGAGAGGCAAGGTGAAGTATTGGTGCACGGTGGATTAGAGTTTCTAAAAACGGCTTTACACTACAGATAGTTTGCTGCGGCAAGCTTCTCAGTTTGGCAGGGGAGTGCTGTTGCTCAGCCCTGGGGCCACTACCTTGCCCTTGCTCAGTTGGGCTTCAACTGTTCTCACACGCTGGTTCAGAAGTAATTGGTGAACCTTTTTGGGTCCCCAGGTGGAATGAATGGCTTAGCCAAGAGAAAAAGATGGGCAAAGGATAATATCCCAGAAAAGTCTCAGCAGATGTAAGAACCAGTGCCGAGGAAGGCTCACACGTAGCCTTCTCCCCTTACAGCCCCAAGTCATAAAACTTTTTCCACGTTGGCGCTGAAAGGTGGAACTGGATCCGGGCTCTCCACAATTAAAGACGCCTTTCAGGAGCAGGATAAAATTCTCTTATACAGCTTTGAAAAAGTACCCACCTCGGTATTTTAGGTGATCCCTGGTGGCGTAGTGGTTAAAGTGCTCTGCTGTTAATTAAAAGTTCGGTGGTTCCCACCAACCAACTTCTCCGAGGGAGAAGGATGTGGCAGTCTGTTTCCATAAAGATTACAGCCTTGGAAACCTTATGCAGCAGTTACACTCTATCCTGTAGAGTCCCTACGAGCCAGAATTGACTCCAGGACAGTGGGTTTTGTACTTGAAACATGCATTAAAAACCACGGTCTCCTTTAATCCTAGAGGGATCGTCCATGTTTTACAGAAAAAACGGGCCCAAAAAGGTAATGACGTACTCAAAGGCTGAGGTTACAGCCCCAGTCTCCTGCCACCCCAGTCCTCCGCCCTTTCTGCGCTGAGAGGGTCTCGGAGCCCACCCTGGACCCCGCAGCTCTATTCCGCCAGGTTGAAGGCTTTCCCCGCCTCCCCGGGCAGGGTCAGAGAAACCCCCACCTGAAGCTTCTAGAACGCAGAGGGGTCCCACGTGCGGTCCGGGGGGAGGGCAGGAGTTCCGGGGCTGGCGCGCCCGTGATTGGCCCGCAGGGCCCGGGGTCCTTAAAGAAGGGGCGGGCCGGCGCTGGCGAGGGAGAGACCCCCGCGCTGCCCTGCGCGCTCCGCTTCCCGGGCTGCCGCCGGCGTCAGCAGATCCGGGCGCCGTCGGGCAGGGGGCGGTCCTCGGAGCGCGGGGTTCGCTCGGTGAGCCGGTCCTCCTCGCCCCTCCGCGCCGCCCGCCATGAACGCCAGCGGCCCGGGGTACCCGCTGGCCTCGCTCTACGTGGGCGACCTGCACGCCGACGTGACCGAGGCCATGCTCTACGAGAAGTTCCTGCCCGCCGGCCCGATCCTGTCCATCCGCGTGTGCCGCGACGTGGCCACCCGCCGCTCGCTGCGCTACGCGTACATCAACTTCCAGCAGCCAGCCGACGGTGAGCCCGGGGGAGAGGGGACCGACCGACCGATGGACGGACGGACGGACGGCGTTCGCGGCTGGCTTCCCGCCTGCCTCGGCCACTTGCATCTCCAGCTTCTCCTGCGGTTTCCATTTTGCAGCTAAGGAAGCTAGATCCAGAGACACTGGGCGTTGGAAGCGGCCCTGCTCCTGAGACAGGAAGTAGCCATTCGTGGGTTCCTACTGTGTGTTTTACTGGTATTGTCCCATTTTACAGATGAGAAACAATTAGGCCAAGGGGAAGCAGAGAGCGTCGGGGTCAGGCAAACTTGGGATAGAGACCCAGCAGCTGTGTGAGTTTGGACGGGTTGCTCACCCACTCTGAGCATTAGTTGCCTTTCTGAGAAATAGGGGACGTAACTGTCTCGTAGAGTGGTTGTGAGGGTGAGCACCTGGTGAGAAAGAAGCCCAAGACGGCATAGCTGGCGAGTGGGGACGCCAGGAGGGCTGGGCCTGGGGCCTTTAGGGGTAGCGTGACTTGAGGTCTGCACCAAGCGCCTCCACCTCGGAAGCTTCAAAAAGCCTCCTCCATGTTCGGGCTCTAAAACGGGTTTCTCAGAGCTGATAGGAGAGATTACAATTTATCAGATGGGCCTGTGTGCACGTCTGTTCAGAGCGGGTGGGTAAAGATTAAGAGCACTCCTTTGGGCTCGGGCTGTACCGCTAGGCTGTGATCTTGAGTAAGGCATCACTATGCCGGCACCTAGTTTCTTCATCTCTAAAAACGGGCTAGGACTTATTCCCCGATGACATGGGAAGATTGCACAACTGGCGGTTATAAAGTATCTCCTTTATCATGTAGTAAGCAGTCAGTAAGGAATAACTTCAGAAAAATAGCAGTAGCTATAATGTGCAGAGATTCTGGAAACAACCAAAAAAAGGCTTGTCCCAGCCAGGTCCAAAAGAGGACACCCTAGCTCCATGTCTTCTGGGTGGATGGGGCGGTTCCTCTGAGTTGGGGGCTTGCTGGGGGCAGGGATTGTTCTGCAGAGCCTGTTTCCCAGTGGGTGACTGGACTGGATTGCAGGGAGCCTTCCCCTTTGCTGTGTTTTACCCCAGCACTTCCTCCTCCCTCCTCTTTTAGAGTCCTGTGAGTGAAGCAGGACCTATCTTTTTTGCTCCACTTCATAGATGGGGAAACTGAGCTCCAGAGAGGAGGGATTTTGCCACTGTGATTTATGGCAGGACTAAGCCAAGAACAGAAACCCTAGCGGCGTAGTGATTAAGAGGATGGCCACTAACCAAAAGGTCGGCAGATTGAATCCACCAGGCACTCCTTGGAAACACTGTTGGGCAGTTGTACTCTGTCTTGTAGGGTTGCTCTGAGTCGGAATCAACTCGATGGCAACTTTTTTTTTTTTTAATGTCAAGAACTTAGATTCTGAAGCTTTTTCCACTGGGTTCCCCACAGACCCCCTCCCTGCCTCTGAAACAATGGACAGTGTGTTTCCTGTGCTGGTAGGGCAGTGGGAGAAGGGACAGGCTGTAGTAGTGACAGAAGAATGGGCATAGGCTGCTGGTTTCAGACACACTACCTGGTGATACAACAGTTAAGAGATCAGCTGGTAACCGAAAGGTCGGCAGTTCAACCCACCCAGCAGCTTCGCAGGAGAAAATACCTGGTGATTTGCTCTCATAAAGATTAACTTGTTGCCATCAGTTAATTCCGACTCATACCGACCCTATGGGACAGAGTAGAACTGCCCCCATAGGGTTTTCAAGGAGCAGCTGGTGGATTCAAACTGCCCACCTTTTGGTTAGCAGCCTGAACTCTTAACCACTGCACCACCAGGGCTCCCATAAAGATTAAATAGCCTAGGAAATTCTATGGGGCACTTCTTCTCTGTCAGATTGGGTTGCTATGGGTCAGCGTTGACTGAATGGCACACAACAACAACGTTTTACCAAGGAGTCCCTGGGTAGTGCGGGTTTGAGTCCATCCGGAAGTTCCTTGGAAGAAATGCCTAGCGACCCACTTCTGAAAAATCAGCCATTGAAAACCCTGTGGAACACAGTTCTGCTGACGGACAGAGTCGCCATGAATTGCCACGGACTTGACAGTAACTGGTACCATGTATCTAACACCTACTTTTGTGCCAGGCACAAAGTGTAAAGCACCTTGCGCACCGTATTTAATTTTCAGTCTATCCGACAATCTGGAGGTAGGTGGGATACCCTTTGGCAGATGGGGAAAAGTAGGTAATGTCATCATTGTCTCCACTTTACAGGTGAGGAAATGGGCTCAGAGAGGTAAAGTTCATGTCCCCAAAGCCACTGCTTGGATACAAACCTCAGCTCTGCTGTTCAGCTTCTCTGAGCTTTAATTTTCTCAAACTGCTGCTACCCCATGTCATATAGACCCCTCCTATCCACTCAATATGCTTTAGAGGGCAGAGCGGCCTAGCTTTGCCACTGACCTTGTGCCTATCTGAGCCTCAGTTTTCCCATGTGTAAAATGGGGATAGAAATCCATGCTCCTGTGGCTACAGTGGAGTTGAATGAGATCAAAGGTGGGAGGAGCACCATATACATTAATTTTTTCTGCTTATTCTTCCTGAGCCTTCAGGCTCTCATCTCAGGTGAAACTCAAACAATGAGTCTTGGCTCCCAATTGATATGAAGGCTGTCCCTGGTGGCCAAAGGAAAGAAAATCCCCTAAACTTGCTCCTTTCTCTCCTCCTCCTGTCCAGCGGAGCGGGCCCTGGACACAATGAACTTTGAGGTGATCAAAGGCCAGCCCATCCGTATCATGTGGTCCCAGCGAGACCCAGGACTTCGCAAGTCGGGTGTGGGAAACATCTTCATCAAGAACCTAGAGGACTCCATTGACAATAAAGCCTTATACGATACCTTCTCTACTTTTGGGAACATCCTTTCTTGCAAGGTGGGTGTACCTGTTTGGAAGGTCCTGTGCCAGATAGCTGTGCAGTAGTGGGATGCCAAGCCACATCTCACTTTATTTTTTTGTTGTGGTTCTCAACTTTATGTCTTACACTTTCCCCGTGCAGTGGCTAAGAACTCGGCTGCTAACCAAAAGGTCAGCAGTTCAGATCCATCAGCTACTCCTTGGAGATCACGCGGGGCAATTTTACTCTGTCCTATAAGGTCACCATGAGTTGGAATCGACTCAACAGCTATGTTTTTTTGTTTGCTCCTGTAAAGCTCCAGGCACAGCAAGCACCTGAATGGTACCTGTTCTTTCAGTATTCATAACACTGTCAGAGGTTACCTGTGTGTCAGTTAGCTCTCACTGTGTAACAGATCACCCCAAAACTTCGTGGCTATAAATGACAACCATTTATTTAGCTCATAATTCTTTACTTGGCAGTTGGGGCTAAGTTCAGCTGGGCGGTTCTTTTGATTTTGGCTGGATGGCTCTCCTTCTGGGGATTGGCTGGCTGTCAGCTGGGGCATCTCCACTCGCCTCACTGTGGTCTTTTCTCCTCCAGCAGACTAGCCTAGGCTATTCTCATGGCAGTGACAGGGTTCCAGAAGACAGAGTAGAAGCTCACTGGGCCTCTTGAGGGCTAAGCATGGAATTGGCAGACCCTCACTTCTGCAGTATACTTTTGGCCAACCCAAGTTCCAAGGCCAGCCCAAATGCAGAATGAGAGGGAAGTAGAAAGTTACAGGTCAAAAGGTATGGAGATAAGGAGCCCATTAATTGGTGCCATCAAGGCTGTCAGTGGACCACACATTTGATTAAAGATTTTTCTTGTTCTAGAACATAAGCTCCACGAAAGCAGTGAGCTTGTTCTTATTCATCACCGTATTGTTGTATCTGGAATAAGACCTGACACATAGTAGGTACTCAGTAAATACTTGTTGACCAAATGGATGTGTTATCATTTGACAAGGGTTCTTTTGATTTCTCTGTGTATATGAGAAAATTGGAATCAGATCATACAGCAAGTTAGTCAGTGCCTCACCAGAAGGCTTAAACCTGGGTGTTTTGCTCATAGATGTCATTAGAATGGCCAGTTCCCTTGTAGCCTTTGGAGTGCTCATTCTTCTGGGGAGGCTTGGGGGACTCATGGTGATCTCTATGTCAGATCTCCTATTTGAGCACCTACTCTGTGCCAGGCATAACCCTTGAGTTCTCAACTGGGCTTGACAAACTCCCTTCGTTTGTTGTTTTTTCAGTTGTTGCCCAAGTTAGTTTATTTTATTTTAAATATTTTACTGTGTTTTGGGGGAAAGTTTACATAGTAAATTAGGTTCCCATCTGACAATTTCTATACAGATTGTTCAGTGACATTAGTTAGATTTTTCACACTGCGTCAACATTCTCCAGTTGTGTTCTGGTTGTTCCATTTCTAGTACACTAGTTTCCCTGTCCGCTTCTTATTTTTGCTTTAGAGTAAGTGTTGACTCATTGGCCTTACAGTTTTGTTTTGTTTTTAAATTTTATTGTGCTTTAAGTGAAAGTTTACAAATCAAGTCAGTCTCTCACACAAAAACCCATATACACCTTGCAACACTCCCAATTACTCTCTCCCTAATGAGACAGCCCGCTCTCTCTCTTTCCACTCTTTCTTTTCATGTCCATTTCACCAGCTTCTAACCCCCTACACCCTCTCATCTCCCCTCCAGGACGGAGATGCCAACATAGTCTCAAGTGTTCACCTGATCCAAGAAGCTCACTCCTCACCAGCATCCCTCTCCAACCCATTGTCCAATCCAATCCATGTGTGAAGAGTTGGCTTCGGGAATGGTTCCTGTCCTGGGCCAACAGAAGGTCTGGGGGCCATGACCACTGGGGTCCTTCCAGTCTCAGTCAAACCATTAAGTCTGGCCTTTTTATGAGAGTTTGGGGTCTGCATCCCACTGCTCTCCTGCTCCCTCAGGGGTTCTCTGTTGTGTTCCCTGTCAGGGCAGTCATCAGTTGTAGCCGGGCACCATCTAGTTCTTCTGGTCTCAGGATGATGTAGGTCTCTGGTTCATGTGGCCCTTTCTGTCTCTTGGGCTCGTTGTAATTACCTCGTGTTCTTGGTGTTCTTTATTCTTCCTTGATCCAGGTGGGTTGAGACCAATTGATGCATCATAGGTGGGTACTTGCTAGTGTTTAAGACCCCAGATGCCACTTTTCAAAGTAGGATGCAGAATGTTTTCCTAATAGATGTTATGATGCTAGTTGACTTAGATGTCCCTGAAACCATGGTCCCCAGACCCCCGCCCCTGCTACGCTGGCCTTCGAAGTATTCAGTTTATTCAGGAAACTTCTTTGCTTTTGGTTTAGTCCAATTGTGCTGACCTGTCCTGTATTGTGTGCTGTCTTTTCTTCCACCTAAAGTAGCTCTTATCTACTATCTAATTAGTGAATGCCCCTCTCTTACCCTCCCTCCTTCCCCGTCTTGTAACCACAAAAGAATGTTTTCTTCTCAGTTTAAACTGTTTCTCAAGTTCTTATAATAGTGGTCTTATACAATATTTGTCCTTTTGCAACTGACTAATTTCATTCAGCATAATGCCTTCCAGGTCCCTCCACGTTATGAAATGTTTCATAGATTCCTCAGTGTTCTTTATCGATGCATAATATTCCATTGTGTGAATATACCATAATTTATCCATTCATCTGCTCATGGGCACCTTGGTTGCTTCCATGTTTTTGCTATTGTAAACAGTGCTGCAGTAAACATGGGTGTGCACGTATCTGTTCATGTGAAGGCTGTTATTTCTCTAGGATATGTTCCAAGGAGTGGGATTGCTGGATCGTATGGTAGTTCTATTTCTAGCTTTTTAAGGAAGCGCAAAATCGATTTCCAAAGTGGTTGTACCATTTTACATTCTCATATAGTTTTTTAGTAGAGCACCATATATACAGATAATATTCTTTATTTTGTGTGCCACTGCGTTATTTCGCTAAAAGGTGATCATGCGGGATAGTTTCAGTTCAGGGTTTAAGGAGTATCTCAGGGTAATAGTCTCAGGGAGTCCTCTGGTCTCAACTGGTCCAGTATTCTGGCCTTTTTTAAGAATTTGAATTTTGTTCTACAGTTGTGGCCCTGGTCAGAACAGTCGGTAGTGGTAGCCCGGCACCATCTAGTTCATCTGGTCTCAGGGTAGATGAAGCTGTGGCTCATGTAGGCTATTAGTCCTGTAGACTTGTTTCTTCTCTGAGACTCTGATTTTCTTCTTATTCTTTTGCTTCTGACAAATAGAGACCAACAGTTGTATGTTAAATGGTTGCTCACAAACTTTTAGACCCCAGACACTACTCACTTCACTAGGATGCAGAACATGCACTTCGTGAACTTTATTATGCCACTTGACTGAGTTGTCCCATGAGACTATGGTCCTAAGCTTTCAAACCTAGAAAGCCAGTCTTGCAAGGTGTTTGGTTATATCTGAGGAGTGTTTGTACCTTCTGTGCATATATGTGGCTGCACACAGATATCTGTACTTACAAGTACATATAGAAACTTCTATCTGGGCACATATGATACACACGCCTGTACTTACCTGTATATGTAAATGCCTATACACATACTTGATGTGACCACATGCTTGTTTTCTGGTCATTGGTGGTGGTGTTGCCAGATTATGTATGTCAGAATCCTTTTGAGTACTTCTTAGTGACATCATTCACTTTGATCAAGCTGTACCTGCTACACCCACATTTGGTGCCACTTTTCGCATCACCAAAAATAGTATCTCATCTAGAGTGTGATTTCCCCTCCCCTCACAGCCCCCTCCCTGGTAACTACAAGGAATATTGGTCGCTGGATGATCTATTCTTAAAAAAGTGGGATCATGCAATATTTGTCTCAGCCTCCCTTTGAATGAGGGACTATCCTTGTGACTCAGAGGAGGAGACTGAGGCTCGGAGAGAGGTGCAGTAACGTGCGAAGGGCTCTCCACGATAGAGAGACAGAAGGGGCCGTCTCCTGTCTTTGAGGACCAAAGGAGAGAGAGACTCCTTAGTTATTAAGTTCTTAACAGTAATAGCAGATTTATCAAGTACTTCCTGTTTGCTCAGTTTTCTGCATCCACAGCCTCATTGAATTCCTCACAGCAGCCCCTTAAGTTGTAATAGTAGGATCCCTGAGTTAAATTGAAGCAAGAGACTCAGAGAGGTGGGGTTACTTGTCCACGGTTACATGGAAGGGTCGAGTGTGAGTGGTAGAGTCAGAATTTGAACCAACATATTTGCCAACTTGTTGTTAGTTGCGATCTAGTTGGTTCCAGCTCATGGAGACCTTAGCATGACGTAACAAAATATTACCCAGTCCTGTGCCATCCTAACAATCCTTGTTATGTTTGAGTCCACTTGCCGGCTTAGTTGAAGCCAGTTTAGCAGGGCACAGTATGTCTTTTCCCCTTATCCAGGCCTTGAGGCTTTCTCTGGGCCATGGAGGGTTGACTAGAAAGCCTGCATTACCCAGGCAAGCCTTTGCAGGTCTAATGAAGCCCTGTTGTGGTCCCTACCCTTGAGGAGTTCTCATGCTGATTGAAGATGGCAAGACTTGTAGGAATAACCAGAAATTGGGCCCTGAGGGAAAAGTGTAATGACGAGTGTAGTCAGAGGCCCAAGGGGGAGAGAAGCACATGGCTGGTCAGGAGAGGTTTCTGTAGCATGGTGGGAAGAGGACTAGACCTGGAGTTGGGCCACCCAAATGCAGATCCCAGCTGCTTAGCAGAGAGGCAGCATGACATAGTGAGTCAGACTGTGGAATTTGGGGCCAAACTTCTGGGTTCAGATCGTGCTTCTTCCACCTGCTGTGTGAACTTGGGCTAGTTGCCTCACTTCTCCGTGCTGCCAGTAAAAAAAAAAAAAAAAAAGTTGCCGTCAAGTGGATTCCAACTCATGGTGACCCCATGTGTATCAGAGTAGAACTGCTCTGTGGAATTTTTAATGGCTTTTTTTCTGAAGCAGATCACCAGGCCATTCTTCTGAGGTGTTTCTGGGTGGATACAAACCTCCAACCTTTCCTCTAAAAGGGGCAGTGATAGAACCCACTTTGTCGGGTGGTTGTGAGGTGATTATTTGAGTTAATCCACGTATAGCCCTTGGAAGGGTACCTGGCACAGTATTAAAGCATCTAAAAGTAACTTCCTGTGGTTGGCTGATCTTGGACAAGTCGTTATTCCCACTTTCACCAATAAGGCAGCTGGGGCTCAGAAGTTAGAATTGCTTGGAAGGGCTGTTATGGCAAATATGACAAGATCGGTAAATGATGCCCTTAGCAGGTGTTTGACCCAGGGTGGGGACTTAGGCAACATGCATTGAATCCGAATAGAAGAGCTAGGTCTTGGGTTGAAAGTGGAAGGACCCTGTTTGGGGCTGGAGAGGTGGGGGGCATGTGATGGTGAGGGTTTGGAAGTAGGACTTGTTGTGTAGGAAAGTCATGTCTGGCCAATTGGTGAGCCTCAAATGCCAAGTTGATATAGTTCTTTAGAAAGTAGAAGCTACTAGGGGTTAAGTCTTAAAGGGATGTGGTCAGATTACATTTTGGAAAGAGGATCCCAGTGGTCAGCGTGGAAGCTAGGATGGGAGACTGGTATGGTCTTGTAGGCAGGAGATGCTCCTTAAGCGAGCTGGGGCAGTGGCTGCAGGCATCAGTGGAGCTGTCCACACCTTGAAAAGTCACTGAGATTGGGGTTACTGGTCTTAGTGCACGTTCAACCAGAGGGGTGGGAATTACGTGAACTAGGAGGTCCTGTTTTCAAGACGTGTACTTCTAACTTGAGTCAGAAGGGTTACAGAATGAGAGTAGGATGTTTATGCATCTTTTGAAAAGTTGAAACTAATTTTTTGTTGAAATCGTACATCAAGTGGTAAAGTCTAAACAGTGTGAAAGGCAATAAAGTAAGAAGAGACGGTTCTATTCCTTTGGTTTTTTTTTTTTTTTCCAGCCCTAGTCCCCGGAAATAATTGCTTTTAACAGTTTTGCATGTGTCTGTTTCAAAACTTCCACTTTAGCCAAGTTGGGCTTGATTTTTCTTTCATAGAACAGTAACCTATCAGATAACTCCATGCCAGCTGTGTAACCTGTGTAATCACACAGCTCTGTAATCACGTTCTCCTCAGCGGTGCACATAGAGTAGTATGAATGTCCTGATAACCAGTCCTATCTGGGTGGAGACTCAGGTTGTTTCTACTTCGCTTTTAAAAACAAGGCTGCAGGGGTCCCAAGTAGCCAAAGACACCTTGGAAAAGAAGAATAAAGTAGGAAGACTCAAACTTCCTGATTTCAAAACATATTACAAAGCTATAGTAGTCAAAACAGTCTGGTGTTGGTGTAATGGTAGACATATAGGCCAACAGAATAGAATTGAGAGTCTAGAAATTAACCTGTATATCTATGGTCAGTTGATTTTTGACAAGGGTGCTGTCTTAGTTATCTAGTGCTGCTATAACAGAAATACCACAAGTGAATGGCTTTAACAAAGAGAAATTTATACTCTCACAGTTTAGGAGGCTGGAAGTACAGATTGAGGGCGCCAACTCCAAGAGAAGGCTTTCTCTCTGTCGGCTCTGGGGGAAGCTCCTTGTCATAAATCTTCTCCTAGTCTAGAAGCTTCTCAGCGCAGGGACCCAGGTCCAAAGGACACACTGTTTTCCTGGCTCTTGTTCCTTGGTGGTATGAGGTTCCCCTGTCTCTCTGCTCACTTCTTTCTTTTATATTTCAAAAGAGATTGAAGATACAACTTAATTTTCTGGATTGAGTCCTGCCTGATTAACATAACTGACTCTAATCCTGCCTCATTAACATCACAGAGGTAGGATTTGCAACACATAGGAAAATCACATCAGATTACAAAATGGTAGACAATCACACAGTACTAGGACTCATGGCCTAGCCAAGTTGACACACATTTTGGGAGGGGACACAATTCAATCCATAACAGGTGCTAAGTCCGTTCTGTGAGGAAAAAAAGAGTCTCTTTTTTTTTTATTGTTGTAAAAATATATTTAACACATTTGCCAATTCAACATTTTTAGGTGTACAGTTGGGTGATATCAGTTACATTAATCATGTGCAACCCTCACCTGCAGTTATTGCCAAATTTCCTGCACCGTAAACAAATACCCACCGCTTCATAAACAATGGCTCTGCCTTTCCCTTACTTCCTATGCCTGGTAACCATTAATAGACTTTGGTCTCTATACCTTTGCCTATTCTTGTTGTTTCGTATAAGTGAGATCATACGGTGTTTGTCCTTTTTCTGATTGGCTTAATTTCACTCAGCATAAGGTTTTCAGGGTTCATCCATGGTGTAGCATGGACCAGGACTTCATTTTTCTCTCTGGCTGGGTAGTATTCCATTGTCACTGTGTACCACATTTTGTTTCTCCATTCATCTCTTGATGGACATTAGGTAGCTTCCACATCTTGGCTACTGTGAATAGTGCTGCAGTGAGCATTGGCAAACATATGTCTATTTTTGTTGCTGCTTTCAGTAGAGTCTCTTTAATAAATGGCGCCGGGAAAACTGGATTTCCATTTGCAGGAGCATGAAGCTGATCTATACGTCACATCATATGCAAAAACTAATTCAAAATGGATTAAGGACCTAAATGTGAGAACTAAAACCATTAAATGGCTAAAAGAAACAAGGACGCAGGAATGTGGGAGTTAGAATTTAATCTTTTTGCCCATCGCCTAAGGGAGAATTTAAAGGTGGACTGTAGTATAGGTGAGACCTCTGCTCAAGGTGAAGACTATCCGTTTTTACTCTGTGATCTTAAGCTAGTGAATTGGCCTTTCAGCTTTGGTTGCCCATCTGTAAGTTGGGGCTGTTCTAAGTATGACATAGTATTGTCTTTCACGTGCAGATAGCAAGTGCTTGGATGCCAGTCATTATCCCTTTTACCATTGTTTTCTACCTGAACTCTGTCAGACACTCTCCCTGCCCTTCTTCCTGTGGCTCAGGTGGTGTGTGACGAGCACGGTTCCCGGGGCTTCGGGTTCGTCCATTTTGAGACCCACGAGGCCGCGCAGCAGGCCATCAGCACCATGAACGGGATGCTACTGAACGACCGCAAAGTGTGAGTGGCTGGGCCCAGGGGAGGAACCAAGGCAGAAGGGATGGAATCATAGCGCCACCAAGTATGGACTGATGCCACCTGCCACCCTCTAATAGGCACCAGGCACTGAACAGCAGACAGTGTTGCTCCTGGCCTTGAATGAGTCACTCAGTCACTCGGGGACTCGTTTTCCTCACGTAAAAGTGGGGCTGATAACATGCCTTGGAGGATGGCTCAGTAGAGGGAATGGCTAATGGCTAAGTCATCAGTAGACACAGTGATTCCACCTGCTTTCCAGCCTGCTCAGCGTGGCTGTGAAGTTTTCCTGAAGCCTTTTGTGTCGTTTCAAGGGATTTTGTGATGGGAAGGCCCGTGCCATCTTCAGACATTTAAGTGTGGCAGCATCCCCATTTCACAGATGGGAAGATTGGGATGCAGATGCTGAAGGGAATCTGCTTCTGGCAGTTCTTCCTCAGTTTTTATTTATTTTTTAACTTTTTTTTTTTCCTTGTGGTAAAATATATTTAACAGAATTCCTGCAGTTTTGATTCTCAGGAGGGTTCTAGCTTTGTGAGCTGCAGTTTGCTCAAGCTTACCTTTGCCTCAGTCTCCTTCAATTTTTGGTGGCTGCTTCAGCTTTGTGCTAAATGTGCTATAGATAACCATGAAAATTTCTTATGCTTGGCTTTTGTCTTAATCTATGTTACTGTCCTAGATGTGTGTACATGAACTTGGAAATAATAGACAATCTAAAAAACTACTGTTGTATCTCAGGTCCCTGTTGCCCCCGCCCCCTTAGTAACACTGGTATGGACCCTGTGTCGTTTGCTTACTGCTGCTTTCCTAATGTGCCCAGTATATATTAAATGAGTAAACCAATCCACAGGATATGAGTTCGATTCCCAGTTTTACGGGAATAAAAACTGAAGCTCAGAGAGGTTAAGTGACTTACCCAGGACTGTACAGCTAGGTAGCTGCAGATCCAGAATTCAGGCCCTCACCTTCCTGACTCCTAAGTTCATGCCCCTGCCTCCTGTGCTCTGAGCTGCCTGGAATACAGCAGGAGTTCTGTGTCATTTGTCACAAGAGTGAAGTCTCCTTGACCTTATGCTGGGGGCAAGCTCTGCAGCATAGAGTCCTGGCTGTTGGAGGGAGGTGCTTGGGTCTTGGATGTGCTCCCTCTAAAGAGATCGCCCTAGCCAGTTTCCTGATAAGGGATGTGGAGGCCTCGAGTAGGGCTGAGGGTGATGCGGGGGTGGGGAGGGAGATGGCTGATGGCTGGCAGCTGCCCACGCTGTTGTTGTTCACAGCTTCGTTGGCCACTTCAAGTCCCGACGGGAAAGGGAGGCAGAGCTGAGGGCTCGGGCCATGGAGTTCACCAACATCTACGTGAAGAACCTCCAAGTGGACATGGACGAGCAGGGCCTACAGGACCTCTTCTCTCAGTTTGGTAGGTGTGTGCCCTGAGGCCTGGGATGAGGAGGTATCATTATCTTTTCTTCCATCCCCAGGTCTGGCTGGGAGGAGGGCTACCCTCCGGCTTCCTGAGGACTCATGGGAAGGTAGGGAGACCTCCTGGGGCTTCCTCAACTCTCCATTGAGCCAGGTTGATCCTTCCCAGGGAAGCTGCTGAGTGTGAAGGTGATGAAGGACAACAATGGCCACTCCCGGGGCTTTGGCTTTGTCAACTTTGAGAAGCACGAGGAAGCCCAGAAGGTAGGAGTCTCCCTGTGACCTTCCAGGGAGGAGGCACCAAGCCAGGACTAGGAGGAATGGAGATCAGAAGCAGGGTGCTCCATCCCCCCATGGAGGGGAAGAAAGTCCCTCCTCGTCCTGGACCCAGAGGAGTGGGAGACTCCAACACACAGCCAGGGCCCTTCCTGCCTGTGATGACAAGCCAGCAGGCCTAGTCCTCCTTTGGTTGCTACTTAACCCTATCCCTACGGTTGGTTTCTTTTCATAACTCTTGGCACATGGGAGCTAGAAGGGCCTTCGAGGTCACCCTTAACCCTTTTCCTGGTGGGATTGAGGCCAGGGGCGGGAAGTGCCATATTATTTCTTGCTTCCAGGCCTTTACAAATGCTATTTTCTCAAAACACTTCCTTTCTCTGCTTTTTAGACCAATGCAATGTAATAGAAATGTGAGCTACATATATAATTGAAATTTTTCCAGTCATTCACGTTGAAAAAGGTAAAAAAAGAAAAACAGGGAAATTCATTTTATTGATATATCGTTAAACCTAATATATCCGAAATATTATCACGTCAACTTGTAATCAAGATAAAAATTGAGATATTTTACATTCCTTTTTTGTATTCATTTTTTGAAATCTGATAAAGCACATCTCGGGTTTGAACTAGCCACATTTCAAGTGCTCAATAGCTGCCTATGGCTAGTGGCGAACATATTGGATGGTGTGTTGGTAGGCACCATTGAGTCAATTAGGACTCAGGGTGACCCCATGTGACAGAGTAGAGCTGCCCCATAGGGTTTTCTTGGCTGTAATCTTCTCAGAAGCAGATCGCCAGGCCTTTTTCCTGTGGAGCTGCTGGTGGGTTCAAACTGTCAACCTTTCAGTTAGCAGCCAAGTACGTAGCCATTGTACCACCAGGGCTCCTTGTCGAACAGAGTAACTTTAAACAATTCAATGCCTACGCTTTGGGTCTCAGCTTATATTTTCCCTCCTCCAGGAATCTGCCCCTTCTAGTCTTCACATGCTTCTGATGAGATGTCCTTTATCCCTCTCCATCATTAGCGTAGATCACCATGTATAAACTGAGGGCAGGGCTGTGTCTTGTTTCACTGTTAAATCTCTGATACTGTGCTTGCCAGTGGGTATATCATTTGCTGAACAAGTGAATGGTTCAGGGTCAGCTCGTTAACAGCAAAGCTGTTTCTATGGCTCTTTCTATGGCCGCCATCCTATTAAGATCATTGGACATGGAGGGTCTCAGCTATGGTGGATTTGGCTGGAAACCTGGTTCCTGCCACCATCTTGATTGTAGCCCTTTTTGCCTTGAGCACTTACCATAGGCCAGGCAGTGTGCTGCATGTCTCGCATACATTCTCATTACTATTCCCACCAATGTGGGCTCTACTGTTACTATTGACCGTATGTTATGGATAAGGAAATTGAGCTTCTACAAGGTTGCAGCAGGTACTGAGAGACAGCTGGGATTAGAATCCATGTCTTTCTGACCCCGAAGCTATGTTCTTTACTAGACAGTTCCTTTGAAAGATAACTTCTCGCATGTCTTAGGACAAGTCCCACCTTCTCTCTAGACGTTGGTCTTCTCAGCTGTAAAATGATAAAGTGGAGGAGATGGGCAAAGCTGTAGGGGTCCACAGACTCCAAGGGCTTAGAGACTTCGATAATGACCTTTGAAGACTAACGTAGAACAGGCAGTCCAGTAGTCGGCGGAATTGCGTTTTTGGGTAGGGAGGCAAAAAGTCACCATCACGTGAAAATAGTTATTAACGTACTAATCACTTGGAAAGTCCCCTTTCAAACGTTCATCATCACCACACCCTCACGGCACCAGTGTCTTATCCCGACCGCTGAGTTAGCGTACCTGCGGATCTGCCTTCTGCTGATTTGGGCAGGTCGATGTATGTTCAGTTCAGGAAGATGGATGGCAGAGGGAGGTGGCAGATTTTGCAGAGGATGCGGGCTTTACGCGGCCAAAGCCACTGACAGACGAGGGCCTGACGGGTTAGGGCAGTTAACTGAAGGATAGAAAAACCAGCGAGGGTTAAGACACACACAGATGTTTCTAAAAACAGGAATTAAAACCCTTTTTTATTGTTGTGTGCTGTTGGTGACTGACTCATAGCAACTCTACAGGAACAGAGGAGAACTGTCCCATAGGGTTCTCTGTGCTGTGATCCTTCCAAGAACAGATTGCCAGGTCATTTGTTTCGTGGAGCCCCTGGTGCATTTGAACCATCAACCTTTCAATTAGCAGTCGAGCATTTAACTACTGCATCACCAGGGCTCATTCATGAAAACCCTTACAGTTTAATAAAAAGGATTTTCCGAGTATCGGAATACAAGATAAACATACAAAAATCAGTTGGATTCCTCTACACCAACAAAAAGAACATCGAAGAGGAAATCAGCAAGTCAATGCCATTTACAGTAGCCCCCAAGAAGATAAAATACTTATGAATAAATCTTAACCAGAGATTTAAAAGACTTATACAAAGAAAACTACAGTACACTTCTGCAAGAAAGCAAAGGGGATTTACGTAAGTGGGAGAACATACCTTGCTCATGGATTGGAAGACTTAACATAATAAAAATGTCTATTCTAACAAAAGCGATCTATACATTTAATGCAATTCCGATCCAAATCCCGAGGACATTCTTTAATGAGATGGAGAAACAAATCACCAATTTCATATGGAAGGGAAAGAGGCCCCGGATAAATGAGTCATTACTGAAAAAGAAGAACAAAGTGGGAGGCCGTACTTTACCTGATTTTAGAACCTATTATACCGCCACAGTAGTCAAAATAGCCTGGTATTGGTACAACAACAGATACATGGACCAATGGAACAGAATTGAGACTCCAGACATAAATCCATCCACAAATAAGCAGTTGATATTTGACAAAGGCCCCAAAACAGTTAAATGGGGAAAAGACAGTCTTTTTAACAAATGGTGCTGCCATAACTGGATATCCATCTGCAAAAAAAATGAAACAAGACCCATACCTCACTCCATGCACAAAAACTAACTCAAAATGGATCAGAGACCTAAATATAAAATCTAAAACGATAAAGATCATGGAAGAAAAAATAGGGACAATGTTAGGAGCCCTAATACATGGCATAAACAGTATACAAAACCTTTTAAAGAATGTAGAAGAAAAACTAGATAACTGGGAGCTCCTGAAAATCAAACACTTATGATCATCCAAAGACTTCACCAAAAGAGTAAAAAGACTACCTACAGTTTGGGAAAAAGTTTTTAGCTATGACATTTCTGATCAGCGCCTGATGTCTAAAATGTACATGATACTGCAAAAACTCAACTGCAAAAAGGCAACCCAATTAAAAAATGGGCAAAAGATATGAATAGACACTTCAGTAAAGAAGACATTCAGGTAGTTAACAGATACATGAGGAAATGTTCACGATTATTAGCCATTAGAGAAATGCAGATCAAAACTGCAACAAGATTTCATTTCACTCCAACAAGGCTGGCATTAATCCAAAAAACACAAAATAATAAATGTTGGAGAGGCTATGGAGAGATCGGAGCACTTCTACACTGCTGGTGGGAATGTCAAATGGTACAACCACTTTGGAAATCAATTTGGCACTTCTTTAAATTTTTTTTTTTTAAAGTTAGAACTACCATACGATCCAGCAATCCCACTCCTTGTAATATATCCTAGAGAAATAAGAGCCTTTACACGAACAGATATATACACACCCACGTTTTTTGCAACACTGTTTACTGTAGCAAAAAGATGGAAGCAACCAAGGTGCCCATCAGCGGATGAATGAATAAATTATGATATATTCACACGATGGAATATTACGCATCGATAAAGAACAGCTAGGAATCTGTGAAACATTTCATAACATGGAGGAACCTGGAAGGCATTATGCTGAGTGAAATAAGTTGCAAAAGGACAAATATTGTATAAGACCACTATTATAAGAACTTGAGAAATAGTTTAAACTGAGAAGAAAACATTCTTTTGTGGTTACGAGAGGAGGGAGGGAGGGACGGAAGGTGGGAGAGGGGTATTCACTGATTAGATAGTAGGTAACTATTTTAGGTGAAGGGAAAGACAGCACACAATACAGGGGAGGTCAGCACAGTGGACTAAACCAAAAGTAAAGAAGTTTCCTGAATAAACTGAATGCTTCGAAGGCCAGCATAGCAGGGGCAGGGGTCTGGGGACCATGGTTTCAGGGAACATCTAAGTCAATTGGCATAATAAAATCTATTAGCAAAACGTTCTGCATCCTACCTTGAAGAGTGGGTTCTGGGGTCTTAAATGCTAGCAAGTACCCATCTAAGATGCATCAATTGGTCTCAGCCCACCTGGATCAAAGGAGGATGAAGAATACCGAGGACACAAGGTGATTACGAGCCCAAGAGACAGAAAGGGCCACGTGAACCAGAGACTGCATAATCCTGAGACCAGAAGAACTAGATGGTGCCTGGCTACAACCGATGACTGCCCTGACAGGGAACACAACAGAGAACCCCTGAGGGAGCAGGAGAGCAGTAGAATGCAGACCCCAAACTCTCATAAGACCAGATTTAATGGTCTGACTGAGACTGGAAGGACCCCAGTGGTCACGGCCCCCAGGCCTTCTGTTGGCCCAGGACAGGAGCCATTCCCGAAGCCAACTCTTCAGACATGGATTGGACTGGACAAATGGGTTGGAGAGGGATGCTGGTGAGGAGTGAGCTTCTTGGATCAGGTGGACACGTGAGACTATGTTGGCATCTCCGTCCTGGAGGGGAGGTGAGAGGGTAGAGGGGTTTAGAAGCTGGCGAAATGGACATGAAAAGAGAGAGTGGAGGGAGAGAGCAGGCTGTCTCATTAGGGGGAGAGTAACTGGGAGGGTGTGTAGCAAGGTGTATATGGGTTTTTGTGTGAGAGACTGACTTGATTTGTAAACTTTAACTTAAAGCACAATAAAAATTATTAAAAAAAAAAAGTTTTCTGTGCTGCAAAATCAGACGTGACATGAAGGCTGTCGATTACACTGTCATGCAATTTGGAAAGAATTATGCTTGCTGCTCCGTTAAAATAATCAGTGTATACTCATGGTTAGATCCTAAATCTTCAATGTGGGGTACTCTGAATTCCAGTTTCATTTTTTCAAGATGGAACCCCAATCAAATGTTTTTATCTGCATTTTACTCCGCAGTTTTGTCTCATGTTTTTAAAAAGTGGGCTCACTTTTTTAAGTGGCCCTTTTCCTGGTAGTGATTATTCTCAGTAAACAAGGCCGTCCTGGTTTACAGGTGGCCCCTCCTTGGCATTAGGGCCAAGGGTAGCATCAGAGTCAGAGCATCAGCCACGCCAGGGTAGTTACCAAGCACACTCTCCCCTTGTCACTGCAGGCAGTGATGGACATGAATGGGAAGGAGGTGAGCGGGCGGCAGCTCTATGTGGGCCGGGCCCAGAAGAGAGTGGAGCGGCAGAACGAACTGAAACGCAAGTTCGAGCAGATGAAGCAGGACCGGCTGAACCGCTACCAGGTGAGGGTCAGGCCTCCTGGTGGCAGCTGCGTCTATTTATGGACCGCTGTGAACGTGACTCCTTTCTCTTAGCAGTCTCATTTCCTGGAACTTGGCTCAGGAGGGATCAGATGAGTAGCGGGATGCTCTTCGCTGTCTTATTTGTAACAATGGAGAAACTAGATACAACCCAACTGCCCAACCACAGGGAATTGGTTGGGAGTGCTACTGCCTTTTCGGTTGGAATTACCGTGTATGGGACTGTTCCCCATCCCCAGTCCACGCTCATTAAATGCCAGTTGCCACCTCCGCTTAAGGACAGCCAGAGTGCCCTGTTGTTGTGTGCTGAGTTGATTCGGACTCATAGCGACCCTAAATGACCGAGTAGAACTGTTCCATAGGGGTTCCCAGTCAGTAATCTTTTCAGGAGCAGATTTCCAGGTCTTTTCTCCTGCGGAGACACTAGGGGGTCTGAACCGCTGACCTTTGGATTAGCAGCTGAGTGAGTGCTTAACTGTTGCACCATCCGGGCTTCTTCAAAGCTTCCTACGTATTTCTAGGTGCCTCTAGGAAAGTCCTAGTCTCAGATGACAATAATTAGGCTGGTTTAATTTAGAAGTCAGACTATTGTACAGCTATTCAGTTAATACATTAAAATATTGCAGATTAGTGGTTTGACTTTTTTTCAGAAACCTGGTGGCATGGTGGTTAAGAGCTACAGCTGCTAACCAAACGGTGGCCGTTCACATCCACCAGGTGCTCCTTGGAAACCGTATGGGGCAGTTCTTTGTCCTATAGGGTTGCTATGAATTGGAATCAACTTGATGGCAGTGAGTTTGGTTTGGGTTTTTTGAGCAATGAGCTCCTTTAAAATATTGGATAAAAGTTGTAGATGTCTCATGGAGAGGTGTGTGTATATGTGTATTATGCTTTGTACGTACCTGATGGAGTCCCTGGGTGGTGCAAACAGTTGCTCAGCTGCTGATTAAAAGGTTAGAGGTTCAAGTCCACTCAGGTGCCGTGGAATAAAGGGCTAGCAATCTACTTAAAAAAATCAGCTGTTGGAAACCCTGTGGAGCCCGTTTGTACTCTGAGACACGTGGGGTAGCCATGAGTCAGAATTGTCTCCTTGGAAACTGGTAAATAGATCAGATATCAGTGGCTCTCAGTGGGGTGAGGAGACATTTGGCAATGTCTGGAGTTTCGGTTGCCCCTTTTAGGAAGGGTGCTGCTGGCATTGAGTAGGTCTGTACCAGCTATGGATGCTGTTAAACATTCTACAATGCACAGGACAGTCCCATAATAAAGAATTATCTGGCCCAAAATGTTGATAGTGCCAGGGTTGAGAACCCTTTGTACATACACGCACACCCTGGTTTGCACATATAACATTTTTAAGGGGCTTATAGACTTTCTTCGGAAACCCTGGTGGCGTAGTGGTTAAGTGCTATGGCTGCTAACCAAAGGGTCGGTAGTTTGAATCCACCAGGCACTCCTTGGAAACTCTATGGGGCAGTTCTCCTTTGTCCTGTGGGGTCACTGTGAGTCAGAATTGACTCAATGGCACTGGGTTTAGCTTTTTTTTGGGGGGGGGGTAGGCTTTCTTACAGAAGAAGACACTTATGATGTAGCCTGTTGTGTGTTCACGTTTTTGTGCGTGGAGGCCTAGAAGGAGAAAGTCACGGTGCTGGAGCGCAGAGTTGTGCTGTGGCTAGGAGCACGGACTCTGAAATTAGACCGCCTGGGTTAGGCTTGTCCCTGCCACTTAAGGGTTGTGTCATCTTGGACATTTCACTTAACCTGTCGGTGCTTCAATTTTCTCATCTGTAAAATGGGAATTAAAGTTTTGTGAGGATTAAAAATTAAGTGCGTGAAGGGTTTAGAGCGGCTCGTGGCACCAAGTATGAGTAACGTACAGTAGCCCTCTACTCCCTTATCCATGGTTTCAGTTACCTGCAGTCAACTGTGGTCTGAAAATGTTTAATGAGTAGCATGGTGAAATCTCTCACCTGCCTACTCCATCCTTCCTCAGGGACCACATTTACATAATTCTTATTACTATTTATTTAAGTCGTTCCATTTTATTATTGTTAATCTCTTACTGTGTCTGATTTATAAAGTAAACTATCATAGGTATGTATGTGTAGGTCAAAACATAGTATATGTAGGGTTCAGTACTATCTGCAGTTTCAGGCATCCACGGGGGAGTCTTGGAACATGTCCCTGCAAATAAGGGGGGATTACTGTACAATGGGAAACCCTGATGACATAGTGGTTAAGTGCTACAGCTGCTAACCAAAGGGTCAGCAGTTTGAATCTACCAGGCGCTCCTTGGAAACTCTATGGGGCAGTTCTACTCTGTCCTGTAGGGTCACTGTGAGTCGGAATCAACTCGACAGCAATGGGTTTTTTTTTTTTTGTACTGTATGTACAGTGTGCCTGCGGTTTCTCAGCTGGCAGGCTGTGGAGTGGCAGCTTGTGCCCAGCCTCCCGCATGCCAGGAGCTCTGCCTGGGGCTGCTCCACGTCGACCGTCTGGAGAGCTATGCTCTGGCTTAGTTTCATGCCTCTGCCTGGCTGTGGGACCTTGGGCTTCCCTCTGTGGGAGCCATCTATGAAATGGGCAGAGGCTTGTGGTGAGGATAGGGTGGGCACAGGTGTCTGAGAACTGCTGGGGAACTTGGGGTGGTAGGGTAGCAGCTTCCAGGCGATGGGGTGCATGGGTGCTGTGAGAGACCGAAAACAGGAGGCCTGGCTGCAGGGCTTCAGTGCCCCTCACACTAGCATCAGCCCCCTGCCCTCCAGAATACAGCCTGGGGCTTGGAGGGAGAGGGGCGTATCTAGCAGTACCCCTTCCTTCCAGGGTGTGAACCTGTATGTGAAGAACCTGGATGACTCCATCGATGACGAGAAACTGAGGAAAGAGTTCTCACCCTATGGAGTGATTACCAGTGCAAAGGTGAGGGCCCGGGGCACCTGCAGGAAGACAGCCTTCCTTTCTGTCCTGTCACTGCCCCCACCCCCCACTACCACATGCCCAGGGGCTCCCAGGGGTTGATGCCATGCTGCCCCCCTGGGGCTGTGTCTGAGCCAGCTGAGCTCTTTGTCTCCTTGCATCCTTATATGAAGCTCTCTCCTGGGGTGGAGGGAGGACCAGGTTGAGGATACAGTCCCAGTCACACAGCTGGACTTATTGGGGCTCACTGTGACCTTAGTTCATTGAACAAGCATTTATTGAGCGCCTACTGTATGCCAGGCTTTAGAAATTCAGATCTGAGCATTTCCACTGACTTGTTGTATGGCCCTGGCCAGCAACAGTCTCCCTGTCTGGACCATATCTTCAGTCATTCATCCCCATTTATTGGGCACCTGCTGTGTGCCCAGCCATGTTAGGCACCGGAGATGTGACTCTGGCTGTTCTATCTAGTAGCTCTAATCTTGAGCAGCTGTCTTAACTTCAGAGCCTTCTTTATAAGATGTGGGGTGGGGCTGGACTTCCTGGATGGTTCTCAACCTTAGCTGCTCAGTAGAATCTCCTGGGGAGCTCTTAAATACAGATGTTTGGGCCAGACAAATTGGATGTAGATCTCTGGGGGTAGGGCCTGTCATTTTATTTTTAAAAGCACCCCAGATGCTTTTTAGATGATCTAGTGTTCCTTCGTTCCATACTGGGGCTCCTCCTGTCTTACAGGCCCTGTGGGAGGGAGAAGGAACAAATCAGATTGTGGTGCCTTGAGTAGCTTATAGTCTAGTGGGGAAGTCAGACAGATCACTAACTGACTTGTATTATAAGGTAGAAGGTGTGCGTACTGGAGGCAGGGCTTCCGGAGGGTGGAACAGGAGGGTGGGTTTCCTGGAAGAAGTGGCAGTGGCAGCAGCATTTGATGTGGCTGTGACTGCAGGAGGTTGGGAGTTGCAGGTAAGAATATAGAACTTTCTAAGGAGATCAGCGTGGGTGATGGGGCTGGGGACTTATGCTTCTGTTGTGATAGCTTGGGTTCTTAGGAAATTGTCTGAAGGTCTCTTGTCCATTTAATCCAAATTAAAATGTCCTTTAGGAGCCTGGTGTTTGAGGAAGAGGATGTAACATTTTGGGGGTTGAGGTCCTTTTGGAAAAAGTGACAGAAAGCTATAAACCAAAAAACAAACCCACTGCTGTCAAGTCAATTCAGAAATCTATAAGGACGTGTAAATTAAGCATCAGTAAATTTGTTTAAGTATTTCTAAAAAACTGTGAGCCCTCTTGTACTTGGTATAATACTGCGTTGGAAGCTGGGATTTTAATCAGATGTAGATCTAAATTCCAGCCCTACGATTTACTAGCTGAAGTACCTAAGGCAAGTGATGTTGCCTTTCAGATCCTGTTTGTTTTCATGTGCCATCAAGTCAAGTCCAACTCCAACTCAGAGAGAGCCTATGGGACAGGGTAGCACTGCCCCATAGGGTTTCCTAAGCTGTAACCTTTATGGGAGCAGATTGCCAGGTCTCTTCTCCCTCAGAGCAGCTGGTGGGTTTGAACGGCTGACCTTGGTTAGTAGTCAAACACTTAACTACTGAACCACCAGGGCTCTTTTTACCCACCTGTAAAGCGGGAGTAACATTACCCACCTTGAGAGGGGACCTGGGAATTCCTCGAGGGTGCCGTAAAGCACCTGCACACAGTGAGCAGTGAGATGGTGATTGTTGGAATTATTAGTGGAGTCCCTGGGTGGTACAAATGGTTAATGGCACTCAGCTGCTAACTGAGAGGTTGGAGATTTGAGTCCACCCAGAGGCCCTCCAGAAGAAGGGCATAGTGATCTATTTCAGAAAAATCAGCCATTGGAAACCCAGTGAAGCACAGTACTGTGACAATTGGTTATAATTATTAGTCACACCAAAAAACCCAACCCAGTGCTGTCAAGTGGATTCCAACTCATAGTGACCCTCTAGGACAGAGTAGAACTGCTTCAGTAGGGTTTCCAGGGAGCACCTGGTGGATTCGAACTGCTGGACCTTTTGGTTAGCAGCCTGTAGCTCTTAAGCACTGGGCCACCAGTAGTCATACAGGCGCGTGTAGTTTCATAGACTCACAGACCTCTGATTAGAAACTCATTGAGACTTCTGGAATGAAGGGGATTGTACAAATCTGAATGGCTTTGAGTTGAGGCTCACCTGACTGTGTCCCTCCTGTTAATGGGCTAAACAGGTTATGAATGGGAATTTTATATAATTTTATGTTTTTCTATAATTTTGTATATATATTGCTCATATAAAATGGGTGGTTATGCAGACTTCATTAACGTATATATAAGTGCTTGTTATAGTAAGCTCTGCATAAGTCTTAGCTGTGCTACCAGCAGACGCCCTTCTCAGAATGTTTTTTAAATGCGTAAAATAAAACTCATACCAAGACCCGTTGCTGTCGTGTCAATTCAGCTCGTAACGACCCTATAGGACAGAGTAGAGCTGCCCCACAGGGTTCCCAAGCCTGTAATCTTTACAGAAGCAGACTGCCACATCTTTCTGTCTCAAAGCAGCTGGTGTGTTTGAACTGCCGACCTTTTGGTTAGTAGCCAAGTGCCTAACCCCTGTATCACCAGGGCTCCTTCGTAAAATTCCTAGGATTAGAAAAGATAATAATATTGAAATATAAGTATCAAAATACTAAAATGACAGCAGGTTTTTTTTTATTAATGCATTAAACAATAAATAAAAAAATAGTTTTTAGCAAAGTAGCAGTTAAGTGGTATTTTGAGATCTGTTAATGCTGTGAAGCTATTTTGAGATCTGATGTTGTTACATTTTTATTGTCCACATCCATAATCCAGACCTGAGTTAAAGGTTAGTGAAACTAAAGATGTTCCTCTTATTCCCATCTAAGTTCACAGACCCCCTGGATTCTGCCTGTGAGCGTCCCCTTCGGGAAATCATGGAGCCCAGGTTAAGACTTCTCGACTAGAGGGTAGCAGAAGTACAGCTTGAAAAATCACTGATTAAGAGCATGGCTTCTCATAGGCAGATATTTTTATATCTCAGCTCTAATCCTTACACACTAGAGGTAGGCCAGTGTCTTGACCCTAAAAAAGACTAAGAACCCAAAATGCAGTGTGGATCGGATCCTGAAACAGAAAAAGGACTTTAGTGGAAAAACTGGTGAGATCAAAGGAAGGCTAGAGTTTGATTAATGGCACTGTAATTATTAGCGTAATAGTTGTGTTGTACCACTGTTAATGTCGTTGTGACAAATATACCATCTGAACGTTAGGGGAGGCTGGATGAAAGGTATACAGCCACTCTGCTATTTTTGCAGCTTTTCAATAAATCTGAAATTAATTCCAAAATTTTAAAAGAAGTTATTTTAAAAGGAAGAAATAGGTTAAGAACCTCGTCCCCAAACGCCTGACTAAAGAACTTGGCTCAGTGTCTTTCGAAGGCAGTGTAGGTTTACCCAGAAGTAGTGTTGGGTTTGGAGCCCTGGTGGCTCAGTGGTTAAGCACTTGGTTGCTAACCGAAAGGTCAGCGGTTTGAACCCACCAGTGACTCCAAGGGAAAAAAGACCTGGTGATCTGTTTCCATAAAGATTACAGCCTAGGAAACCCTGTGGGGAATTCCACTTTGTCCTGTAGGGTCGCTGTGAGTCAGAATCGACTCAGTAGCATACAACAACAGTGCTGAGTTTGAGTTTTGGCTGATGTGACCCATTGGCTGGGTGACCTTGGACAGGTGACCATCTCTGGAGCCTCACTTTCCTCCCCTGTAAGGTGGGAGTGGCAGTGCATGGAAGGGAGCTGGCATGCAGTAGGCCTCAGTAAATGTGGGTTTAACAGTACATTCCTCAGTCCCAGGTTCCTCATGGGCCCACTCAGTGCTGGGCTTTGCCTGGGGAAGGGGCGGGGGGAGCACTGCCCCAGGAGTCTCCCTTCCCCACCCCCAGCAGCCCTTGTCTTTCTTGCTTTTAGGTGATGACAGAGGGTGGCCACAGCAAGGGGTTTGGCTTTGTGTGTTTTTCCTCTCCAGAAGAGGCGACAAAGGCCGTGACAGAGATGAACGGGCGCATCATTGGCACGAAGCCGCTGTACGTGGCACTGGCCCAGCGCAAAGAGGAGCGGAGGGCTATCTTGTCCAACCAGTACATGCAGCGCCTCTCCACCATGCGGGCCCTTGGCGTCCCCCTCCTGGGCTCCTCCCAGCAGCCCACCAGCTACTTCCTGCCCGCCATGCCCCAGGTCCGCCTGCACACAACTCCCGCCACACCCCCTCCCTGGCAGCCAGGTAGAGCAGGAAGACTAGAGCTTCACAGGCAAACGTAGGTTCCCAGGTTGCTTCTGCCAGTTACTCCCTAGGGAGGCTGTGTTAACTTCCTAAGTTTTAGTTTCCCCTTCTGTAAAATGGGGTAGTAATCTTGCTGTCAAACACCATTTCCCAATCAAAGAGATTTGTAAATGTTACACTGAGAAAGGATTCTCTGCAACCAAATAGGAGCCCTGGAGGCATAGTGGTTAAGAGCCTAAAAGTTCAGGCTGTTAACCAGAAGGTCAGCAATTTGAGTCCACCAGCCGCTCCTTGGAAACCCTGTGGGGCAGTTCTGCTCTGTCCTGTAAGGCTGCTGTGAATTGGAACTGACTCAGCAGCAACAGGTTTGGTTTTTGGTTTATGTTCAGATAGAGGGTAGTGGTAGTTCAGTGATAGAGTTTTCGCTTTCCACCTGGGAGACCTGGGTTTGATTCCCAGCCAAGGTACCACATGCATACCCACTACCTGTCTGTCAGCGGAGGCTTTGATGCTGAACAGGTTTAGCAGAGCTTCCAGCCTAAGACAGACTAGGAAGAACGGCCTGGAGATCTAAAAATCAGCCAGTGAAAACCATATAGATCAGAACGCTCCAGTCTTCAACCAATCATGGGGATGGTGTGTGGGGTCTCATGAGTTGGGGGCCTACTCGATGGTAACTAACAACAGCAAAGTGATCAGGTAAGTTTGAGAAACAGTTGCGATAAACAAAAAGAGCCTAAATGTATCATACGTTGTTGTTGTGTGTATGTTTGTTATTGACTCACGATGACGCCGTGCACAACAGAATCTGACTGTTGTGATCCACAGGGTTTTCGTGGCTGATATTTTGAAGGTAGATCACCAGGCCCTTCTTCTTAGTCTGTCTTAGTCTGGAGTCTCTGCCGAAACCTGTTTAGCATCTTAGCAACACACAAGTCTCCACTGACAGGCAGGTGGTGCTGTGCTTGAGGTGAATTGGCTGGGAATCGAACCTGGGCCTCCTGCGTGGGAAGGCAAGAATTCTACCACTGAACCACCACTGCCCCCTATTACACACTGGAAAAAAAAAAAAAGTTGCTACCGAATTGACTCTGACTCATGATGACCCCATGTGTGTCAGAGTAGAACTGTGCTGCATAGGGTTTTCAATGGCTGATTTTTTGAAAGTAGATTGCCAGGCCTTTTTTCTGACTTTCTTATACCCTAATCCAAAATAAAAAACCAAACCTGTTGCTGTCAGGTTGATTCCAACTTACAGCAACCTTATAGGACAGAGCAGAACTGCCCCATAGGGTTTCCAAGGAGCAGCAGGTGGATTCAAAGTGCTGACCTTTTGGTTTAGCAGCCGAGCTCTTAACCACTGTGCCACCAGGGCTCCATGTTGTACCTTACCGTATCCAAATACGCCAGTATGTATTATGACTCTCTGAAACAGGCATAGAGTATGTAGCAACTTAGATGGTCAGTTTTTGTGGGATATCTGCTTCCATCTCTCTTGAACATGAATGTTCTAAGGAGCCTGGTTTGGGAAAGGAATTCACACAGCCTGGTAGAAGTTTTAGTAGCAGTAGAAGGATGTCAGCCATTAAAGGCTGCTAGGATGGGCACATTCCCTCTCCTTTTAGCAGTTGCCCAAGCTGGGACAAGTTGGAGTAAGATGGGTCACCTTTTACGATGTGTCTGGTTCAGTGGGCCTGTTCTGATGAAATCTGAGGTCTTGCCCTGAATGGATCATGGCTAATGGCCATTCTGAGATGGGAGGAAGGAGCCTTTGTCCCAGCTTTGTGGGTCTTTACTAACCAGCCTCCTGGTGGGGACAGGGAAGTTCCTGCCATGATGTCCCCAAGGGGGTGCAGTTCCTCCCTTGCTCCACAACAGACCCCTCACTAGGTCCTCTTCTCCCACACAGCCTCCAGCCCGGGCTGCATACTATGGTTCTGGCTCCGTGGCCACCATCCAGCCTGCCCCCAGGTGGGCAGCCCAGCCACCTAGACCATCATGTGAGTGACCAGCCCCTTCCACCCTCAGCACTTGGGTGTGGGCCGTGGGGCAGTGTGTAACATAGCGGTTAAGAACACAGGCTTGGGGGTCAAATCTGGCTCTGCCCCTTGCCTAGGGTGTGAATTTGGGCAGGTAATTTCACCTGACTCTGTTTCCTCTTCTGTAATGTGGACCTGAAGGAAACGTGTGTAAAGCACCAAGCACAGCGCTGGGCCTACAGAAGACACGTAGCGTAGCTGTTAGTGTCAGCTGTAGCCCAAGGCTTGTCAGATTTGTGACTCTGAAAATTCCTGCAGAGCTGTTGCCAGTGAAGGGCCCTTCTCTGTGAGAGTGCAGTTCACGCACCATCTTGGAGGACAAGGGTGTATGATCATGGTGCCATGCCCTCGGGGCTGTGGGTAGACACGTGTGGGCTTTGTAATCACAGCTTTCTATGTCCCCACCCCTGGGGTTCCGGGTCTGCCTGACTGGGTGAATTCTCTCATCTTTCTGTGAACCTTCTAGTTCCCCTTCCACACCCCCGCGCCTTCAGGGAGCAGAGTGTCACTCTGATTATCCTACCCCAACCTTACACTCTCCATATTCTCCCCACCACAAGCTGCCTACCCTCCAACTGCCTCAATGGTTCGGCCACCAGCCACGCCTCGGCGCCCCCTGGCTCAGCTCAGCACTGTCAGGCAGGCCTCCACCCAGGTGCCACACCCGGTCCCCCACACTCAAAGAGTGGGTGAGTGTGGGCAGGGCCAAGAGGGATAGGGGTGTGAGGAGGTCCTTGCTGGGGTTGGCACTAGAGGGATGATGAGTTGGCCCTGTGGTGACCTTGTAATACTTCCTCTTTGGAGGCCATGTCACCATAGTAATAAGCAGTTAGTGACAGACCTATTTATGGGGGCTAACTCACTCTGTGGCCTTGTTGACTACTGTTTCTGATTGCCTCATCTTTAAAATTGAGATAAAAATTGTACTCCCGTTTTGTTGTGAGGATTAACGAGATCACACAGGCAAGGGCTTCTCACAGGACATGCGCCTTAGTAAACATTGCAGTGGTTGTGAACAAGGGTGTAGCTTTTGGCTGTAAGGCAAAAACACATCCGTTCCTTCATTTGGCAACTGTTTTGCACATCTACTACGTGCCAGTCCTTTGCATGACCAAGCCAGACCCAGTCCCTGGCCATCCATTGCTGCCAGACACTGAAGTCCCTGCTTATTTCTTACAGCCAATATTGGCACCCAGACCACAGGACCTGGTGGAGCAGAAGGCTGTACATCAGGCCAGCTCCTCCTGCCGTATAGACATTCCTCAGCAGCACACAACGTTCACCGGGTAAGGTCGGCTCAGCTGCCCTCGCAGCCTGGGCACCAGGGGGCCTGCCTCCCAACTAAGGTGTTGATGCTCCCTGGGCTGGGCCTTGGTTTTCTTTCTTTTCTTGGCTCATGATGTTTCTTTTATTAATGTGCACAATCAAACAGCCCAAACTAACAGGAGGAGAAAGGGGCCCAGATCTCATTTTGTTTACTAATTTATGATTTGGTTTGCCTGAGCTATTATCAAAATTAATTTGGGTTTCCTTAATATTTGTCTGTTGGGCAGCAAGGAAAGGTATTCTGAGAATCTGCTGAGTGGTAAAGGGATGTGATTAATCCACAAAACAGCTGAAAATACCTACTGCAATCAAAAAGGCCGGGGTATTTTGTCAAATGTTCTCCCCCTCCTAGAAGCGTCTCAAGTTACAGCATTACTGTATCCTGTGTAGTATCTCAGTGTGTAAACGTCAAACTATTTCTCACAATACTAGCAAGAAGCAGTCTTTTTTGTTGTTTTTGATGGCAATATATCCAGCCAAACATACATTCATCCACAATTCCTACATGAACAGTTCAGTGACCTTGGTTCCGTATATCACATTGCGTCACCATTTTCGCTGTCACTACCCATATTGTTTGATCACTATTGATTTAGACTCTGGCCCCTTTTAGAGTACTCATCTGTGTTTTCGATTAACTGTTGTCAGTTTAAACTCATACAGATAATTTTTTATAAGAGCACAATGCCCAAAGCAAACATTCTTTATTGATTGAGCAAAAAACTTGTTTAAAGATTGCTTCATGGGGTAGTTTCAATTCAAGGTTTAAAGATTATTTCCAGGCATTAGATTTCGGAGGTTTCCCCAGTCTGGATGGATCTAGTAAGTCTGATTATAAGAAGTAGTCTTTAAACATCAGAATCCTTTTAAAGTTACCAAGATGTGAAGGGGTCAGAAGTATACAGGATGTGGCCATAAAGCTACTAGATAAAAAGTATTTTATTTGGCACGAAGTGACTAGTATAGAGTGTGGCTTTCACTTGCTAATATTCATAGCACCACGAATAACTTGTACATTAGAGCTCCACTTTGTTTTCTATTCCACCATGCCCTCCTTAGGGATGCTGTACCCCACCCACTCTTCCAGACCTTGCTCCTTGCTCCCTTTCTCCAGGGAGCCTTCCTGGAAACCTTGTGTTTACTGGACAGGGCAAGTGCTTTAAGGCCTTGTGTGTCCTCAGTGGCTGAGGGCTGTGTCCCTTGCTCCATGTACAGGTCCTGGAGTCACCTATGCACAGACAGGAGCCCCTGACCGCATCCATGCTGGCTGCAGCCCTGCCGCACGAGCAAAAGCAGATGATTGGTAAGTGGCTGGTGCTCGTCTAGAGCAGCAAGAGAAGGGCTGGGAGGTGGCTGGTCTGCTGGGAAACTCCCTGGAAGCCAGGGGGTGTGAGGACACGGTCCAGCCTTGCCACTGACCATCCTGCTAACCCACTAGGCCCTTGTTGTCCCTTTTTTTTTAGTTGTTAAAAACATACATAACACAACATTTGCCAGTTTGTTTCTCTTGTGTACAATTTCGTGACATCAGTCACATTACTCATGTCGTGCAGCCATTGCTGACACCCATTGCCACATTTTCCATCGCTGTTGTATACAGAAACTTAGTGCTTCCTAAACGGTGACTCCTCTTTTCCCTGTTCTCTAACAACACTTGCCAGACCAGTGGTCCCTGGGTTTCTTCCAGCTCTAGTCTTCTACGACTCGGACTTACTCTGGGAGAGATCCCAGATGTGGGGAGATTGGGATCCGAAGCAGAAGTGAGGGTATAGCCTTGAGTTTCTGCTGCAAAGTGGCCCACGAGGTGGGTATTGCAGCTCTAGGCACCTCTCCTGAATGGGAGGAAGCTGTTGCCAAATGTCCTCCGTCTCCCAGTGCCCATTGCAGGGAGGTGGGGAATAAGCTTGTGTTGGGTGGATAAATGTCGTTCCCCACTGGACTCTGAACTTGTCATGCCATCTCTATCCCCAGTGTCTAGGACAAGCCCTGCTTAGGATGCCACTAACTGCCGAATGAATGAGCAGGCTTGTTACTGGTTGGCAGATCCTTTTCCTTATGGCCGCCAAGCTCTCCAGGCCCGTCACTGAAGGCCGCCATTGCCACCACTCCCTTGTCTCCTAAGCTCATTCAGGTTTTGCCATTTTCTTGGCACCCCTCTTGCCCCCACCAAAGAAAAATTCTAAGTGGGCTTAATGGAGGTTAAGGCGTTGCTAGCAGCTCTCCATAAACATCTTCAATTTTGTCATGGGAAGACCCCTTCTAACTCCACCTAAGGCACCCTGTCCTGGCTAGGGCCACCATACCTTGCTGAGGTGGGCTGACCACCAGCATCAGGCCCTGCCACTAGAAATCCTTGATGGTGGAAAGTGACTTTACCTAATGGAGAAACCAACTTACAGATTACTTCACCTGTAGTATCAAAAAAAAAAAATTTTTTTTTTGGTATCAAAGTTTTTTTTTTCCTTCAAAATCAATTTCTTCAAACTATCCTTTTAAGGTGGGGTTTACCCTGCCCACTTTATGGTTGGGAAAGAGGGTCCCAGTAAATTTGGGTGACACAGCCTTGAAAGAGCAGTTCTGGAACAAGAACCCAGATGTCCTCACTGCTCCACTCCACAATACCATCGTGGAGTGCCAGGGTATCAGCCATCCCAGGTGTGTGCAAAAGCCCTCAGAGGTTGTTCTGAACAGGTGAGCGGCTCTACCCCCTTATCTACGGTGTCTACCCCCACCTGGCTGGCAAGATCACGGGCATGCTGCTCGAGATTGACAATTCGGAGCTACTGCTCATGCTGGAGTCCCCAGAGTCCCTCCAAGCCAAGGTAGGCCAGAGCTGGGGCAGCAGGGAGTTCCGAGTACGAGTGGGCAGGAGAGCTAGCATCTTCTAGACAAGCTAATGTGCTGCTGCTTGGCCACATAAAGTTCATCTTCTTGCTAATACTGCACGATCTGCTGAATCTTGGCATGGGAGAGGCCCTTAAAGGATCTGCTACTTCAGCCCTTTAGCAGTTGGATTGTTTTTGCTCCAAGGTTTGGGTGCAAGGAGCTGTGTTCTGACCCAATGTAAGGGTTAAATTTCTTCTAGCTGCATAGAAATGCACATCTGTCTTAAGAAGGTGACAGTGGATTTCTGTCACTGGAACTTGCAAGTTGTAGTTGGATGATGGCTCTGCAGAAACGCCATGGAGGGTGGGGAATTCTTGGATCAAGCATGGAGGGTGGGGGTGGGACAGGGTCCACACCCTCCTGGGACCCTGCTGGGCAGCTGCACAAAGCCCCTCCACCCTTGCCCCACAGATAGAAGAGGCAGTGGCAGTGCTACAGGCACACCAGGCCATGGAGCACCCGAGAGCAGACCTGCTCTGAAGCCAGGTGGGTGAGGTGGGGTGACAGAAGCAGCCAGGCCCAGGAGAAGCTGAAAAGAACTGGACAGGGAGAATTTTCACAAACTCACCAAGCACCTTATCGGGTCCCTGACTTTCCCTGAGGCACCAAGAGGGAGTTTGGGGGAAGTGTGAGCATCAAAGGAAATGGCACTGTGTGCCTGGGATTGGTTTATTTGTTAAGAGTGCAGAGGGAGGGAGGTGCTGTCTTGCCAGCTGTCCTGCCTCGCCTCCTTCAGAATGACTTGGAGTTTTCCTGGGCACTGCCTGGCTCCATTCTGTTTGCCACAAGGCCTGGCCTGGCCTGGGTAGTCTACAACTGAAGACCCGTGTTTACTATATTTTTGAAATGTTTATTTTTACCCTTTGCTCCCCAGAAAATGGAATCCTCTCTCCCATGGCTGGCAAGAGAACACTGTCTCCTGCTCTTGGCTACAAGGGCTGTAAACTGTGACTTGTTTCCCAGTTGGGCTGTATCTGTACTTAAGCTGTGTGTGTGGACTGAAGGCTTGTCACCCAACCATGCCTTTACCTTTGCTTTGTGTATTAAAAGTGTTGCAAAATCTGTCTCACCTCCCAGGAGGCCTTGTTGTATCTGAGGGAGCTGGGGCAGAGTACATTTGACTGGCTTGGTGCCTTAGCTGTAAGGAACAGAAACCCAGACGAGCTAAAGTTAGTAAACCAGGGTGTATGCCCTAGATCAGGAACTGAGCAGGACTATTTGTAAGAGCCCCACACTAGAAAGTACCTGCCCTCAACAGTGTGGTGGTTGAGTACATGGGCATCACCACCATGCAGTGGACCACAGCATAGCTCCAAGAAAATGGAGAAAGCTACAGGTGCCCACGCCCAATGGGCATGGTGCTTCTGGACTCTTGGCTGAGCATCATGCAGTGCAGGTAAACACCCTGGAATCAAGCAATTGCTTCTAGGCTCCCCGCTAAGGGGTTAATGAATATAATTAAGAGGAACTTTCTAGAACCACTTTAGAATACCTTCCCAGGTCATGGTTTTCCTCCTCTACTGGGAATGGGGGAGGCTGTCAGATAGGTTCTTCGGGTGAGTTAGTGCTCACCTCACATCAGGGTACTGTGTCCCAGCTCTCCACCCTCCCCTGCACCTGAATAGCCAAATCACTAGAGAAAACCATAACCCAGCAGACGGTGGATCCTGCTTAGAAGTCACCATCCATAAATTCAACTAAGCCCTCAAGGTTGCTCTGCCATCCCACCTCTACTACCCATACTTCCATTCTCCCCAAATACTATTTCAGACTCTCGCCACTCAAACTGCCATCCCATGGTCACTGCTGCTTTTAAACTATCCCCTGTGCAGATTCATCTTCCCCCCAAATGCTGAAAGCTGACATTTCTTCAGCCTTATCCTGGGCCCTCTTTCTCTCTCCATGTTCTTCTAGGCTGTGGAATTTACCACCCCATCTTCAATTTGCACCTGTTCCCAGATGACTCGTGCATTTTTCAGCCCAGTCCATTCTTGAGCTCCAGGCCCCTGTATAACATTGCCTACCCATCACTGCCTCTTGGTTAGCTCAACATTTCAAACTCCTGTCTAAAACCAGGATGATGATTTAAGCCTCCTCCCCACTGTTTCTCCTTCCCCTTTCTGTGGTCTTCCAGTGTTCTGTCTCCATTAAGTGGCCTCACTGTCCATTCTGCTGCAAAAGTCAAAACCCTGAGCCTCACCCCTGCCCCCACTTCACTGTCCCTGTCCTCTCCCATGTGAAATCCATTTTACCTCCTGCTCGCAGATCATTCTCTTTCTCTCCAAATCTGCTTCCATCCTAGTTGGGTAGTTGGAGCTCAGCTGGAAAAATGGTTTAATTGCATCTACTCTGGTCGCCTCCAATCTGTCCTCCCTGGTGCAGTCAAAGTGCTTTTCTCAAAATGTAAATCTGATGTCTCACCTGTGTATAAATCCCCCAGAAGCTTCCCATTATCATAAGGACAAGCTTTGCATGACTTACCAGACCCTGCATGACCTGGTCCCAACACAGGTCTCCGGAAGACCCTGTCATCACCATGTAATGACTTTTTACATTCCCTTAAGGGGAAAACAGTTCAGTCATGACCATGACGACAGTTATATCAATATCTGGTGCCTCCATTCCTAGAAATGTTAACCTTTGAGGAAGGAGAAATTCTGATACTCGTAACGTGTCTTGCTCAGAGTCTCTTTGGAAATGACAGAATGGTGTTAAGTTTCAAAGATGGCTAATGGGTACAAGGAGGCTTGGTACACTATTCTCTTTGAAATTTTAAAAGTGAAAAAAAAAAAAATTCTCCTCAAGGTGGTGCTGGCTCACCTGTTTTCACTAGTAAATCCAGACACTTGTCATCTTGGGCCTGAGAAGCTGAGGTAGGTCAACTGCCTGGATGTCCCTGCTTAATCCTGCCGCAAATGAGACTGGTCCTCCTGCCTAAAAGGAGGTAATAAAAGGGGAACAGCTCCAATTGTGGTCCCCTGGGCACACCCATGGAGTTTGTCTCTGGACACTAAAATTTACTTCAGCTTGGAGGTCTGAGTGCTCGGACAGCAAGACTCATCCTTCAGAGAGGTTGGGAGCAGGGTGGTTAACAGCTGAAGATTGCCTAGCACTGTACGTGATGGGAAGCGAAGGGATAGTAAAAACCGTCCACTTCAGTTACTAAGGACACAGTTCAGGAAGGGCAGGCAGCCCTTAATTGTGGCCAGGTCCTAAAACACTCTAGCCTTGCCCCATTCAATACTTTGTCTCCTTGAGCTGCACTTGGCCTTCTTTTGGTCCCTTGGACTCATGCTGTTCTGCTGACCAGGGCCTTGCCATCCGAGTTCGACCTGCTTGGGATGCTCCCCACACCACCACCAAGGGCTTGCCTGCTCATCCTTCCGCGCTCACTTCAAGCATGACTTCTTCAGGGACCCTTCTTCAGCTGGGTCAAATCTCCCACATAGACAGGTAAAGCACTGTTTGGCTCCTCCTCCAAAATGCTTAAGCTGCTGCAATTCTGCAGTTTTGCCTTTGTGTGATTATCTGAATGACTTCCTGCCTCCGCTCTGGACTGTCAGCTTCCTGAGAGCAGGGACCAGGTCCACTCATTCACTCACCTCCCCAGCGCTACAGAGAGTCCCTGGCCCATGCAGACATTCCAGTACATTTGTTTAACGAACAGACGAATGCACAAAAGCAGTAGCTTTCGTTATTTTTACTACAAAGCTCCAGGCACAGAACTGAGAAAAGCACAAATGAAAGTACAACAGACATTTATGTAGAAGACGTTTAATGCAATAGCTTACACACACAGTTCAACAAAAGCAGTTCAACTCAAAAGTCAACATATTACAAAGAACTAGGAGGTCTGGAGGCGGCAAGGCCCTGCCCACAGAGGAAGGGCACTGGCCTCAGGGAGGCCTTGTTTCCCCTCCCACCTCCCAGCAGAGCAGCCACAACCACAGGCTCTTGAAACAGGCACCTCCATGCAGGAGGCAGCAGCACAGAGGGTCAAAAACAAAACCATCAAGGATCAGGGTTCTGCAAACCCATCAAATGAGGACCCAAACAAAAGGCACTGGGGCTCAGAACACAGGAGACTGCCAAAGGCAGGACGGGGAGGACAGCCCTGGAGAACCAGCTCAACAGGCTGCTGGGAAGTGGCAGGGCCAGGGTTTTCTAGAGTATCCCTTACCTCTAACCTGTGCTTCTACCCAGGAGCTCAGTGCTGCTCCTATGAAGAGATTAATCACAGTGAGGTGGGGTCTGGTGAAGCTACAGAGGTGCGTGCACTAGGTCTGAAGCATGCTTAGGGGAGGGACAAAGCCAGAAGTTTGCTAATGAGACCTGTTTGTGTGACCCACTAGCTGTCTGAGGTAGGAGGGAGTGGGCAACAGGGCATGGACCTCATACATCAGCTCTAGTAGGGACCTTTTCCAGCAGAACTGCACTGCACTTAATGTGAACAAGCAAAGCCTCGGGGGAAAAGGGTAGGAGGCCACGGCTTCTCGAGGGGAGAAGCGGGTGTTCAGAGCTCGCTCTGGGGCGTGCTGGGTCTCAGGAGCAGGCACAGAGGAAGGAGGCCCCTGGCTTCTCTGAGTAAGGTCAGGCAGAGATTTCCTGCTGCCCCTTTGGGGTTTTATTTTAAACTCTGGTTAACTTCCTGCTGCAACTTCTGTGCGGGGCCGTTCTTGGGCTCAATTTGCAGGAGGCTGCTGATGTCTGCAAGGCTGGATTTATGGTCCTAGCAGAAGAGAGGAGAAGGGTGTGGGGAAGGTACCCTGACAGCTTGTGGGATCCAGCTGGGGTGGGGACAGCGGCTGAGACGGCAAAGGGGTCTCAACCCCCAGCCGGCAGGCCTGCCCTGAGCTACTCTGGGGCCCCTTATGGAAGGAAAGTGGCAGACAGCCCTTACCTGGACTGTCCGTGAGAAGTGTTACCACAGGCACACAATCAGTAGCGACACTGGTGCTTTTTCTCAGGATCTTTTTACCTTGAGTGCCTTGTAAGCTTGAGCCCGTCTGTAAAATGCCTTCACATTCTTTCCATCCAGCTTGAGGGCATCCGTACAGTCCTTCACTGCTTCCTTGTACTGCTTCAGGGCCAGGTAGCAGAGTGCTCTGATGGGGACAGACTGTCTCAGAGGTGTCAGTCACTTCCCAGGGGTCCACCCAAAGTAGTTGGCGGAGTCATCTAAGATTTGCTGAACACCTTCTCTGCTAGTTGCTTTATATGTTCTGCAAAGCCTCACAACAATTGCAGCCCCTTCTTATAGGTGGAAAACACTGGCTTAGAGGAAGGGTGAGAGGACCTGCTCAAAGTACCAGCACTAGGATTCAAACCAGGTCTGCGTGACCGCAGATTCTGATCTCGTTTAGATCTGTCGTTCTACTTCGCTCTCACATACCGTGCTCCTTCCAGGAAAGAAAAGGCTTCCTGAAGCCTTCCCCTAACCGATTAAAAAATTATCTACCAAAAAAACACATAAGCAAATACTGAACTCTAGTTCCTGATATGCACGTGGACGTGTTGAGGGGTGAAATGTAAAGACGTCTGCACCTTATTTTGAAATACAGGGCACAACGAGGATTGAAATAAGCCAAAGACTGCACTGCTCCATACAGGTGCACAAGGATGAGCATTAAAACACGGTCCCCAGGATATGGTGTAATTTCAGCCACAATGGATAGAAAATTCTGTTTTGCATAAAGTTATCAGTTCTCTGAATTTATAAATTCAATGCAATCACAACCAAAAGCCCAACATGATTATCTTTTCGACCTTATCAAACTGACCCTGAGGTTTAGCTAGAAGTACAAACATGGGAAAATGGCCAGGGATCTTCAATAAGAGAGAATGAGGAAAAGACCAGCCTTAAAGATATTATAAAGCAACAGTAATTAAAACTGTGTGGTATAGATAAATGTACATAAAGAATAGTATCCAGAAAAAAAAAAAAAAAACCTGTCTGGCTGTGGTAAAAATCCAGGAAAATGGGTTAATAAAGGTCCCCAGCAGTGTGAGGTAAGCAAGGCGAAAGAGAGCCCCGAGGAGGTGTGAGGAGATGCCACACAAAGATGAACAAATGGGCTGCAGCCCTCTTTTTCAAGTTAGCCTGGCAAATTGAGGCACCCCTGGGCCAACCAGCCAGTAAAACTGTAGGCCCCAAATTCCTTAATCAAAACTCAAAAATCCCAAAAGCATTATTAACTAAAAGTTCTATTTTCAACTCATTTGGTGGCAAAGCCTGATGTGAACTAACATGAGGCTACTTAAGTCTTTTCTTATCCTACCCTTCATAAGTGTGAAATTCCCATGTGTTTCACTGTAGAAATACTAGTCATTGACTTCAGCAAGCTGCCCCAGACCCTGCTGGGATGTAATGTAATTCAGTATGTGGGCCATATTACCTTTCTAAAACATTCTGCAACACATTTCATCCCAAGGATCTTGGATAAGGAATGATGAGTTGTAGCAGATCCAAGAATTTTGAACTAGAGAGCAGTATGTGTACATGTGGTAAGGAAGGAGAAAAAGATAACATTTTTAAATAAATGTTTTATAATAAATGTTTGGATCAAATGTGATCCCTGGCTGAATGTGTGGAGCTTCTCTGCCCCTCATCTGACAGTGGTGAGAATCACCGACCATCAACAGCAGCTCCTGGGGCGGGGCCTTTTACCGTCTCCAAGGCTAACCCCTCAGCCAGACCGGTCACCTCTCGCTCCCAGCCAGCACAGCTACTCCACACCCCAGCTCTGGGCTAGTGCTCTCAAAGAGGAGACAGTGCCACATTTCCAACAGGAGGCTCTGGTAGAAGCCATGGGGTAAGGAGCAGGGGAGGGTGGAGAGAGGAGAGACGAAGAGCCGTGTGTTACGGCTATATTTGTATAGCAAGCCCGCTGCTTTTACTTATACTTCTTTGGGGTGGTTACTCAAAGTTCCGGGCAGGGGGGCTGCCAAAACCCAGGCTACCCTTTGGCATCCCTCTGTTTCTACCCCATTAAGAGAGAGTGAATGCTCCCAGGAGTACCTACCTCACAATGACTGACAAAGGTATGAATGCATATTTTGACTTACACTGAATAAATGCTCAGAATGAAGAGCCCACCAAAGTCCAAGTGAAGACCATGGGATGAAAAACCCAATGCCCTGGCATCGCCCAGGCCAGCAGTTATGTAGACGATACCTGTTGGTATAGGTGGCGGATTCCAGGTGACTAAATGAGAGGCTTTCGCTGTACTTCTCGATAGCTTTCTTATGGTTTCCCTTCTTTACAAACTCATTGCCTTCTTCCTTCAGAACTCTGGCTCTCTCCACATCCCCAGCAGAAGGCACTAGACATCCAGAGGGAAAAAAACATGGAGCAGGTACCAAGTGAGATCAATGAGAACTCTTCAGCAGCATCTCTTCGAAGTTGTCTCCAACCCTCTCTTCCCCACAAGTTTGCTACACTGTAAAGCATCTTCCTGATTGATTTCTCCCGAATTTATGGCTTCTGGGAAATTAAACATAGTTTCTCATCCAAAAGAAGTTGGGAACCCCTGATACACACCACATACATGATAAAAAGCAACCCAGGTTCTAGCCTTGGTACTGTCACTCAGTAGCTGGAAGGTCTTGTGTGACCAACTTAACTCTTTTAGACTTCAAGTTCCTCACCAATACAGTGGGGACAATACTTATTCCACACAGGCAGGATCAAATATGAGAATATACGAGAAAGTACCAAGCACTCGGTAAACTTAAAGCAGGTGAAAAAGTGCTAATAAACAAGCATCAGGTAAAGAAAGGGGGTAGTTTTGGCTTCCAGAAAAGGGCAGATGGGCCCACTATTCCTCCACTCCGGTTTGGTCTGTGCCTGTGAGTGTCCTTCCTCACTAACAAGCAGCTCTGCCCCAGCCTTTGCAGAGAGAATAAGGTGAAATCCAAGCTGCTCAGCCTGGTGCTCAGGCCCTTCGCTGCTCAGCCCCACTGAACCAACTCCAGACTCAGCTCCAACACCACCTGCTCTGTTAGTTTTTAAAAACTATAAACTACCAAATTTTTATGACAGGGTAAGGCGTTAGGAATAAAACTAACACCCTTGCACTGATCCCCGGCTTATAAGACAGAACATTACTAAGACCTCCGAAGCCCTATGGCCCCTACCCAACTCAGTCCATCCCGGAGGAAACCATTATCCTGAATTCTGTGCTTCCTTCCGTTGTTTTTTTTTTTTAGTTTAACTGCTCTTTAAAGTGTTATAAAGCAAAGATGTCATCTTGAAGACTAAGGTGCACCTGACCCAAGCCATGGAGTTTTTAATTGCTTCATATGCATGTGAAAGCTGGACAATGAATAAGGAAGACCAAAGAACCGATGCCTTTTAATTATGGTGTTGGCAAAGAATATTGCCTACACCACGGACTGCCAGAAGAACGAACAAATCTGCCTTGGAAGAACAGCCAGAATCAGAAGCAAGGACGGTGAGACTTTGTCTCATTAAGTCCAGATATGTTATCTGGAGGGATTAGTCCCTGAAGAAAGACACCATGCTTGGTAAGGTAGAGGGTCAGGGAAAAAGACGACGACCCTCTATGAGATGGAATAACACTGTGGCTGCAATAAGGAGCTCAAGCGTAACTATTGTGAGGATGGCATGGGACCAGACAGTGTTTCTGTTGTACGCTATGAGTAGGAACTAACTCAACAGCACCTAACAACGACAACAGTCTGTAAACCCTTTTTTTTTTTTGAAAAAAAAAAAAAACTTTTCTTTTTTGTTGCTAGCTGCTGTCAAGTTGGCTCCTGACTCCTGGTGACCTTACGCACAACAGGACAAAATGCTGCTTGGTCCTGTACCATCCCCATGATCAGTTGCACATCAGATCATTGTGACCCAAGGGATGTTGCCACTGGCTGTCTTCTGGAAGAAGAGCACCAGGCCTTTCTCGCTAGTCCACCTTAGTCTGGAATCTCCACTGACAGATGGGTGATGGCTGTGCCTGAGGTGCACTGGCTGAGAATTGAACCTGGATCTCCGGCATAGAAGGCGAGAATTCTACTACTAAACCACCAATGCTCCCATCTAGGGAACAGTGGGGAATACTTACCAGGCTCCCACAAACCAGAGTGAGTGCTACCCCTGGCCTACCCTCTCTAACACCCACAAGTCATTTACAGGGCTCCAGCCCTGCTCCCCTGGCCCTCCCTATGCTCAATACTTGCAGCATGCTGGGCTGAGAACACCTTCCGGATCAGCGTCAGGGATTCCAGCTGAGCCCCTTGCTGCGAAGCAGCTCCTCCCCAACCCACCTTACATAGCAGAGGTGGACGGTCTCCCGTTTCAGGCTTCCCAGCTTTATCTCCCTTCTCCTACTCATCCTCTTCCAGGAGTTCACCCTTCCTCAGCCAGTGAGTGTGTTTCTGGGGAAGCACTGCCCTCCAGCTATAGAGGTGGAGCGGGTGGCTTAGGGCTGAGCTAATCATGAAATCTTATCCCCTGGTCACAGTGACTAGTTCAGAGTATGACCTGTCACCAAATGTAGGCCAGAAAAAGTTGAGAAAATACGTGAGCTAGGGGCTTTGGGGAAAGAGATCTCTTTTCCTAGGAAGTATCTGAAAAAGACTTTGTCTCTTTCTTTTTCCACGTCCTGAGGCATGGTGTACAGATGAGAGGCCAAGAACTATGCAGCTATTTTACTACTAGGAGAGCCAATAGGGAGCGCAGTGCAGAGAAATGGAGAAGAGCCTGAAGATGTAGTGAAATGCTAGATAAAACCTCGCCTGAACCTGAATCTCTCGCCTTTTCAGTTATATTATCTTTATAAAGTTGAGTTTTCTGTTCTTGGTACCAAAAGCATCCTAAGTGACACACCCCAGTTGCTGCCAGAGGAAAGAGAGGGCACTAACTCGCACAGGCTGGGAGCTTTACATGCCTTACAGTATTTCATCCTCACAGCTGCTGCGTAGGTTTTATCATCACCCTCACTGTAGCTAAGAAAACAGTCTGTAAAAGGTTAAAACTTTTTGTTGTTGTTGTTTAACTTTGTTTATAAGATTACTTGTACAACGCAGCTTAAACAAGGCCAGTCTTTACAGGACTACGCTAAAGAAAACGGTCGCAGGGAGACTGCGTGACTCTCTGGGGAGGGAGTCACAGTTTACCCTTGTTCTTTGCTGTTGTGGGTTCTTTGGGTTTGCTTTTAGCTGAATCTTTGTGATTCTCCGAAGGCCTGGAATCCCATCTCTTCTGAGCTGAAACAGGCACGACGGGGGTAGGAGGCAGCTTCTGACGCCAGTCGGGCCCCAGGGAGTCCATGAGAGCTCTGGTCATTCTGGAAAGGAAGGCAAGGTTGCAAGGTTTCCAGCTGGGCCAAGAAGATACTCGTCCTCTGATAAAGCCAAGGGAGGTAGGCCTTTTCAGAAGAGCCAGAGTTCTCATCCACCTCCTGGTCTGAACCACCCCCTTTTCTATCCTTCCTTCATGCTGCAAGAAAGGAACAGGAGCCTGTCACCCATAAATGCCTTCTTCTCAGATCAACCACCAGGACGCTCTTTCCCTGCCTGTCCCTCGAGCTTGGCCACACTACGTTAACTTCATAGTGGTGATCTATTGCCTTTTATGGTTTTATGGAGGCAAGATGCCTAAACCTTGCCTCCGTAAAACCACACATTCACCAAGAAAGGATCATGTATTCTAATTATTTTGTACTTTCTCACTGGATCTAGTACAAGGCCATGCAAGCGCTTGGCATTTGATAAATACTCGAGATTTTAAAAAATGCAAATCATATCAAGTCATTCGCAAATCTTAAAACCCTTCACTGGTTCCATTTCCCTAGGCTAACACGGCCTGTGAGATCTGGTCCATCCCCCGTCTTCATCTACACTGTGTACCACGTTCCCTTTTGTCTGTAAGTCCACGGCTTTACACATCCGTTTTCCTCTATCACTTCCCATTCCCACCTTCTAGACCCAGCTGACGCTTGTTCCTTAAGTCTTGGGTTAAAATGTTGCTCAGTGGCTGTGTTCATGTTGTTAACTACTGATCTGTAGTACTAGGAGACTGCCCACACCCCTCGGGGCCTATAAATACACATTGAATGTGTGGATAAAGCCAACTGTACACTTTTTTTGCTCCTACAGCCACATTCCTATACGCTACTGGGATGAAAACCACACAGGTTGACACCACTACAAATTCAGGGTCTCCGACTAGGCCCCTAAAGCTGTTTTCCTGGTTGGCCCAGCTATTTTAAACCTCTACTCTCCTCAAACCTGTTCCCCAACCCATCTCCTTTTTCAAAGCAAACTTCCTCATACTCTTAAGTACAAACCTACCTGCATGGGCTCTTACCCCTTCCTACTTACTTCTCTCCTGCCACAAGAGAACATCTCCGCCTGTCTCGCAGGGCCCTCGCTCAGCCAACACCACCCTCTCCTAGATCTTCATCTTTTCTCTGTATCAACTCCAACCTCAGCATTTAAATCCCCTGAACTCTTTCTTCACTTACAAAACCCTTCCTGGACGCTCCCCTCCCTCCCTGAACAGCCAGACTTCTTAAATCCACAGCCATCTGGCTGTTGACCCCACTGAACTGAATTACCAGTGACTACTTCATTGCAATGAAAAAAAAAAAAAAAAGTTTTTTTTTTTTTTCATTGCTAAACCCTTGGGCTACTTAAATTCATTGCAACACCTGACACTAATGGCATCTCCATCCTTCTGAAAACACTCCCCCCCGTGACACTAAATGCTCCACCTGGCCTCCTACCTCTCTGGCTACTCCTCCTTTCTGAGCTTTCCTTATCAGTCTCTCAAGTGTTGGGAGTTTCTCAGAGTTCCATCCTCTTCCCATTACACTCTTGCTGTGGTGTTTTTTCCTCCCCCAACCTCAATGCACCTCCGTGCCGATGACTCTCAAATCTGAATGTCTGGCCTGTATATTCTCTTTGCTGCCAACCTGTGTAAATTCCTGCTGCCTTCCTCACATCTCTGCACTCATGTCTCAGTCATCTCTATCTCAATGTCAACAACCTCTCTTAGATAGCCTCTTCTGTTCCTCCCTTCTTAGCACCCCCTAACCACCAAGCTTGCTGATATACTTCATTAAAAAAAAAAAAAAAATAGCATCCCTTAAATTGGTCCCACCATTCTCTTTCCACTATCTCCACCACCCTCCTGGATTACCGTTCCCTCACACATACACAAATTACTGTCTCTCATCATGCCATCCCTCAACATGGCAGCCAATGAGCTTTTCTCTAAAATACAAACCTGCTCATGTTATGAGGCTGCTAAAGTCCCTCTCCTGATGCCTCGTTGTGCTCAGGATAAAGTCCAGGCCCATGAACTGCAGGCCCTTTGTGATCTGTCCTCACCGACCCATCCTTAGCTGAGAAGTAATTCTGACTTCTCAAATACCTGCTAAATACAAAAGCAGCTGCTTCTTCCATACATCCCCTCCACCCCCCAATACTCATCAGGAGTTTCCTAAGCCTAGTCCAGAAGGATCTCCCCAGAAGGCATCCCAAGTACTGCCCAGACCCAGTCAAGGAGGACAAGGGGTTTCCACAGAGACTGCGTGCAGTGAACTGGGCTCACCTGTTGATGCCTTCCAGGGCTGACGTCATACTCTTATCAATCTGCAGCACAGTCATGTAATCGACATAAGCCAGTGGGTACTTCTCCAGAGCCTCATAGGCAGCTGCCCGTCGCAGCAGAGGCTTAATGCTGAAGGGAACCAAGCCCAGTGCTCTAGAGTGGGAGGCAAGAGTGTTTGTTATCTGGCTCCTGAGCCACCAGCACTCCGCCACACAGTTCCTTCCAGGCAGGTCAACTGCAGCACTTTGTTATATTGGAGGTTACTTCTGGCTAAGATACCACTAAAAATCTCAAACCTTAGAACAAGGACTTCTTGACTTGGACTGAAACAGAAAGGAGGAACAGGCCAGAGAACCACTAATATTATGGAAATCGTATGCATGTGTACCAGTGCTCCTAGTCTCAATCCCCCCAAAGTCAAGAGTGAATGCCTCATGATTTTCAGCATGCTCCCATGTGTTCTCCTGAGCTGTGGCCTGGTGGGAAGAAGAGGCTTTGGAGTCATATGCGGTAGCGTATGAATTCCACCTTGGGATCCCAGGCAAATCACTTTACTGCCCCCATCTTCAGCTTCCCAGTTCTCGCACGGGAAGGATGGTAAACTCACCCCATGGAGTGGCTATGAGCACTAAAGGAAGCAAACCTGACACAGGGCCTGGTACAAACCAACTGAGTCCAGGCTCTGTGAGCATGCTCACCCCCCTCCTCAGCTGTTTATCACAGTGTAAGCATCTAAGGCAATGTCATAGGACGTCAGATCTGAGAACATATTACAGTACATGCGTGAGTTCAGTGATGAGAGAAGGCAATAATAAAATAGCTTGGAGAAGGCAGATGATAAAAAATTTGTTCAATGTCCTCTAACCAGTAGTAACCAGTTGTCAAGCTGATTTCAACTCATGGTGACCCCATGTGTGTCAGAGTAGAACTGTCCGCCACAGGGTTGTCAATGGTTGATTTTCTGGAAGTTGATCACCAGGCCTTTCCTCCAAGGCACCTCTGGGTGGTCTTGAACCTCCAACCTTTTGGTTAGCAATCAAGTGTGTTAATTGTTTGCATCACCCTGGGACTCCTACAGCTGGTCACTGATAAAGACCACTTTCTCATTTTCTTTCTTTTAAGATGTTCTATTAACCCCCATCTCTTCCTCCCCTCTTCTCTCTTACAAATACACACACACACACACACACACACATCAGGGAAACAACTGGGCAAGCTAATCACTGGTATGCAATTCCACCTCATCTCAGGACCTCAGTATCACAGAGACTTTAAGACCTACCTTGAACTGCCCAGCCTACTCTTTTTGCAGCAGCAGTGCAGCTGAGACTCCTGAAAAAAGTCAGGGGCCGTAAGGACCAAATGGGACCCCCCATTCTCAGTGACTTGGGAAAAGCCACCTCCTAATACCACTGATGTAACTGGTAGGATCAGCCCACAAAAGGTACAAGCCGGATAAACCCAGCCCCCTCTTCTGAGACCCTCAGGCATCCTGAAAGTTATCCTTGGTCACTTACAAAGTACAATCTTTGATGCAGTCTGAGCAGTTTCCATTCTTCAAGTGGCATGCCGCTCGGTTGGAGTAGAGAACACTTTCTTCTTCAGGGTCCGAAGAACCTGCTCTCGTGGAGACTGAAAGAGAGAAGATTATGAGGTTGGGAAACTGATGCCTGGGACACAGGACTGCATGTCCCACCCCAAGCTCTCTGGGCTCTGGTGAAAGGCAGCAGAGATGACTTAAACTGATTAGGCTTGTTGGTCTGATGGGCTGGCATGTTTGTCATTGTTACAGGAGAGTGAGGACACTGACCTTTCTGCCTTCCACAAGGGCACCAAGCATATTCTCATTTACTCACCTGCCACTGAACTTGGTACACCAGGCAAAGAAAAATATGAAATAGCTGGTTGTCTTAAAGACATCCATGCTGTAACTATTTGTGTGTGTGTACTTAATCTTAGTACAAAAAGCATGTAAACTTAATGACAAAAATAATGAACAGTACGGTACCTGCTGTAATAAACAGGCTGACCAAGTGTTGTGGCGATATAGAGACTAACTCTACCTTGTCAAGTCACAGGGGACTTTGCCAGGGAAGTGATATCCGAGCTAGGTCTTGCAGGATTACGAAGAACTTAATCAGGGGAAGGATTCAGGCCACCCAGCGGGGTGGAAAATTATTAGAGAGCTGACAGTTCTTTAAGGAGCCCTGGTGGCACAAATGGTTAAGTGTTGGCTGTTCAGACCCACCTGGAGGCTCCTCAGGAGAAGGATCTGGCAATTTGCTTCCGTAAAGATCACGTCCAAAAAACCCTATGGATCAGTTCTAGGGGTTGAAAGTTCTCCAAAGGCAGCCTTTACCCTCAGGAATCTCAGAAGCACTTTTTTTTTTTTTGGCCTGTTATGGATTGAAATGGGTCCTCCTAAAATATGTTTAAATCCTAAACCCCTGTACCCGTGGATATAATCCTGTTTGGGAATAGAACTTTCTTTGTTACATTAATGAAGCCATAACCAAAAACCCATTGCCATAACAGTGTAGGGTTTATTTTAAGCCAATCACCTTTGAGATGCAAAAGAGCAGGTTAGGCATAGAGAAGGAAGCACAAATGGAGGGGAAGATACACACCAGGTGGAGACTGGAGATTGCTAAGGAATCCAGGAACAGAAGCTAAAGAGAGACAAGGACCTTCCCCCAGAGCCACAGGGAGAGAAAGCCTTGAATTCAGACTTCTATCCTCCTCGGGAAACCCTGATGGTATAGTGGTTAAGTGTACCGCTGCTAGCCAAATGCCTGGCAGTTTAAATCCATCAGGTGCTCCTTGGAAACTCCACGGGCCAGTTCTCCTCTGTCCTATAAGGGTCACTATGAGTTGGAACTGACCTGATGGCAAAGGGGTTTTTTAGCCTCCTAAACTGTGAGAAAATAAATTTGTTAAAGAAACCCATCTGTGGTGTTTCTGTCATAGGAGCACTAAGAAATGAAGATTTTTTTTTTAATAAGTTCTTTTAAAGTTACTGTTCTACCCACTTCACATCCAACAAGATGGACATAAACAAAAAATGAAAAATAAGTGTTGGTGAGGATGTGGAGAAACTGGAATGCTCGTACACCGATACGCGGCTGGGGAGAATATAAGATGGTACAGCCACTGGGGAAAGCAGTTTGACGGTTCCTCCAAAATTTAAACATGAAGTTAACACACAAACCAGCAATTCTGCTCCTAGGTACATGCCCAAAGGGACTGAAGACAGGTATTCAAACAAAAACTTTACATGAATGTTCACTGCAGCACTATTTATAATAGCCAAAAAGTGAAAACAACCAAATGTTCATCGGCTGATGAATGGAAAAGCAAGATGTGGTCTCTCCACAGCACAGCAGGAAGTACTGGTACACGCTACAACTCGGATGAACCTTGAAAACATTACGCGGAGTGAAAGAAGCCAGTCACAAAAGGCCACATGTTGTATAATCCTATTTATATGGAATGTCTAGAATAGGCAAATCCATAGAGACAGAAAGCAGATTAGTGGTTGCCAGGGGCCTGGGGAGGGGAGAATGAGGAGTGACTGCTTAACAGGATAGGGGCTTTCCATCCAGACTGATAAAGCCCTGGAACTAGATAGCGGTGATGGTCGCACAACACTGGGAATGTACTTAAGGCCACTCAATGGAACACTTTAAAATGGTTCAAATGGTAAATGTTATGTGTATTTTACCACAATAAATTTTTTTTTCAGATGACAAAAGGTAATACATGTTCATTTTAGAAAATCTGGAAAACGAACATAAAAACTGCACACCATCATGACCTCACCTATTGTGAACACTTTGGTCTTTCATTTCAGTCCTACATGCACAGGTAATTGAAACTGTAACACATATACGGTTTTTAATAACTTTTCCTATTTAACAATCTATTGTGGGCATAACTGAATAAGCCTAGGAAGCATCCCTTATAACAACTACAGAACAGAACACGAAGGCCACAGCTACCACCACTGGCTGCCACACTTCACAATTCCACAGGACACTACCATATGTAGTGTGAGATGTGAAGCCAAGCACGTCCCATCTCAATCCTCTCCAGGAGACAGGGAGGCAGGCCTAGTATCTCTCTATTCATCTTTTCAGGTTCTCTCTTGAAAAATCTGAAATGTAGAAAACGATGTAACAGATACCTAGTGTCTGCCACTAAATCTAGCACACATTATATTTGCTTCCAACCTTTTTTTATTTTTGATCTGGCTAAAGCCCCAATCTTTTTTGTTACTCCCTCCCCTGGTCCCCAGAGGCCAGCACAATTCTAAATTTGGTGTGTAGCATTCTCATGCAGTTTGTACACCTTTATTACACTATGTATTCACAGGTCAGACACAGTGCCATTTTGTATCTTTTAAAGTATTTCCTAAGTGGCATCGTGTTGCCTACCTTTCTGCAACTTGCCCTTTTCACTAAGTATCATGCTACCATGTTGATACATGATATCTTTCATTCAATCCTGACAATAACAAACATAATAAATTAATAACTTGTTTTTTTCTTATTTTGCCAGGCCCTGAACACAGGGGGTGTCCCGAGTGGGAATCCACTGCACAACTGTTTGTTTGTTTGTTTGAGTGAGACATCAAAATACAGAGATAAATACAAGTATGCAAAACCGGTAATGCATCTCAGCTCACTAGAGAAGGGTGGCTAAAGGCAGCAGTCGGGTATTGGAAAGGGAATCAGAGCCTAAAATCCAGCCTGAGATCCCGCACAAGTCCCTCAACCCTCCGACTGTGCATGCTTGCCTATCACATGAAAATCTTGCCACTTCACAGGCTGGCTGAAAGGGTTCCTTGTGTTAGGATGCTCCCTGCCCTCCTTTCAAGATCAGAGGAATCAAGGGACTTGCCCACAAATTACCTAGAAAATCAGTAGCAGGATCAACACCAAACTCTCACCCCCTATCAAATCTAGATACCAAGCCAGCTCTTCTAGGGACCTAGAATAAACCCATGCAAGCGCACAGGTTCTTCTAGGTCAGCCTCCACGGCTGGGATGAGAGAAAAGACAAAGGCAGAAACGTCAATACCTCAGATTCCTCAGTGACTTCATCACGAAAAGTTGGCATAAGGAGGTGGGCCTAAAGAGGACTGTTCTAGAAAAAAAGAAGGGGCAAAGGAGTGACTTGAAACTGCAAAAGTTCAAACAGACCGGAATTTGGAGAGGAGTTGCGGAGACCTCTATAGACGTCTAGCAAAATGATTAAGATGCTGGACTTAGTAATGAGAAAGATCCATACATACTCAAACCGTGGCTCTGACATGTCCTCACTGTGTAACCCCGAGGCAGGTAATTTAACTCTTCTGGACTCCTTGTCTGTAAAGTGGGTTAGAGAATGTAAAGGGCCTTCTTTGTCTTGTTATACACCCTGTTTACAGCACGCATTCAACAAACATTAACTGAAGAAAGAATACTTGGGGGAAAGGAAGGCTGAGCCATACATAACCTCAAGGATCAGAAGGGGAGACCTAAAGGACTGAGGACGAGGGACAGTAGCGTAGTGAAAACCAGGCAGAAGGAGAGCGCCAAGGAAGCTTCCCGCAGGATGCTAAAGTCAGGGGTGGGTGGCAGGGCCTGGGGGCGGCCGGCCGGGGGGAAGGCAGGCCCAGGAGAGAGCAGAGCGAGCGAGGTCTGCGCGGGCCGGCGGCGAGCGGAGGCAGGAGCACCGGGCCCGGCCGAGGTCCGCAGGGCTGGGGTCGTACCTCGCGCCTGCAGCAGCCGCAGCGCGCGGTCGTAGAGCGCCGAGGCCTCGGCGTACTGGCCGTTGCGGAAGCTCTGGTTGCCGGCGGCGCGGAGCCCCTCCACAGAGTCTGGGGATTTGGGGGCCATCGTGGGGAACGGCCGGCAAGTGGGGAGGAAGAGGGCGCCTCCGTCTTCCCGGCGCGTCGGAACCGCTTCCGGGATGAAGTGCCGGCTGCGCGCGCTGGATCCGCCAACAGACTGGCCGGAAGGGGGCGGGGCGGGGCGGGGCGGGGCCTCGCCGGCCGGCAGCACGTAACCCCGCCCCCTGCTCTTGATCAGTTCGGAATTGAGGGGCCGAAGCTCTCTAGCGTTTAGGGTTTCGCTGGGTTAATTGTGCTGTCAGTCGCTGAACAGGAAACAGTGGAGGAAGCTAGGTTTCTGCTCTCTTGGAGCTTACAGTCTAGTAAGGCCTGACAATTAACTCAGCAACAGGTGAAAACAATAATTTCATAATGTGATTAGGGCTATGGGGAAAACAACGCAGGGTAAAGCAGTATGTAGTAACCACGTGGGGACTATTTGAGATAGGAGGAGGAAGATGGCTTCTCTAAAGGGGCAATAAGTAAGCCGAGCCGTAGAAAGATGTAGGGGATGCTGTCCCAGACAGAGGGAAAAGCAGGTGCAAGAGCACTGAGGCACCTAGTACTCTATAGATATTGATTAGATAAAATGAATGAAAGTACAGATAGATTCATGGATGAAGATCTTACAATATAATTTTTACCAAGGCATAAAAGGCCACCTAGCGTGACTTCAGCTTATCTCCAGCCACATCTGATTTCACTGTGCCCCACTTAATACTCCAATTCTTTTTGAAACTGCTTGTTGCCGCCTGCTGCACACTATCTCCCTCCGGGGCGGATTTCCTTTAGATACACTCTAAGGGGCTTCCAGGGAGAAAAACCTGGTGATCTGCTCCTGTAAGGATTTTAAAAAAGCAAAAACCTATTGCTGCAGAGTTGAGTCCAACCCGTAGTCGATTTTGATGCAGACTCATCACAACCTTATAGGACAGAGTAGAAATGTCCCATAGGGTTTCCAAGGCTGTACATCTTCATGGACGCAGACTGCCACATCTTTCTCCCTCAGAGCCGCTGGTGGATTCGAGCTGCCGACCTTTGGGTTAGCAGCCCAGCGCTTTAACCACTGTGCCACCAGGGCTCCTCCTGTAAAGAATACAGCCTAGAAAACACTACAGCAGTTCTACTCTGTCACATGGGGTCGCTATGAGTTGAAATCAACTGATGGCACCTAGCAACAACAACAATAACAATCCTGACTGAACCTGTAATACTCAACTCCCACATCATTTCCTCTGAAAAGTCTCAAACACATATTCTGTGCCTCCTCTGCTCCTATTGCTCCTTGGGCTTATCCTTCATTTGGCATTTATCACTCTGTGATTATCACTTTATAGATTTTTCTCAAAGAGTGGGAGGTCTTTAAAGGCAGAAAGTAGGTCTTCTTCACCTTTGTCTCCCCAATATCTATAGTGAAAGAGAAAGTTTATTAGGTGGTAACATCGACAGGGAGTCCAGCAGCAATGCAGGCTGTCTTCATGAAGTCCCAAAAATCAATTTCTAGATCAGAGCATATACTTCATTTTTGCAAGGATTACACAATGTTTTCAAGCATGTGGCCCACAGATGGGCGGATGAGTATACATCACAACTACGAGAAACTATTAAACTAAAGATATGCATGTCGGACATCTGGACTCTAATCTGTATGTTTGTAACAGGCAAAAAAAAAAAACTTATATGAAAATCTCTCAGCTAGTGGAACTGGCCTGCCAAGTTTACTCTGACCGAGGAGGTGAGGAGCAAGAAGGAAAGTTACAGACCAAAAGCTCCAGGCAGCCTTCCTAGCTGCCATCTTGCAGGCTGAAGGCCATCTTCCAAGAGAATAAAGAGGAGGGAGACCAAGGCTGCAATGAGCCCAGAAGACCCTGCACCCTTTTGGAAAGAGACCAGTGCAGCTGGTGCAATAAAAAAAACTTATAGGTTACTTAGAGTATGGCTATGGCATTAGTTATGTCAAGCTCTCAGTCGCCCATTTTGAAAAGGAGAAAACATGTTGCGAAGTGTTAGGGTCACACACTGCCCTTTGGGAGTTTACAGTTCAAATTATTTGTGTAAATTCCTAAACTCACCAGACTATAAACTTGCTGAGTGTTGGGTGGCTGTTCCATCTGAATCCCCTCAGGCCAGAGAAAGTCCCACCCAAGAAGAAAGAATGACACCTTGGTGGGGAAACCAGATGAGGCATACTGTGTTAGTGGTCTACTCAATAGCCTCCATCTTTGCTTCCAGAGTCCCGATTTTTGCCTGGAATTCTCTCAGGTCCTGGAAAGGAATCAGGATTGCTTCAAACCAATCACAGTAACCTCATTCTTTTTTGTCAGTGATTGGTCCAGAAGTGGGCATGTGACCCTGATCTGGCCAATGAGGTAAGAGGAAGGCTACTGGGTGCTTATGGGAAAGTTTGTCCTCCCTGAAGAAAAAGACAGGTACAAGATAGAATAATCTTTTTGGCTCTCTTTCTACTTTGGGTAGTGTTAGGTTAAGGATGTGATACCTGGAGGTGTGTGGTAGCCATTTTGCAACTGTGAGGCAATAAGTACAAGTATGAAGAGCCAACCAGCTGAGTAGGATGGGTGAGGAAAAATAAAATTAACATTGTTGAGCCACTGAATCAACCCTGGAACTGCTGACTTCAGGACTTCTTGTTGATAAACAACAAATGTCATGGCGCTGAGACAGATAGGGTTAACTGTGCTGGCGGACTAAGAGCTGTTAAAAGATTACCATCTGAAGTTGGGTAAACAGGAACCACACCCTGTCAACATGGGAAAGGTTGAAACAACCCATGAATTACTATCTCTTCTTAGTGTTTTTCTAGTCCCTTCCCCCTGTACAGGCGCCACATGCACAGAAGCCAGATGCACATACAACCTAATTAACATGCACCACCATCCTGAGAAGTACCTGTCCCTTGAAAGAAGCCCACTAAGTATTCATTACTCTGTTGTCTCCGCCGAACCCATATAATCCCTAGCCTTGCTTCCCTTTTTGAGTCAGTCTTTTGGAGAGGCTTAGTCCCCTACTGACTCCTTTGACTTGACCCAAGGAAAATAAACCTTGCTGAAGATAAAGTTTGCCTTTCACGTGTATTTTTACTAGGGAAAAGACAAGGACCCTTTGTGTCAGATTGGCGATTGGTAACAGTGCCTTAAGCTGTCTTTTAGATATTGTCAATTACTTGCAGCTGGATATGTCCTAATTAATACACCAGACAAGTACACTTGTGGCAAATTGTGTTTTTGAAAAATAGCCACAACAATATTTCCAGACCCACACGCTCTTCCAGAACCTTACAGCTCCCCCATCAAGAGATGGAATCTATGTCTCCTGTCATTGAAAATGGGCAGGTCTTTGTGGGCCCCTCAACAGTGGAAGTGACTCTATGTAACTTGCAAAGGCAGGCCATTAAAATGCACCACAGCTTCTGGACATGTCATATGTATGGAATCATATAATATTTGGTGCTTTGTAACTGACTTTTTGCATGCCTCACATTTCAAGGTTCATCCATGTTGTAGCACGTATCAGTTCTCCATTTCTTTTTATTGTTAAACAATATTCCATTGAAGGGATATACCACATTTTGTTTATCCAACCACCCATTGATGGACATTTGTGTTGTTTTCATTTTTCAACAGGTGACTTTTTGATATTAAGATCTCTCTCAGAGTTAGCCATCTCGTCAAGGCCGCATTTAACATAACTGGGGAAAGAATAGATACTACAGATGAAGTCATTTTAATAGGGTAATATGCACACAGATTGTCATGGATTGAATTATGTCCCCCCAAAAATGAGTGTATCAATTTGGCTTGGCCGTGATTCCCACTATTGTGTGGTTGTCCTCCATTTTGTGATTGTAATTTTATGTTAAAGAGGATTAGGGCGGGATGTAACACCCTTGGTTAGGTCACCTCCCTGATCCAATGTAAAGGGAGTTTCCCTGGCGTGTGGCCTGTACCACCTTTTATCTTACAAGCAGCAAAAGGAAGTAAAGCATGCAGAGAGTGGGGGACCTGATACCACCAAGAAAGCAATGCCAGGAAGAACGCATGTCATTTGGACTTGGGGTCCCTGCACAGAGGAGCTCCTAGTCCAGGGGAACATTGTCGAGAAGGCCAACAGAGAGAGAAAGCCTCTCCCTGGAACTGATGCCCTGAGTTTGGACTGTTAGCCTATTTTACTGTGACGAAATAAACTTCTCTTTATTAAAGCCATGCGTTTGTGGTATTTCTGTTATAGCAGCACTAGATAACTAAGACAGACATTATTGGAGAAATATGTAATACAAAAAAAAATTTTTTTTTTTGCCTTTTAAATATTTCTCCCCTGAGTTAATTGATTTATAAACTGGGGATAATAATCCTTAATCATAAGGTTATTTTGAGGGTTAAGTCAAAGATCAGAACAGTGCCTGGCACATAGTATATTCTCAGTAAACGGTCTTCCATATGACATCAGGAGAATGGTTCTATTATACCTTGTCATTTTTGGCACGTGGGGTGCCATAGATAGGTGGCCCTGGAGGGTGTTGTTTAAGTGCTAAGTTTTGTAGTCACAAAGTCTAATAAAGCAAAAAGGAAGTTTTATTTGGCATATATTCAAAAAGGCAAAAGTGGGAAGTGGACAACCATGCTGCCAGAGTCACGTCTGCCAGAGTCCAAGGAATATTACAGAATAGGCAAGAATGGGAAAATGGACAAGCATGTTGCCACAGCCATGTCTGCCGGAGTCCAAGGAAAGTTACAGATCATCAGTATATATTAACGTTACAAAATGGGGAAAACCATCAAAAGCTTCATCTTTTCATAGATTGGGTAGAAACTGTGATCCTACATTTGGAATTGCCTTTCTTAACAATCATTGGTACAGGTTTCAGTAATGACAGTCAATAGGGTCTTCATTGGTCCAACAAATTTTCCATTCACTAAATGCTAATAGTAAGAGTGGAAAGTCTTTTGTGCACTGTTGATTGGCTTATGTGAAAGGTTCCCTGAAAGATATTTTCCAAGATTATCCTACCTATTGTCTTTATACTTCATGGCCTGGTTGATTTATTCTCGTGACTTCTTGTGAGTCCAGCTGCAGCTGGGTCACATTCTCTATGCTCAAGGACAGAGAATAATGATTCCAATATTATTTCCTAAAACAGTAGATGGCATACCTTTTGGAAAAACAGGACAATTGAAACTTCTGAGAGTTTGCTTTGGGTAAGCTTTCTCCTCTAACTCTTCTCTTCAGTAAATTGGGAAGAACACTGATGGTGGTAGCGACTGAGTATTTCTGAATTGTAATATCTGGAACTGGAACTCTGAGTTGGCAGGGGGAGGTCTGTCTCTCTTGCCCAACTAGAAGATACGCATAACCAGTTATCTAGTTTGGTGGGGCAGGCTCTGGAATCAGACCTAGATTTGAATCTCCAAACCTCTACTTTTAGCTGTGACCTTGAAGCAACACACTTCACCTCTAAGGGCTTATAAAATAACGTTAATGATAGTACTTATCTTGTAGGACTGGTAAACCAAAAAACCAAACCCACTGCCATTCAGTCAATTCTGACTCATAGAGACCCTACAGGACAGAGTAGAACTGCACCATAACGTTTCCAAGGAACGCCTGGTGAATTCAAACTGCAGACCACTTGGTTAGCAGCCGTAGCACTTAACCACTATGCCACCATGGTTTCCTGTAGGACTGGTAGGAGGATTAAATGAGTTAATGTTAGTACAGTGCTGAGAACAGAGCACTCTTTTTCAAATAGTTATAACCAATAGCCATCAAGTTGGTTTCAACTCATGGCTACTCCAGGTGTGTCTCAGTAGAACTGTGCTCCATAGGGTTTTCAATGGCTGATTTTTTGGAAGTAGATCCCCAGGCCTTTCTTCCGAGGCACCTCTGGTGAACTGAAACCACAAAGCCTACTGCATTAACCATTTGTATCACTCAAAACAAAAAACCAAACCCGTGGCTGGTGGAGTCGATTTGACTCATACACGGTTGCTATGAGTTGTATCACTAAGCGACTCCCAAAATAGTTATGCAAACACATAAAGACAGGGATAACCTTACAGACTTGATGTGAGGCTTAAATGAGATACTAAATGAATGCAAACACGTGGCAAATGCTATGTAAATGTTTGCTATTTCTGTGTCCAAAACTGACTCAAAGGCGAGGCAGTTAGACAGGGTGGGGCAATTTGCAGATAGATGTTCTGTGACATCCAAGGGAAGGGTTTGCACTGGGACAAGAGTTCAAGCAGGTAAGAGTTCTCCAGGAGCCCCTGAAGCAGGGCTTCCCATAAACAGTGTAGAATTTAGATTGCTAAAAATCGACAGTTCTCAACAAGTCACCGTTTCGCAAGAAGATTCAGTATCTCCATCTGAGAAAGGGAGGGCCAGAACCGGCACAGAAGTGGGTTCCCGACCAGGGACCGAATGTCTCTGGCAAACGATGCCGCTAGGAGACTCCACCACCAACAGTCTGAAGCTCAGGCGAGGACGCAGCAGGGAAAACACTCTTTCGCTGGGCGGTTCCGTGTTCCCGCCTTGCCGGGCCACGTGACTTAGATTTCTGACCACGTGATCCAGGTCCGCTTCCCCGCCCCCTGGCGGCTCCGCCCCGCTCCCGCCCTGCACGCCGCTTCCGGTAGGGGCGGAAAGCGGAAGTGTGGGAGGGTCTGTGGGGCGGGCTTGGGGAGGTCCAGAAGGAGGATGGAGCAGTGAGCGGGTACGGGCCGCTGCCGGCAGCGCCATGGAGACGGTGCAGCTGAGGAACCCACCGCGCCGGTGAGGGGGCAGTGGTTAAGAGGAAGGGTGCCGACGGGGCGTAGGAGAAAGGCGCGAGCTGGCTGCGGGGAGATACCTGTGTGGGAACCCCCGGGGAGGAGGGACCTGCGGGGCGGGCGACCTGGCTGCTGGGGGCACCTGCGGAGTGGAGATCTCTGGAAAGTGGTGGTTGAGGAGGATAAACCTGGGGACAAGTTAGGAGGAGTGCATGCTCAAGGCGAGGATCACTCGGGCGAAGGCTCTCCAAGAGGACTTACTGGGGTGGGGGCTGGTGGGCTCTGAAGCAGGATGAGAACCCATGAGGGGCCTGTCTAAGGGGTTGCTAGCCTTCCTAGCAGGAGGGAGGCTGGAGTGGACTTCTAAGGGAGGGAGTCCCACCTGAACGACCCAACGGGGGATGCTCTGCTGAGGGGAAAAGCTCTGCGCCTAAGGCTGAAGGCGTGGGAAGACAGGTGTGAGGGTCTAGCTAGGGAGCAGTCCGTGGAAGGTAGCATTTCGGGGGGATGCTCTTGGTAATATCCCCACTCTCTAGGTTGATGGTGGCATTTTCATTCCTGATGTCCAGAGTGCCTTCCTCTCGTCCTTATCCCTTCAAAACCTGATTTGGGGAGGTAGGTTAGGAAATAAGAGGATATTTTCAAGATGGACAAACTGAGACCCAAAAGAGTTGAGACAGAGCCCTATTTGTTTCCTTCTTTGCTGTAGGTCTGGGTCACTGCACCCAGCTAGGCTGTGTCCTTTTCTGGCCTCCACTGGAGTTGTCTTTAGGCCAAGATCAGGGAGATGACTGACCCTAGAAAGTTTGGTCGCAGTTGTCTTTGATTTGCTCTGTGGTCACCAGAGTTTTTGTCACCTTGTTGCATCTAGAGAAAAGTGGGGAGTAGATGCTGAGAGAATCATACTTCTCTGAAGTGCAGTGTACTTCGCTTCTATTTCGCAGAGCCCTCTGACTTCCTGCAGCAGAAGGATCACTGAAGTAGGAAGTGTTCAGTGTGTGGGAGTTAGGGGCAAGGGAGAGATGAAGCCAAAGGATTAGGCAGCACACTTGGGGTTGTTTGAGGTGGGCAAACATTTCAGAAGGCAAATAGCTGGTTGGGAAGGACTCAGAATTCACTCTTGTGTAGTGTGCAGAGACTGTAATAGAAATGATTAGCACACATAGAGTGAGTGTATACTGTGCCAGGCATTGTTCAAGTGCTTTCCATGTCTTCTGTTGAACTGTATGAAATTGCTGATATTTGACTATTATTGACCTGTAAAAGGAGGCCTGGTGGCACAGTGGTTAAGAGCTCAGCTGTTAACCAAAAGGTTGGCAGTTCAAGACCACCAGCCTCTCCTTGGAAACCCTTATGGGGTACTTCTACTCTGTCCTATAGGATCGCTATGAGTTGGAATTGACTCAGTGGCAATGGGTTTGGTTTCTTCATTTTTTTGGACCTGTAAAAATTGTGATGTCATATGGTTCAATTTATTATTAACTCGTTTAGTCCTCAAAGGAAACCGTTGTGGCGTAGTGGTTAAGTGCTACGGCTGCCAACCAAAGGGTTGGCAGTTCGAATCTGCCAGGCGCTTCCTGGAAACTCTATGGGGCAATTCTACTCTGTCCTGTAGGGTCGCTATGGGTCGGAATCGACTCGACAGCACTGGCTTTGGTTTTGGTTTAGCCCTCAAAACAATCCTGTAAAGAGAATATCTCTATATCCTATTTTACAGATGATAAAATTGAGGCACAGAGAGGTTAGTGATTTGCTGGAGGTCCCGCAGCTAATAAGTGGCAAAAACCCATTGAGCCGATTCCGACTCATAGTGGCCCTTATAGGACAGAGTAGAACTACTCCAGTGGTTGGTAGATTCCAACTCCTGTGCCTTTGGTTAGCAGCCAGGCTCTCAACCACTGTGTCACCAGGGCTCCAGTAAGTGGCAAAACTGGGATTTTAATCCAGGCAGTCTGGACCAATGTTCATGCTCTCAACTCTTCATTCCACTGCTTCTCTGGAAGTACCCCCGTTTCGCAGGACCTTGTGTATATTAGCAGATATTTACCATAGCACCATAGAGAACCAATTATAAATGTACACTGGTTGTTTCTATCTGATGTATGTGCATTCTTTCTCCTTGAGAACCAGGCCTTGGTTTAACTGAAAAGAGGATTAAGAATCTAAATTTTGTTTCTACGATTGCCTTGTGTTGTATAATCTTGGGCTAAGGAATAAGCCTTTTTCACTTTCTGACATGCTTGTTCCTGTATCTTTTGGATTTTTTTTTTTTAATTAAAATTGCAAGAGAAGAGCATTCAAGACCGAGTTCTTGGATGATTAGTGCTTTCATGATCATCATAACTAGTGGGACTACAGCCGATAAGTTTTTAAAAAACTCCATCGGTTTATCTTATATATTTATTGCAAACCCTATCAAATTCTGTGTGAAAGAGAAAAACAAAACTAAACCAGTTGCTCTCGAGTCGATTCTGACTCATGGAAAGAGGGGTAGGTGTATATCAATAAAATAAATCTTACAGGAGTTCTTTGGACGTGTCATTAGGAAAGACCAATCCTTAGAAAAAGACATCATGTTTTGTAAAGTAGAGGGTCAGCAAAAATGAGGGGAACCCTCAGTGAGCTGGATTGATAAGATAGCCACAACAGTGGGCTCTGATATATCAAAGATCATGACGATGGTGCAGGACCAGGCAGAGTTTCATTCTGTTGTGTATAAGGTCGCCGTGAGTGACAACAACAGGAGTTCTAAGTTGGGAGAAAGAAGTTTGAGAAACCTGTGTGACCACTTCATAAGCACCCTTTTAAAAGATACCAATGTCTTTTCAGAGATGCAGTTGGTATGCCTTTCCAACAAGGGCTAGCAACTCCAAGGCAGGAAATGCTCTTTGTGTTCATGAGTTTGATTGTTGTGTGTGACTAAGTGAATGATGCTGGATTAAAGTTGGTATCTTATGTAGGACTTGATGATTTAAAAAAGTGAGTGCGGTTAAATAATGTCGGGGTGGTGGAACATGTAGATTGCATTCCTGGGATGCTGGCCACCTACCTGGTCATCTGACTGGAGAGGAGCATCCACTGGTATTAGGTCCACGGAGGCTGTGTTGGCCAGGCCTGTTTGCTCATGAGCAAGTGCCGAAACAACCTGGGACCTGGGTAAGTCCCAGCCAAGAGAGCTGCATCATCAAAGTTGGGCTGTTTTGGTCATCGTACTTGTTCCATGAAGACTCACGGTATGAAATATCATTAAGAGTCACTTATCAGAAGATTTTCCATAGAAATCTTACTCTTAGGTGAAATACTGTTTTATTTTGAAAACTCATAAAACTTGTTGACGATGGTTATGATTCCTATCATTATATTCATTAATGCATTTAGCAAATATTTATTGACCACTATTTTTTATCAGGCACCAGAGATGTAAAGGCCCCTGAAGTTCAGGTTGTTTTAAAATAACTCTGGACTCAACACAAACAAACAAGGAACCACTTAGATTTTTATAAAGGACTATCTGAGCAGCTGCATGAAGTTTGTCTGTCAAAGTATTATCAGAGGTTTGCAGCCGTTTCACTCATGGCATTGGCAGTTTCCTTTGTTATGCTGTGGTTTCTGTAGAAGTTGAAATAGTGAGTTTTGCTTTTTGTAAACGGTAGCAGTGAACACTTCGAAGGAATACATTTGATCTTCCTTTATATAAACTATTTATAAAACTTTAATTACACTTAAGAAATGAGGTATTGTCTATTGTTTATACAGTTAAAAAATTCAGGGCTTAAAAAGAAAAGCCAAACCAGAAACCCTGGTTTTTGAGATGTTCGCTCGAATTTCTGAATTCGTAGAAAATTTGCTTCTGAAGTTTAAGAGGAGTTTCACTTCAGCCCCTTGTGTTTAAAAAAAAAAAAATGTGTTTAGAAGCTGGGAGTTTTTATGATGTCATTGGAATTTAATTTTTAGGACCTTTTGATTTCAAAGGTCAGTGTGGCATTTTATATTAATTTTCATGTTAAGGCAGTTATTGGCTTGGAGCAGTTCTCCATTTTGTTAGTACATGGTCCTTGATATTTATGATTCTGTAAGGTTGGCCTTTTGAGATCAGTCCTTGTTGGTAGATACACTTAATCTGTTCAGGTTTCTTCTCTTCTCTTCTGGTTTTGCCATTGTCTCAAGGAAGATACACATTTGTGTATGTGTGTGTATAATTTTTTTTTAATTCAAATCTTTTTTTTTAATAAGAATTGGTATTGTCCACCTAGGTTAGACTTTTTTCTTTACAAAGAACTCCCTAGCTTGACTACTTCCATATTTCACCATTTCCTGAGCTCACTTTTCTTTTTTGTCCTTTGTAGTTTCAGGAAGCCATTGTGTAGAAGATACACACTCACGCACACACACACATATACACAGATTTCTTAGCAAGCTCCTTCTTTAAACCCATTAATAATATAAAGATAGAATCAATGAATGTAGTTATTTTGGGCTTTAGTCTACAGAGATCCCAAAGTTTAAAAAAAAAAGTTGGTAATTTATAACATCCCCGGTTTGATATGGTTCTCTAGCATAAGTTGCCAGCAGCCATGGACCTTTGGTTTTGGGGACTAGTCATGGGTGAGGCTTTGAGAGACTTTTTGAAAGTGCCAGCTGCCTAGTTGTTTCTCACTTTTGATCATTTCTAAAGGTGTACGTTACACTTTTTGTGTCTGCGATACCTATAAGTCTACCTTTTTTTGTTTGTTTGTTTCTGAAAACAATAGAAATTTTTTCTCACACAGGTGTGGAGGCCAGAAGTTCAACACCTTTTTCACTGAGCCATAATCAAGATGTTCTCAGGGGCACCCTCCTTCTGGAGGCTGTAGGAGAGAATCCATTTCTTGCCCCTTCCAGCCCCTGGTGGCTGTCAGAATTCCTTTGCTTGTGGCTGCATCACTCCAATCTCTGCCTTCAAGGTCACTTTGCCACCTCCTCTTTTCTTCCTTGTATGTGTACCAAATCTCTCTGTGTCTCTTATTTTCCTTTTTTAGAAATTTATAATCTATGTGCTTTGACAAAATTACCCAAACTTTGCTAATGGAGAGTGACGGTATCCTATATCTTCCTTGGTCTCCAGTCCGAGGCTGTGTTTTGATTCATAACTAGCCTTACATACACATCTTTTCCAAAGAGATAGTTATGCCACTGTAATTTTTAGAACTGAAAATTTAAATGGACGTTAAAGGTTATATCTAATGCTTGAATCTATTCTACAGTATTTCAGGCACGGGATGATTCATTTTCTGTTTAAAATCTTCAGCGATAGGGAACTAGGGACTATTAAAGGGTGTCTTATTCTTACACAAGTTGCCTCTTGTGACTCTCCACCCTCTGGTCCTGATTTTACCCACCTTCATGACCCAGAACAAGTGTAATCCTTCCAGAAAACAGCCTTCAGCTTCCCTAAAAGTCTCTTAGCTTACCTCGTTGTAGTTTGCCAGTAAAAACTTTGTAGAGAAATTCCTAGGATGCTAATTGTAAAATAAATAATGTATTTCGTGTTCTAGTAGCTAGCAAGTAAAATACATTTTATGTTTATATTTCTCCATTCACAGGCAACTGAAAAAGCTGGATGAAGATAGTTTAACCAAACAACCAGAAGAAGTGTTTGATGTCCTAGAGAAACTTGGAGAAGGGTGAGTATACAGAAAGTATTGGTAGACCAGTTGGTTCTAGCTTTTTTCCTACCCAACACCAGAAGGATATGAACCCTTCTTGTGACAATTCTCAAACCTGAGAAGAAGGAAGGGGAGTTTTGCATATCATCACAGCTCTGGTTAGGCGGGAGGTAAATTTACAGCTGGAAATGCCCTCTTTCCCATTACTGTTACACACAGATTTAGTGATTCCTGGTCTTCTTACACCAGGGACATCTGTGGTTTTCTCTCTTGTGGAATCCATGGTTTGAAAGATTTTGCCTATTTAATAGATTGCACTAATTATAATTCATTTTTCTATATTTATTAATCAGACATTCATATTTGTTGCGCATAGCTTCTGGTTGGTATACAGTGACTGTTGTTTCAGTAAAAAAAAAAAATGGAATTCAGTATTTTAGTTAATACAGCTTTGTGAACTAGAATAAATAAGTCAAAGACTGTTACCACCTTTACAGTTTTCTGTGAAATCCAAAATCCTTGATGGGAACAACATTTTGAAACAGATTTGTGAATGAGTTTATAAAATATTAATGAAATGATACTTAGTAATAGACAGTAGGCATCACTGACTTCCATGATGTAATAAAGGCTACAGCATAAATTTTCTGTGCTTTTACAGACCCTTTCAATTAATCCTTGTGTATTTATTCTTCTTAGTGACCAGGACACTAAAATATTAAGGACACCCTTTCTTAAGGCTTTTTTGAGTGGTGCTGGTTGTTAGTTTTTGAATAAATAATAAGTTCATATGGTTTAAAATTTTAAAATATATATATAGTAAAAAATCTGCCCCTCAATTTGCTGTCAGCCACGGTGAAGCAACCAATGTAGCAGTTTCTTGTGTATCTTTCAGAGATAGTTTTTGCTTAAGCAATAAGCAAATAAATGTGTGTGTGTGTGTTTTTAATTCCTTGAGGATACTTCAAGAGAATACTGGACATATTAAAAAGCAACATTTAAAAAATGCCTATTCTCTAATAACTGTACGCTTTTTAAAAATCAGTTCTTACACGTTGTTAGATTGTTTTTTGGATTTAGTGTTACTATGAGTTAGAATTGACTTGATGGCAACGGGTTTTTGAGTTACGTCTAATATAATATAGATGTGTAATAATGTTAAACCCAATCCTGGATTACACAGAATAGGTTTTGATAGATTACCTCTTTGTAGAAAACATTAGTCATTGTCTATTTGTAAGTTGGAAAAATACTCTTTGGAATTAAGCAGAGAAGAGAAATAAAAGATGACACCAGCTGTGCTGCTAAAAGATAAATGCAAGACAAACCTGAAGACTGCAAGTTGACTGGCATCATTAAAGGTATGAAAAAACGGCAGTCCCTCGACATCTCTTGCTTGCTGTTTTCAGCTTTAGGTTGATATCCTTACTTTTTGCCTCAAGGTAATTAGTCCAAGTTCTTTAATCTAGCGAAGTTCGTAGGTTATTCTTGGAATAAGACAGAGACAAGAAGGCATAATTGACTGTAATTAACTTGTTTCTTTTACCTTTAATAAAAGTTTATCACAACAGGATGAGCATAGACTCTGAAGTCAAACAGACATGGGTTCGCGTCCTTGCTTTACTGTTTATTAATCATGTGACCTTGAGCAAATTGCATACTATTTGGAAGCCTTGCCTTCCTCATCTATGAAGTGGGGATAGCAATAGTATCTACCTCAGAGGGTTACGTGATTATTACATGAGATAATGGGGTTAGGGTACTTAGTACAGTCCTCGGCACATAGTGCTCAGTAGTGATAGCTGTTAACTATCTTTAAGCGTGTCAATTGAAGCATTTTTCTGACCGCGTCATATTCAATCTTAAGTATGCTTAGGTGTTTCTGTGGCAAGCTGTGTTTGAGTTAATTTGGCTTGAGAATGTCAGAGAACATATCAGGAATATAGTTTATGGAAAGACTTACCTAATTACGGTTTAAAAAAATTTTTTTGTGTGTGTTTCAGATCCATGGATATTTTCAGCAAGGGACTTAGAAATTTCCACATGATGATACCACCACGGAGAAAACAAAGCTTCAGATCTTTCTTCCATTCTGTCACCACGTACATAGCCCTTTTATTAAAGAGTTAGGTTTACTGTATTTTTGCTATTGTTCAAATACCACAGATGCTTGGATTTCTGTCATCCTGAATAATAAACCTGAGTATGCTTCATTTAACTAGCAAACTCTTGAAGAAAGATCTCAACTGCAGTTCCTTTCTGAACACAAACTGCCACGCCATCCTTACATTGTTCTGGACAATGAATAGTTCATGCATTCTCACTGACTTGTGTTTTGTGAAAAGAATGCTGGCTAAAGGACTGTGTTGGACTCTGAAGACTACGGTCATCCTGTGTTTTGAGGAGATCCTGTGAATCTATGGCAGAGTAGGGGCAAAGTCTGCTCAAGACAAGGATGAGTGGAGAGCACTTGGAAAGTGTTATGAATCAGACCCTGGCATCTTATTCATTCAGTTATACTTGAAGTTTTACAGATTGACTAATTTTTTATCATAGGATGATAACAAAAACGTATAACTCATTGCCGTTGAGTCAATTCTGACTCATAGCTACCCTATAGCACAGAGTAGAACTGCCCCACAGGGTTTCCAAGGAGCGGCTGGTGGAGATTGCTGTTAGCACATGCAAAGACTTCTCATTTCAAACATGAGAATGATGAATGATTTTTTTTTTTTAATTTAAAAATACATGATTAGCTACGGACCAGGAATAGGAAGACATACCCTGTCCTTATCAGGAGATTGCACTTCCGTGTTGCACCCCAGTGTAGATATGGAAAGAACGCAGGCTTTGTATTCAGACACACCTGGGTTTAAGTCCTGGATTGACCACCTATTTATGTGACGTTGGGAAGTCATGTAACCTCTCTGAGCCTTTTTACATTTAACTGTAAAATAGGGATACCCTTTCCTGGTTTTTTTGTAAGGATGTACCGAGGTGATGTACCATTTCTAGCAGACAGCAGGCATGCAGTGTGTGGTAGCTACTATGATTGTTATTATTTCATAATAACTCATTCATTAAAGCTGAAATGTAAAGCTTTTAAGATGTCATGTTGTGGTAGTTCTCTTGGCATTTTTTTCCCAAAAATGTTTCTGTTTTTTTAGGTTTACAAGTGTAGTTAAGTACATACGTATTAGGACTTGGGAGTGTAAATTAAGCTGTGAGTTGCCTGTGTCTTGCTTTGACTTTATTTACTAGTGTTCTCCTTCTCCCGATGATAGGTCCTATGGCAGCGTATACAAAGCTATTCATAAAGAGACCGGTCAGATTGTTGCCATAAAGCAAGTTCCTGTGGAGTCAGACCTGCAGGAGATAATCAAGGAAATCTCTATAATGCAGCAATGTGACAGGTAAGGGCACGGGCCTTACTTTGGAGAGAGTACGGTTTTGAGTTTGGTGTGAATATTTAGAGTTTAACTCCTAGAGATGCATTTTTTTAGATACTTTGCAGAAGAGAAGTTTAATGGAATCACTTTGCATGTTCTTTTCAGAAAAAAAAAAAGAAAATATTTGTGTGCTTTAGTAGCTAAACTTTTATAATTTATTTGTGCAGTTTTTTTTTTTTTTTGTAAGCTCTTTTAGAAACTAGGAAGAGGCATAAGCGGGTGCTGGCTTTTTCTTTTTTTTTTTCTTTACCCCCCGATAATGATCTCTTTTACTTCCTATTGAGAAAACATTTCTTCAGAGACAGCTAAGAAGAGAGAATTCAGATGTTTTTAAGCGCAGAAATATTCGAATATAACAGAAGTTTATGAGAAGAGAATGCTTATGTATTTCGATTTCTGTATATTTTTAAAAAATTATTCAAGCTAAGAGTAGTTCAGTATTTTATTTTTGAGGAACTAAGGTTTGTCAAATGCTGTAAGCAGGAAATCAGGCCAACAGGCAACCACAGAAAAGCACGTGGCCTGCTGTGTAATTCCGTGACAACATGGACTGGTCGCTGTGATAGAGCAGGCTTCCCCAGCGCTGCTTAGACTCAGAGAAATACCACCCGAGGGGCAGTGCCAGCTCTGGGGAGATGGAAGGGGCATGAGAAAGCTTTGCACTTAAGGCTGCATCCATTCTTCTGAAGCCCTTTTAGTCAGCAGGCCAACTTACTACCTCTTATTTGTAAACCTTCAAAATTAGGGCAGGTGGGGTTATGCACCAGGTGATTTGCTTAGGAGCCCTTAAATCTCACAGTCCCGTAAATACAGTCATTTCTCTCCTCCCTCTCTTCCTTTCTTTCTTTCTATTTTTGTGGTTACTGGCTACCAGATGAAACCCCCATTTTCTAGATTAGACTGACCAGATTAAGGTTGCAGTTTTTCCTCGTCTATGAGATGCACAATGGAAGCTGTTTCCAGTTGGCAGATTGTGACTTTGTCACTTCTGAGAGACTCCTTAAGAGCTGTGTTCCAGAAAGGGTGTACATGTCTCCAGTTAAAGAAGAGGTATTGATGAAGAGGTGACTCTGTGCTAGGCACTGTGAGGAATACAAAAAAATGTGGGACAGAGTCTTTGTCCACCAGGAGTTTATAGACTGGACAGAGCAGATATGTATACATACAGGAAAATCTAGCAGACGTTGCAAGGCTGTATAGGACATACTCTGACAGTAATCACCTGACAGTAATTGCCTGATACAGACAGTAAATAGTATAGGAGTTTAGGGAGGGGGCAGCAGACATGGTGATCTGGACCTTAAGAGACTTATTCATCCAGCTCTTCATTAATATTTGCTTTGTGAGGTTTTTTTTTTCTTCTTCTTCTATTTCCTTGTCATTGGCTTGTTTCCCAAGGATGAAGGAACATTTGAAATTCTGAGAGAAATGAAACTGAGAGTTGGTTTTAGCATCTTCAGTTGTTAGGCAACATTATTTTGATCTGAACAATCTAGTCAGTTAAAGCTGGGACCTCTCTGAGAGCAGATGGTTTCGTTTTAATGGGAGGGTTGACTTTTCTCTGAAATTTCTTGTTTGGTATCTGTCTTCAAGCTTGAGACCTAAAATTTCAGGCCTGACCCTGACTAACTTTTCTTTATAAAAGATTGTAGTATAAATTGTTGTCTTACTGCAGAATGCATATGACTTCTTGAAAAGAGGCAAATAAATAAAAAGAAGAAAATAAAATCACTTGTAACCCTCTTTGCAGAAATAATCATTGTTAGATACTCCTTGGTGTACATGTCTTCCATATCTCTTTTTGGAGTTTTACTATGCTTACTTTTTTGTAACCTGCTTTTGTGTGTGTGTGTAAAGTATATATTCTCAAGTTAAATATTCTATAATATTTTTCATGGGTTCATCGGATTTCATTATCTGGGTATGTTGTCATTTCCTTAATAAACTCCCTAACGTTAGACATTTAGATGGTATCTAAATTTTCATTTTTATGAACAGCACTGGGATGGTAACTGTTTCTTTTTGAACATCTGTAATTCTTAGGAAAAGAAATTTTCTTAGAAATGCTGGGTTAAAGGACCTGTATATTTTTTGAGTTTTTGTTATTTAGTGCCCTCCAGGAAAGCTATGCCATTTTAAATTCTTACAAGGAGGGTACCTGTTTTAACATTGAATTTGAATTGACCTTTTGAGCTGAGAAATTAATTTTCGTGTACCTAACAACAAGGATTCAGAAAGATGTTTGAAGTCTCTTCTGCTAATTTGTATTCTGACTCTCTCTCTCTAAGCCCTCATGTAGTCAAATATTATGGCAGTTATTTTAAGAACACAGACTTGTGGATTGTTATGGAGTACTGCGGAGCTGGCTCTGTGTCTGATATCATTCGATTACGGAATAAAACGGTAAGTTTACTTCCTGGAACGATGCAGCTGAACTAGTCTTGTCTGCAGTCTTCTTTTCTCTGGGCATTTATTCATGTCCATTCTGCTACTGCCAGTGATGACTGGCAAACTTCCCCTTTCCTTTGGATCTTTCCCCATCTTTGCTCTTTGACCTCTCCTAGATGTAGCAGTTTTGACACTAACCCAACCCAATCATTTTAAGCATCTTCTGCTTATTTCCTTTTTTTATTAATTTGTAAAATTTTTAAATATTTTACTTATTTTTTTAAGAAGATAAACACAGCAAAGGATATACCATTTCCACAAATTCTCCATGTAGCATTCAGTGACATTGTTTACACTCTTCAAGTTCCTGCTTCTCTCTTATGAGGAGAGAAATTGACTTTTAATTTGGATTTGAATTTCTTCTCAGATACATGAACCTGAAACGTTCACAGATTAACTTCCTCTACATCCCATATTGGGGGTCCCTGGGTGGTGTAAATGGTTAAGCGGTCAACTTCTAGCCAAAAGGTTGAAAGTTTAAACCCACCCAGAGGCACCTCCAGAGACAGGCCTGGAGATCGGCTTCCTAAAAGTTACAGCCTTGAAAACTCTATAGAGCAGTTCTGCTCTGCACACATGGGCTCACCATGAGCTGGAACTGACTTGATGGCAACTAACAGCGATGCTCTAGAAATCAACTTCATCATTAATCAAAGTGTAATGTCATTATGAAAGATTATTTCCTGTTAATATAAGAGCTGGAATAAGAGTTTGAAGTCATGGGCTCAGCTCCTTAACTCATTTATTCAGGAAATATTTCCAGAGGACTGTTCTAGGCTGTAGGGATACAGTAGTAGTTAAAACAGACAATGACCCTGCTCTCGTGGTAGCATACTCTCGTAGGACAACAAAAAACAAATTAATGATAACCATAAAAGAACTATCAGGTCACTGTAATTGCTATGAAGAAAACGCATCAGGGTGAAGTAATGGTAAAGTGATAGAGTACTTGATCGGACACTTCAGAGTGACAACTGAGGACTGTCACTAAGAGGTGGTAACATTTAAATTAAGACCTGAATGACAAGAAAGTGCTAAGACCCTGGAAAGAACATTTTAGCTGGGGAAATAACCAGTGCCAAGACTCTGAGGCTGGATGAGTTTGGCATGTTTGAGTGATAGAAAGAAGGCCCTGTGACTAGAGAATAGGCAAGAGGGAAACTGGTAGGAGATGAGGTTAGACAGAAAGGCAGGGCCAGATTTTGCTGGGTATTGCCAGCCAGGCTCATGAGTTTGAATTTTATTTCAAGTAGTACAAGCACTGCTTGTATACCAAGTAGGTATACAGTTAATACATAACATGTCAGATGGTGATGATGCTGTGATGACAAATAACTGTAAGATAAACTTGCTGTCAAGTCAGTTCTTACTCACAGTGACTCTATAAGACAGAGTAGAACTGCCCTATAGGGTTCCTAGGCTGTAGTCTTTATGGGAACAGATTGCCAGTTCTTTTTTCCCATGGAGCGGCTGGTGGGTTTGAACCACTAACTTTTTGGCAGCCGAGCACTTACCCACTGTGCCACCAGGGCTCTTTTCGGTAGGTTAAGGGGGTAGAGAATGATCTCGGAATAGAAGGGATCTAGAAAAGGCCTTTCTGATTTTTTGATGAGATGACATTTGGACAGAAACGTGAAGTAAGGGAACAAGTTGTACAGATACCTGGGCGAAGAGCATTCTAGGCAGGGGGAAAAGCAGGGGAAAAGGTGGGAGTGTGGTTGGAGTATTCAAGAAACACAAAGATGCCAGTGCAGCTGGAACAGAATGAGCAGGGTGGAGAGTGGTAGAAGAGTAAGTTAGAGAGGCAGCTGGGAGCCAGATCATGTAAGGTCTTCAGGACTTTGTGAGCACTGGCCTTTGAGTGACTTAGGAAGGCATGGGAGGGTGTTGAACAGATCTACCTTAGATTTTAAAATGTTTCTTGCGGTTGCTGGGTAGAAGCAGGAAGATTAGTCAGGAGATTATTAGATTAGTTCAGGCAGGTCATGATGGTGGCTTGAATCAGGTGGTAACAGAGCATATATTTGTATATATTTTGAAGAGTGACAGGAGTTAAGGATGACCTCAGGCTTTTGGCCAGAGCAACTGAAGAATGAAGTTGCATTTTACTGAGAGAAGGTAGACTGTGGGAAGAGTACATTGGGTGGTGGTAGAAAAAAAGATTGATTTTGATGTGTTGTGTTTATAATGCCTGTTAGATACCTAGGTAGAGATGTTGACTGGGTAGATACATGAATCTTATGTTTGGGGAGAGATCTGGACTAGAAATATAACTGGGAATGGTCAGCATATTGATGGTATTATAAGCCATGGGACTACCAAATGTTCACAGGTTGAGTAAGATATTCTGTTTATATTGGAGGAAAGTTGTTTGGATCTGAAGTTTTTTCTTCCTCCGCATCTGCTGATATAAACTGATCGATCCTCTCATTCTTCTTTTCAGTTAACAGAAGATGAAATAGCTACAATATTACAGTCAACGCTTAAGGGACTGGAATACCTTCATTTTATGAGAAAAATTCATCGAGATATCAAGGCGGGAAATATTTTGCTAAATACAGAAGGACATGCAAAACTTGCAGATTTTGGAGTAGCAGGCCAACTTACAGTAAGTGAAAATGCTACTTACGTCAGTCACTTCCAGCTATCTTGAAATCATTGCCTTTTATTTTTTTATTTTAAGTAAAATACTTGACTTAATCGTGTTGGTCAAAAACTGTAGACTCTAGCAGCAGGTCACAAAAGAGTCAGCCGGTTATTTTAGATCCGTTCCAGGGGTTCAGAGTCACATAGTTGACTCTTTATGTGCGTATTTAACTCTGATAAAAATAAAAACTTAAGAAATGATAGAGTAGAAGTTTAAATTCTGTAGGGCTACATGAACACATTAAAAAAGGAAGAAAAATTAAATTCATACTCCTTTTCTTGCATAAGACGTAACATCATCTCATTCAGCCTCCAGACAGTGCTTGAAAGTTATTTTACCGAAAAGTCTCCTCACTTGCTTCTAGAATACCAGTCTCTGGATTCTTGTACTATCTCATTGGTGCATGGCAGTGAAAAAACACATTTCAGACAGAAAGTCTTAAATTACCTGATTTTGTAAAATACATGAATACATATGAAAGAATATGTAGAAAACGTTTGGGATAAACCAAAACCCGTTGCTGTTGAGTCGGCTCCAACTCATAGCGACCCTATAGGCCAAGAGTAGAACTGCCCCATAGAATTTCCAAGGAGCACCTGGTGGATTCGAACTGCTGACCCTTTGGTTAGCAGTCGTAGCTCTTAACCACTATGTCACCAGGGTTTCCAAGTTTGGGGTAGGTATACACTAAAATTTGCAAGAACATACATCAAGTGGTTTTCCTGGATGGTAGAAATTTTATATATTCTGGCTCATAGTCACTCTGTAGGACAGGGTAGAACTGCCCCATATAGTTTCCTAGGCTGTAATCTTTAGCGCCTGGTGAGTTCAAACTGCTGACCTTTCGGTTAGCAGCTGAGCACTTAACCACTGGACCATCAGAATTGATGCATTTGAATTATGGTGTTAGTGAAAAATATTGAATATGCCATGGACTACCAGAAGAACGAACACATCTGTCTTGGAAGAAGTACAGCGAGAATGCTTCTTAGAAATGAGGATGGTGAGACTTCGTCTCCCTTACTTTGGACATGCTATCAGGAAGGACCAGTCCCTGGAGGAGGACAACATGCCTTCGTAAAGCAGAGGGTCAGCGAAAAAGAGGAGGACCCTCAATGAGATGAACTGATACAGCGGCTGCCACAGTGGGCTCAGACATAACAATTGTGAGGATGGCCTGAGACTAGGCAGCGTTTCATTCTGTTGTACATAGAGTCACTATGAGTAGGTACAAACTGGGTGGCACCCAACAACGACATATATGTATGTGTGTACACATACATATATATGCATATATTTATGATTTTAGCAATTGGTTGATTATTTAATAATTACTTATAATGTTCTTGTTGCCATAATACCTGCCTTGGCAGAATTTTTTTTTCTCTTTTAAAATGTACGATTCAGTTTTTTCAGTATGTTCACAAGGTTGTATAACCATCACTACTACCTAATTCTAGAACATTTGAATCATTTTAAAACTTCTTACCCATTAGCAGTCATGGCTTATTCTCTCCCCTACCTGGCCCCTGGCAACCACTAATCTGCTTTCTGTCTGTGTCACTTTGCCTATTCGGAACATTTCACGCAAATCAGATTGTAAAATATGTGGCTTTTTGTTCTGGCTTCTTTCATTCAGCATAATGTTTTCAAGGTTCATCCATGTTGTATCAATATTTCGTTCCTTTTTATGGCTGAATAATATTCCATCGTGTGGATATACCACATTTGGTTTATCCACTCATTAGTTGTCCATTTGGGTTGTTTCCACTTTTTAGTTATTATGAATAATGCTGCATCGAAGTTCATTTACAGATGTTTTTGTGAACGTGTGTTTTCACATGACATACGGAATTGTTGGGTCAGACAGCAACTGTATTTGCAACTTTTTAAGGAACTGCCAAACTGTTTTCCAAAGCAGCGTCATCATTTTACATTCCCACCAGCAGTGTATGAGGGATGAAGTTTCCAATTTCTCCACGTCTAGCCGACACTTACTTTCTGTTTATTTACTTATTTTTTCGATTATAGCCACACTAGTGGGGCGGAGGGGGGGAGCTACAACAGTGGGTTCAAACATAACAACGATTGTGAGGATGGTGTAGGACCAGGCAGTGTTTCATTCTGGTGTACATAGGGTCACTATGAGTCAGAATTGATTCTACAGCAAGGGGTTTGTACTAAGTTTTGAAATAGGGAAGTGTGAATTTTCAAATTTTTTTTTTTTTTCAAGATTTTTCTACTATTCTGGGCCTCTTACATTTCCATATGAATTTTAGGATCAGCTTATCAATTTCTGCAAAAAAAGACCTTTGAGATTTTGCTAGGAATTATGTTGAAACTTAGATCCATTTGGAAAGTATTGCCATCTTAGTAATAATAAGTTTTGTAATCCATGAATCCAAGATGTCCTCCCATTTATTTAGATTCTCTTTAATTTCTTTCAAATATGTTTTGTAGTTTTCAGTTTACAAGTCTAGCACTTATTTGGTTAAATTTACTCCTACATAGTTTGTTCCCTTTGATGCCATTTTACATGAAATTGTTTTCTTAATTTTATTTTTGGAGTTTTCATTACTAGTGTATAGAAATACAACTTATTTTGTATATATTTTGTATACTGTAAACTTGCTGAACGTGTATCATTTTGCTAAGGAAGGAGAGGCCACTTCACTAAAATAAAGTAAGGCAGCACTACAGAAGATCTACTTCAGAAGGAAGGCCTGGCCACCTACTTCTGAAAAATCAGCCTTTGAAAACACTGTAGAGCACAGTTCTACTCTGACACACGTGGGATCACCATGAGTCAGAATCAACTATATGGCAACAGGTTTTTTTCATCCCTCTTATAAGGGTACCTGGATACCCTGGTGGCGTAGTGGTTAAGAGTTCAGCTGCTTTGATCAGCAGTTCGAATCCACCAAGCTCTCCTTGGAAACCCTATGGGGCACTTCTGCCCCATCCTGTAGGGTCACTAGGAGTCGGAATCAACTTGACGTCAATGGATTTTGGTTTTGGTTTTATAAGGTTACCTAGTGCTACCAGTTTCTAAGCCTTTTGGAGGAGTTGGTGTTAAAATCAGATTGTTTTTCCATTTTCCAGCAGCTAGCTCAGGATTCATTTTCCATAGTCTGTTATTTATTTGGTTTCCAGCTTCCAAAATTTTGTCACTTTTTTTCGTTTTGTTTCTTGTTATAATGGATTTACTTCTTAAAAAAAAAAAAAATCCTTTTAGTGCCTTTTTAGTGGGTTTTGGGAGGAGCAAAAACAAAATGTGTTTGTTCAATTTGTCATTTTGACAAAAAAAGAAAATCTGTAATATTATTTCTCATGGCAATGTGGGTATATTCATTCTGTGGATATACCTTGATTTATTTAAGTCCTTCCCTGAAATTGGACGTTGGATTCCCATTTCGGTTGCTTCTAGTTTTCCTGCCATCATAAGCATAAATTCTGTGATAAACACCTTGCAGTTAAACATTTGGACACCTCCTTGAGTATTTCCTGAGGATAATTTCTTAACATTGGAATCTGGGTCAGAAGTTTTAAATGTGTGAAATCTTAAACCTTTTGATGCATATTGCCACATTGCTGTTGAAGGGAGCAATTTATGCTTCCAATTTCAGTATATAAATGTGTCCATTTTCCTGAATGTTTTCCAATTCTTGCTGGGCAATAAAATGTACCTTAACATTTTCAAAGCAATTAAAAATTATTGGCCACTTGTAATTCTTTTATAAATTAACTGTTCACTGTATTTGCCAGTTTTTCTAACGAAATGTTGATCTTTAAAAAAAAAAGTATTTGTTCAAAAAGATAAACCAAAGTAAAAAAAAAAATTGTACGTTAAAAGATGTTAATCCTTTGTCATATATTGTTGAAATTGGCTTTCTTAGTTTGCTATTGGTATTTTTATTTATTTGTTTTTAAGTACAGAAGTTTTCCAGTTTTATGTAGACAAATGTACCTTTTATTTTGTGATTTCTACCTCTAATGTCATGCTTAAAAAGTCGTTTTCTACTCCGAGACTATAATATAACTGTTTATCTACACTTTCTTCTATTACTCATTTGGTTTTTGTTTTTTATATTAAAAATTTTAACCTATTTGAACTTATTTTGGTGAAAGTATGAGGTAGGAGGAATTTAAATGTAGTTGTACAAATGACTAGCCAGATACCCGGTAACTTCTGTTTTGTTTTGCATACTTTATCCTTTGTTTGTCCATTTTAACAACATCTTCAAATCATATACACCCACTCCTGACTTATCGACATGGTTTGGTTCCAAAGACCAGGTCGTTATGCAAAAATTGTTGTTATGTGAAAATGGAGGATGACCACATCAGATCGCAAAAATGGAGAATGACTATATCATTACATAACTGCCAAGTTACATCTTTACATAACTGGCAAACCACTGAGAATCGTGGCCTAGCCAAGCTGACATATGACCGTAACCATCATGGCCAGCCTTACTCACACCTCGCACCTTGCTGTTCGCTACTGCCAGATGTATGTCGTTAATGCTCAAAATAGTTGGATAGTAGATTTTTTACTGTTGTTTTAAGTGCAAAATGATGGCAAGATAGTAAGTGAGGAGTAGATGTATATGCCACAGTCTGTTTCTGGACTTAATATTTTCTATTGCTGTGTGGCATGGTGATTGTGAGCTACAGCCAAAAGGTCGGCTGTTGGAATCCACCAGCTGGTTCTTGGGAACCCTGTGGAGCAGTTCTATTCTGTCCTATAGGTTGCTATGAGGAGAATTGACTTGATGGCTATGGGTTTTGGTTTTAGGTTTATGCTACTGTATTAATATTGCCTTGCAATACAGATCTACTTGAGTTAGTATCCCCTTATTACTTTCTTTTAGGTTCTATGGACCCTTTTTATTTTTTTTACATTTTTAAGTCATGTTAAGAATAACTTATAGAAGAATAAAAACGTAGTATGAAGACAAATTTTACTAGACATTTCAATATGAATGTAAACATAGCAGTCCTCACTGTATCAAGTAAATTTTGGCAAACATAATAAAAATGAAAACTATCGTCACAAGTCTTTTTTGCAAAACAGAATTATCTGCTTTTTTTTTTTTTTCTTAATAGTGGCTGATGAAGTCCTTTCTTCTGAGCAACTTGCTGAATATCGTATTTCCTTTCTGTCTTAGAAATATAGTGTTCACTCATTGATTCTTTTTTAAAAATAATAGTATGTTTTAGGTGAATGTTTACACAGCAAATTAGTTTCCCATTTAACAGTTTTTATACACATGGTTCCATGCCATTGATTACAGTTTTTTCAGTGTGTCAGCATTCTCATTATTTCCATTCTGTTTGTTGCGTTTCCATTGATCTAGCTTCTGTTCCCCTCCTTGCCTTCTCATCTTTGCTTTTGGGTAAATTTTGACTGTTTGGCCTCATATAGTTGATTGTTTAAGGGAACACATTACTCGGGGTGATATTGTTTATTTTATAAGCCAAGCTATTATTTGGCTGAAAGGTGACCTCCGGAAGTAGCTTCAGTTCCAAGCTCAAAGAGTATCTTAGAACTACAGTCTTGGGGTCTTCTCTAGTTTCTATTGGTCTAGTAGGTCTGGCCTTTTTTAGGAATTTGAATTTTGTTCTTCATTTTTCTCCCATTCTATCCGGGACCTTGTGTTGTGTCCCTGGTCAGAATGGTTAGTAGTGGTAGCCGGGCACCATCTAGTTTTTCTGGTCTCAGGTTAGAAGAGGCCATGGTTTGTGTGGGTTGTTAGTCCTTTGGGCTAGTTTCTTCTTTGAGCTTTTGATTTCCTTCATTCTCTTTTGCTCTATATGAGTAGAGACCAATAGTTGTATCTTAGATGACTGCTTGCAGGTTTTTTAGACTCCAGGTGCTACTCAACCGACTAGGATATAGAACATTATCTTTATGAACTAGGTTGTTCCAATTGACTAAGCTGTCCCGTGACACTATGGTCCTAAGCATTTTAACCCAGTAAACCGATCCCGTGAACTGCTTGGATATGTCTAAGAAGCCTCTGTAACTATGCCCCATTGGGCTTTGTTATATGTATGGATACATACGGAGCACACACCAACATGGGTATACATATGCCTCCAGATACACCTAGACAGGCATGTGCATTTACTTGATCCCTTCATTACTTTTAATTTTCAAAAAATTTCTGGTTCTTCAGGTACCCATTTCTCATTGAAATAATTCTGTGAAAACAGCTTTGACTACCATCGTTTGAAAACACGCCTGCAAATTTGAAGTTTCAGAGCTGAGGAAATGACTAAGCAGTTAGTTAGCTCCTGTGTTAATTTATTACGTAGGACTAATGGTGAGATTGATTGAGAAATATTGCCTGTTGTTTGCTCCTCACTGGCATCACCTAACTTAAGCTACAGGCATGTGAGCAGGAACATGGGGTGATGATGCTGAGAAATCTGATTGCATATTTAGTTCTGTTTAAAATCCCTCTCTTCCTAAAGTAGAGGAACTGTGGGAGGGTTCTCTTTCATTAGGCCAAGCCATTATGGGAAAGTGTGCACATGTTTATTTGCCATGGGCACCGCATCCAGATATCCTTCTTTAAGCCCCAAACCAAGACTTTTTACAAATCTTTTCATGTATTTTTCTTTTCTGGATTACTCATATAAACAATCAGAGTGTTGCAAAAGTATACCGAATGGAAAGTAAAAGTCCTTAGTGATTCTACATTTTGTTAAAATTAATATTAACGATTGCTGTTGTTAAAAATTTTGTGTATATTACTCCAGATTTTTTTTTACTATGCGTATAACGACAACTCTTATTAGTTGTTTTTATTATTACGATCATACTGACGTTAATATGTAATTTTCTTTTCCAAAAATAGGGGTATGTTATACATAACCTAATTTTTTTGCTTCACAATATATCTTCTACATTTTTTTTTAATGCCAGCATCTGTATAGCTTCTTTTCTTGTATGTGGTATTTTATTTTATGGATATTTATTGTATTTAACTTACCCCTTATGGTGGTCATTTGGGTTGTCTCATTTTTCTTTTCCTCCCTCTGTGATAAACATTTCTGCAGTCTTTATGTATATATCTTTGGGCATTTGCAGACAGGGTAAGTGTCTAGAAGTAGATTTGGAACAAAGATAGGAACATTTAAGAGTTTAATAAATTCTGCCAAAGTGCATGTCAAAAAGTTGTACCAATTTATACTCCAGTAACATTGTTTTTGAGTGCCTGTTTTTCACGGGCAGTAGTTATTATTCATCTTTTAAATTTTTCTCAAACTTACAGGATGATATCTTGTTTTAGTTTGTATTTTAATAATTGATTGATAATCTTTTTATGTATTTCTTGGTCATTTGAACTTCTTTTGTGGCTTGCTGGATCATGTCTTGAGTATGGGTTTTAGATATATTTCAGATACAAGGCATTTCTTATTACTGGAAAAGTTTCTTTTTCTCAGTAGTTTTACTGCTTAGTGTTGTTCTCTTTTCTTTCTATTTTAGGATACCATGGCCAAGCGAAATACAGTGATAGGAACACCATTTTGGATGGCTCCAGAAGTGATTCAGGAAATTGGGTACAACTGTGTGGCAGACATCTGGTCACTGGGAATAACTGCCATCGAGATGGCAGAAGGAAAGCCCCCGTATGCCGATATCCACCCCATGAGGGTAAGAGGAAATGGACGGACAACCAGTGGGGCAATTAGTTGCGGGTCATCATTAGAAAGTTAGTTAATGACTTACTTGGTTTGAGACTGAACAATAAATGAATTTATTGTATGTAAGTGATAAGTGTCACTCTAGACTCTAGGTGGTACATTGCTGCTGACTCTAGTTGTAGTCACTAATTAATTCAAGCCTGATCCAGCCCTCTCCACTGCTGAGATTGTGTATTTATAGCCCTCTGACAGGACATGGGCCACAGAAATGCTTAGTTTCACCTGTGCAATATTTTCAAAAATACTTTAGGGGCCTGCCTTTTAACATGACGCCATTAACTGGAGTTGAGCAGTGCTTACCCAGAAAAATTACCTCCTTTATATAAGGCATGGGCTTTCCACTTTACCTGTCTCCAAGGTTACCTATAGTGTCACCAAGCATCAGTTGTCATTTATTATAGGGTTTTCTCTGATGTTTTACCTGTAAATATTAAGAGGAAAGCAAACTATTTTTTTGCACTCTCGTCTTTAACACCAAGCCTTGTCCATTTGTAGTCTTTTCCCTGCCTGGCCCCTGTAGGCATTTGAATTGGTAAGTTTTTTAAGTCCCCAGGCTCGGTTCATCTGTACTCTCCTGTCTTCGTCTACTTGTAGAGTGTTAGGAGATCATTGATGCATCTGTGCTGACGTTCCCTAATGTGAACACCCTACAGGGTTCCCAGGTTTTCCCCACCCTCAGGGCGCCTCATGACAACACTTATAAGACCCCGGCCCTGCCTTTCTTTGAGACTCCATAGCTCTTGCAATAGTTCCCAACCCCAGCTCCTCCCTTCTCAGATTAGTTAGTTCTCCTATTAAGAGACTTGGCTTTTTTTTAAAGTATTCATGAGCTATGTCCAGAGATAAGCTCCTTCCCCTTTCTTGGGAGTAGAAGCAGGGAGGGTGAGGGAATTTACTGGTGGTATTTTTAGGTTTAGAGAATATAATTTAAGTTGTTTATTGCAAGAGTTTCATTTTATAAAAACTGTGGCTTTTCCTTTACTGGAAACTCAACAAATAATTTGTCTTATTTTTTTAAATAATAGAATTTAATGGACCAGTTTTTTAATTGTATTTTGTTGGTTTCAAGTATGTCGGATTGGCTTGGTTTGTAGGTTAGTGAATCCCTCGTGATTTGGGGGGCTTTTGGGTTTAGGATTTCCTTGCAGTCACTGCTGACAGCCGGGGGTGGTGGTTACATGTAGCGGGGAGGGAAACTTGACTACTATGGGGCTGAGTTATCTTCTGGATATGAATTTTCTTGCCCTTTCATACTGGAAAGCAATGAACTGTGGTTAAAAAGAAATGCTTCAGATAATGTGAGGCTCAGGGGACCAGACTATTACATGAAGAGTGTGTAGAGAGAGAGGGAGAGAGGAAAGAGAGAGAGAGATACCAGGTTCTCCAGTTGTCCAACTTCCTTCTTTGAGATACTTAGACTTTTGCTGGAATTTGGATGGATTTTTCACTGGATAAGAGAAATATCATTTTACCAAGCTTCAAATGTAATCCCAGAGTATCACTTTAATTTTGTAGACTCTTCTTTTTTTTTGTTTTAAACCAGGCAATCTTCATGATTCCTACAAACCCTCCTCCCACATTCCGAAAACCAGAGCTGTGGTCCGATAACTTCATGGATTTTGTGAAGCAGTGTCTTGTAAAGAGCCCTGATCAGAGAGCCACAGCTACTCAGCTCCTACAGGTATGATCCCCCTGACATTTCACCTTTCCATTTCATTCACATACTGATGAAAAGTTGCTATTAGGTCACCTACTTGGAAATAGCAAAGACAGAGAAGACATTCCCTGCCTCTAGGTTGGAATCTAATTGATTGGAAAAGACATAAAAAGGAATGTTAAGTCATTGAACAAAGCAGTATTGCAACAAAATACAAGGATGCATGGGATTAGAGAGAGAGAACTGACATTTAGGGGGCACCTTGTAAGGGATGGGTATCATTTCATTTTTACAGGTGAGGAAATGGAAGCTTAGAGAGGTTAACTTATTTAGAGTCACTCAGCTTGTAAACAGCAGAGCCAAGATTAGAGCCTAGGTCTTTCTGATGCCAACACAGGAGTGCCATCAGGTCTATCTCACTGACAAAGAATTGAGATGAGTGATAGGTGCTATTGCTTAGGGTAGGGAGAAGCCACTTTGGGATGGAGGCACTAGGAATGCTTTCTTGGAGGAGGTAGTTTCTACACCTTGGCCTTGAATGATGGATTTGATTTGGCAGGCAATATGCTTAGTGGACAGGAGCTTGGATTCTGGAGTCAGACCATCCAGGTTTGAATCTTGACTACCTATTTACTAGGTTTGTGACCTTGGACAAGTAACTTAACCTCTTTGTACCGTAGTTTTATTGTGTATAAAATAGGCATGAAGTACTTGCTTTATATATTGTGAAGATTAAGTGATATAATATCCCACATGTCTGTCAGTTTGTCGTACTGTGGGGGCTTGTGTGTTGCTGTGATGCTGGAAGCTATGCCACTGGTATTCAGATACCAGCAGGGTCACCCATGGAGGACAGGTTTCAGCTGAGCTTCCAGACTTAAGACAAACTAGGAAGAAGGACCCGGCAGTCTACTTCTGAAAAGCATTAGCCACTGAAAACCTTATGAATAGCAGCGGAACATTGTCTGATATAGTGCTGGAAGATGAGCCCCCCAGGTTGGAAGGCACTCAAAAGATGACTGGGCAAGAGCTGCCTCCTCAAAGTAGAGTCAACCTTAATGATGTGGATGGAGTAAAGCTTTCAGGACCTTCATCTGCTGATGTGGCATGACTCAAAATGAGAGGAGACATCTGCAAACATCCATTAGTAATCGGAACCTGAAATGTACGAAGTATGAATCTAGGAAAACTGGAAATCATCAAAAATGAAATGGAATGCGTAAACATCGATATCCTAGGCATTAGTGAGCTGAAATGGACTGGTATTGACCATTTTGAATCAGACAGTCATATAGTCTACTATGCTGGGAATGACAACTCCAAGAGGAATGGTGTTGCATTCATCGTCAAAAAGAATGTTTCGAGATCTATCCTGAAGTACAGTGCTGTCAGTGATAGGAAAATATCCATAAGCCTAGAAGGAAGACCAGTTAATATGACGATTATTCAAATTTACACACCAACCACTAGGGCCAAAGATGAAGAAACAGAAGATTTTTATCAGCTGCTGCAGTCTGAAATTGGTTGAACATGCAATCAAGATGCATTGATAATTACTGGCGATTGGAATGAGAAAGTTGGAAACAAAGAAGAAGGACCAGTAGTTGGAAAATATGGCCTTGGTGATAGAAACAATGCTGGAGATCGAATGATAAAATTTTGCAAGGCCAGCAACTTCTTCATTGAAAATACCTTCTTTCAGGAACATAAATGGCGACTATACACATGGACCTCGCCAGATGGAACACACAGAAATCAAATTAACTACATCTGTGGAAAGAGACGATGGAAAATCTCAATATCATCAGTCAGAACAAGGCCAGGGGCCGACTGTGGAACGGACCATCAATTGCTCATATGCAAGGTGAAGCTGAAACTGAAGAAAATCAGAGCAAGTCCACGAGAGCCAAAATATGACCTTGGGTATATCCCACCTGAATTTAGAGACCATCTGAAGAACAGATTTGATGCACTGAACACTAGTGACCGAAGACCAGACGGGTTGTGGAATGACATCAAGGACATCATTCATGAAGAAAGCAAGAGGTCACTGAAAAGACGGGAAAGAAACAAAAGACCAAGATGGATGTCAGAGGAGTCTCTGAAACTTCCTCTTGGGCATCGAGCAGCTAAAGCAAAAGGAAGAATTGATGAAGTAAAAGAACCGAACAGAAAATTTCAATGGGCCTCTCGAGAAGACAAAGTATTATAATGACATGTGCAAAGAGCTGGAGATGGAAAACCAAAAGGGAAGAACACACTTGGCGTTTCTCAAGCCGAAAGAACTGAAGAAAAAATTCAAGCCTCAAGTTGTGATAGTGAAGGATTCCATGGGGAAAATGTTAAACGATGCAGGAAGCATCAAAAGAAGATGGAAGGAATACACAGAGTCATTATACCAAAAAGAATTAGTCAATGTTCAACCATTTCAGGAGGTGGCATATGATCAGGAACCGATGATACTGAAGGAAGAAGTCCAAGCTGCTCTGAAGGTGCTGGCGAAAAACAAGGCTCCAGGAATTGATGGAATATCAATTGAGATGTTTCAACAAACAGATGCAGCGCTGGAGGTGCTCACTCGTCCATGCCGAGAAATATAGAAGACAGCTTCCTGGCCAACTGACTGGAAGAGATCCATATTTATGCCTATTCCCAAGAAAGGTGATCCAACCGAATGTGGGAATTATAGAACAATATCATTAATATCACATGCAAGCAAAATTTTGCTGAAGATCATTCAAAACGGCTGCAGCAGCATGTCAGTAGGGAACTGCCCGAAATTCAGACCAGTTTCAGAAGTGGACGTGGAACCAGGGATATCATTGCTGATGTTAGATGGATCCTGGCCGAAAGCAGAGAACACCAGAAGGATGTTTACCTGTATTTTATTGACTATGCAAAGGCATTCAACTGTGTGGATCATAACAAACTATGGATAACACTGCGAAGAATGGGCACAGAACACTTAATTGTGCTCATGAGGAACCTTTACATAGCTCAAGAGGCAGTTGTTTGGACAGAACAAGGGGATACTGATTGGTTTAAAGTCAGGAAAGGTGTGCTTCAGGGTTGTATTCTTTCACCATACCTATTAATCTGTATGCTGAACAAGTAATACGAGAAGCTGGACTATATGAAGAAGAACAGGGCATCAGGATTGGAGGAAGACTTATTAACAACCTGTGTTATGCAGATGACACAACCTTGCTTGCTGAAAGTGAAGAGGACTTGAAGCACTTACTAATGAAGATCAAAGACCACAGCCTTCAGTATGGATTACACCTCAACATAAAGAAAACAAAAATCCTCACAACTGGACCACTGAGCAATATCATGATAAACAGACAGAGGATTAAAGTTGTCAAGGATTTCATTTTACTTGGATCCACAATCAACAGCCGTGGAAGCAGCAGTCAAGAAATCAAAAGACACATTGCATTGGGTAAATCTGCTGCAAAGGACCTCTTTAAAGTGTTGAAGAGCAAAGATGTCACCCTGAAGACTAAGGTGCACCTGACCCAAGCCATGGCATTTTCAGTCACATTATATACATGTGAAAGCTGGACAATGAATAAGAAAGACAAAAGAATTGATGCCTTTGAATTGTGGTGTTGGCAAAGACTATTGAATATACCATGGACTGGCAAAAGAATGAACAAATCTGTCTTGGAAGAAGTGCAGCCAGAATGCTCCTTAGAGGCAAGGATGGTGAAACTGCAGCTTACATACTTTGGACATGTTATCAGGAGGGATCAGTCCCTGGAGAAGGACATCATGCTTGGCAGAGTACAGGGTCAGCGGAAAAGAGGAAGACCCTCAACAAGGTGGACTGACAGTGGCTGCAACAATGAGCTCAAGTATAACAACGATTTTAAAGATGGTACAGGACTGGGCAGTATTTCGTTCTGTTGTGCATAGGGTGGCTATGAGTTGGAACTGACTCGACGGCACCTACCAACAACAACAGCAAGTGATAAAATGTAACTTTGAATAGTGTTTTACATGTATTATAGATAGTGCGGTATGAACTTTACAAATACCTGCTATTATTGGGGTAGGCCAGTTTTTTTCAACCACATCAGATCCAATGCCCTTCCCCCTCCTTTTTTATTTTATTGTGGTGTAGGTGAAAATTTACAGCACAGGTTAGTTTCTCATTGAAAAATTTATACACAGATTGTTTTGTGACATTGGTTACAATCTCTGCAATATGACAGCGCTCTCCCCCTTTCCTGTCCTTTTCTGCCCTCTCATCTTGCATTTGGGCAGGAGTTGCCCACTGGTCTCAAATACTTGATTGAACTAAGATGCACGTTCTTCCCATGTGTGACCTGTCTAATCTTTGTCGGAAAAGTGAGCTTTTGGAAGTAGCTTCAGTCCTGAGTTTGCAGGGTGTTTCGGGCCACAGTCTTGGGGGTTCCTCCAGTCTCTGTTGGACCAGTAAGTCTGGTCATTTTTGTGAATTTGAATTTTATTCTACATTTTTCTCTTGCTCTGTCTGGGACTCTCTATTGTGATCCCTGTCAGAGCAGTCAATGGTGGTAGCCGGGCACCATCTAGTTCTTTTGGGCTCAGGCTTGTGAAGGCTGTGGTTCATGTGGTCCTTTACTCCTTTGGACTAATATTTTCCATTTGTCTTTGGTTTTCTTCATTCTCCTTTGCAACAGACAGGATGCTAGCAATAGATGTATCTTAGATTGCCACCCACATGCTTTTAAGACCCTAGACGCTACTCACTAAAGTAGGATGTAGTACATTTTCTTTATGAACTTTGTTATGCCAGTTGATCTAGATGTCTCCGAAGACCAGTCCCCAACCCTCAACCTCAGCAACTTGGTCCCTCAAGGTATTTGGATGTGTCTAGGAAGCTTTTATGACTTTGCCTTGGTCAGGTTGTGCTGCCTTCGCCTATATTGTGTGCTGTCTTTCCTTTCACCAAAGTTTGATATTTATTTACTATCTAGTTAGTGATTTCCCCTCCCCATCCCTTCCCTCCCTCATAACCACCAAAGATTGTTCTTTTTCTGTGTGTAAGCCTGTTCTTGAGTTTTTATAGTAGCGTCTCATACAATATTTGTCCTTTTGGAATTGACTTACCTTATTCACCATGATGCCCTCCAAATTCATCCATGTTGTGAGGTGTTTCATGGATTCATCATTGTTCTTTATTGTTGCATAGTGTTCCATTGTGTGTATATTCCACGATTTGTTTATCCATTGATCTTTTGATGGGCACCTAGGTTGTTTCCATGTTTTTACTATTGTGAATAATACTGCAGTGAACATGGGTGTGCATATATCTACTCATATGACTGCCCCTTATTTCTCTAGGATATATTCCTAGGAGTAAGATTGCTGGATTGTATAGTATTTCTATTTCTAGCTTTGTAAGGAGGCACTGTATCATTTTCCATAGTGGCTATGCCATTTTACATTCCCACCGGCAGTGCATAAGAGTTCCAATTTCCCTGCAACCTCTCAAACATTTATTATTTTCTATTTTTTTGATTAGTGCCCAGTAATGTTGGAGTGAGATGGTATCTCACGGTAGTTTTGATTTCCATTTCTCTAATGGCTAATGATTGTGAGCATCTGTTCATGTGTCTGTTAGCCACCTGAATGTCTTCTTTGGTGAAATGTCTGTTCATATCCTTTGCCCATTTTTTAGTTGGATTATTTGTCTTTTTGTTGTTGAGGTGTTGAAATATTCTATAGATTTTAGAGATTAGACCCTTGTTGGATATGTTGTAGCCAAAAATTTTCCCCCAGTCTGTAGGTTCTCTTTTTACTCTTTTGGTGAAGTCTTTTGATGAGTGTAAGTGTTTTAATTTTTAGAAGCTCCCAGTTATCAAGTTTATCGTCTGTTGTTTATACGTTGTTAGAGTTCGTATTGTATTTATGCCATGTGTTAGGGCCCCTAGTGTTGTCCCTATTTTTTGTTCCATGATCTTTATCATTTTAGATTTTATATTGAGGTCTTTATCCATTTTGAGTTAGTTTTTTTTGTATGGTGTGAGGTATGGATCCTGTTTCATTTTTTTACAGGTGGACATCCAGATACGTTGGCACCATTTGTTAAAGAGACTGTTTTTTCCCTACTTAATGGACTTTGGCACTTTGTCATATATCAGCCTGTAGATGGATAGACTTACATCTGGGTTCTCAGTTCTGTTCTTTTGGCCTACGTGTCTGTCATTATACCAGTACCAGCTGTTTTGACTACCGTGGCTCTGTAGTAGGTTCTAAGATCAGGTAGTATGAGGCCTCCCACTTTGTTCTTTTTCTTCAGTAATGCTTTACTTGTCTGGGACCGCTTCCCTTTCCATATAAAGTTGGTGATTAGTTTCTCCATCTTGTTAAAGAAGGCTGTTGGAATTTGGACCGGGGTTGCATTGTATCTGTAGATTGCTTTGAGTAGTATTGATATTTTTACAGTGTTGAGTCTTCCTATTCATGAGCATGGTGTGTTTTCCAATTTAGGTAGGTCTCTTTTGGTTTCTTGCAGTAATGTTTTGTAGTTTTCTTTGTATAGGTCTTTTATGTCCTTGGTTAGATTTATTCCTAAGTATCTTATCTTGTTGGGGACCGAATGGCCCCTTTTTTATAACCAATATATATTTTTAACACTCTAGTAACTCTTCTGGAATGAAACTCATAGATAATAAAATCTGTTATCCTCATAATTAAAAAAAAATCAGCATAATGTCATACCTGTGATATAACGAAGATGTATAAAGATAATACTTTATAGTAAAATAATATGTATTTCAATATAATGTTCCTTCATGACCCAATGTGAAGACATAATGAAGTAGCTAGATACCTATATCTAGCGTCATGAATGACTTTAGGCTTAAGAGCAGTAAGAAGATCAGAAACCATTGCATTCAAGAAATACAGGAAAATGAAACATCAGAGCTGTATAGGTGGGCACCAGAATAAAAACTGATATTAAATAATAACTGACCAGATTTACTCGTATATAAGAGAAAGAGGGGAATGATCTTACTATCGAAGTGGAGAGAACAAGGAAGTAAGATGCTTGCAAACGAGCTGGGTCTTACTTCTAAGTGTACCAAAATTTTTTCTTTTTTTCTGCCTGGATAGGGTAGTGATGAAATTTAATGGAAAATATATCTACTGAAATACTTTGAGACATACTTTTTTAATCTCTGAAGTAACTAAAAAGGCCATGGGGACCATATCCTTTGTTAGCTGATGGAAATAGAAGGTTGATTACAAAGAAAAATGCTGGACAATATCAGAATAACTTTGGAAAACAACAGGCACTCCCTAAAGGGAATTTCCATGTGTAGCTTTCACAGCATAGATTTTTTTTTTTTATCATTGTGCTATCAATAACAACAATAAAACGTAAGATGGCATTAATATTAAAATTTTTAAACGGTTTTTATTGATGGAACTCAGTAATGACTGTGGGTTTCAGGTGTCTTTGCTGACTGAATAATGTTTGAGTCCACATCTGTTACGTATTTGTGATTAGTTTAAGTATTTCTGCAGTAACTGCACTCTTGTGCTAAAATTCTTTCTGCCTAAATACGTAGTTGGTAAGAATAAATGCAGTGAGTAAATTACTCCGTGATTTCTAACCAGTGTCTTTATTCCATTTAAATTTTACTCTCCAATCCAAAGAGACTTCCCAAGTTACTAGGCTTTTTTGCATACCCCTTGAAGAAACTTTTTGGCATTATTTACTAAAGTGTAAATATCTCTGCAGCATTTGGAAGATGTGCAGAACGTGGCACAATTTTCTGTTGTGTGGACTATTCCAAACATTGCAGGACCGCTTGGCGTCCCGGCCTCCCCTCGTTTGCCATTTGTGCTCTCCAAGCCATGGGACAACTATAACATACTCCCACACAATGTCCTCTAGGTGGTGGTGCGACCCTGCTGAGAACCTTGAGATTCAGCAGAGAGAAGTGGAGTAGACATTCCAGCTAGGCAGTAAAAAGATGAGCAAAGCTTGAATATGCATGTTCAGAGTTATACAGTGAGTGTGGTTTAGCTATTGTCCAAAGCATAAAGCGAAAAAGTAAATTCAGTGATTCAACAAATATTTAAGTACCTTCTGTGTGCCAGACACTGTTTTGGCAGTGATGTCATATCGACTGTCTCCAGAGTTTCCCGCTCTCTTGTTTAAGCACCCATTTGTCAAGAGTGCCAAAGGAGTGTCGATACTGCGGGACTTAATCAATGAAGCCATGGACGTCAAGCTGAAACGCCAGGAAGCCCAGCAGCGGGAGGTGGACCAGGATGATGAAGAGAACTCAGTGAGTGGCAGCCATTGCTGTGGGCCTTGGGCACCCATGCTTGTTATCTTATGATTGCAAAGCCAGGTAAGGTGAATAGGAGATGGTGGATCAGCCTGGAGCTGGAGACTCTTCTCACATGACTGTGTGCTATCGTGGGCCAAAGCTTGCTTGAGGCATTGGATCTCATCGTGCTGAATCTGTAATTGCTCTTCTTCCAGTGCCTTCTGGGGCACTTTTCAATTTTATTTTTTCGCCAACATATCTTATATTCTGATAACTTTTTATCCAGAAGAGGGAATGCTCGAATCTGAGACTTGGTCCTTCCATGTCCTATTGAGCATCTGCAATCTGTGCTAAACTTGTAGCTTTTGTACTTAGACCCCCCTCACAACCCTGAGATGCCAGAGGTGCTCACCTCAGCTTCTTAGGTCTATGTTGCAGGTCTCTACTAAGAAGAAAGGAAGAAGGGGAGAGGGAAAGGGTCCTTTTAGGGCTAGATGTGCTGTTCTCACGTGCGAGAATTTATGATCTGTGTGTAAAATGAGTGCTTTCAGTTCTACAGGGTGAGTTTAGAATGTGAATGTGTCAAAACCATAAATATGTATACCCAGGTGGGTAAAAGTCATTCAGAAAACTCAAAATCATTTGATCAAATTAGCCACAATTTGAGGTTCTTTCCTTTCCCAGGAGGAGGATGAAATGGATTCTGGCACGATGGTTCGAGCAGTGGGTGATGACATGGGCACTGTCCGAGTTGCCAGCACTATGAGTGATGGAGCCAATACTATGATTGAGCATGATGACACGTTGCCGTCACAGCTGGGCACCATGGTGATCAATGCGGAGGACGAGGAAGAGGAAGGGACTATGAAAAGTAAGACTGATTAAGTATATTAACTGCTGAGACAAACTGTACACACATTTTAGAGAGGACAGGTTCTTGTGGTCGATGCCGTCTCTGTCTTGAGCCCCCTCTTCTGCTGCCACCAGCAGAGGTTTTGGTGGGGCTGGGAGGGCTGAGGCGGGGTCCACTGCCATGTGGAATCACAGACAAGAAAGCATCAGCAGTGAAAAGGGACTGACTTTTACACCTGAACAGCCATTCTCTCATTGAATGTTACAATTTTACCCTTGATCCCTGGAGGCAAGCACATACATTGTTTTAATGCATAATTCAACTCAAAGTGTAATGAAATTCTGAGCTATTTACATATCTTCAGTCCATTTTCATGACACTTTGTTTTTCTAACCCAGGTTTACCAACACCTAATCCATTAAAGGAAACCCTGGTTGCATAGTGGTTAAGTGCTATGGCTGCTAACCAAAGGGTCAGCAGTTCGAATCCGCCAGGTGCTCCTTGGAAACTCTATGGGGCAGTTCTGCTCTGTCCTATAGAGTCGGTATGAGTAGGAATCGACTCGACGGCACTTGTTTTTTTTTTTTTTTTTTAAATCTATTAAAGATGAGTGGATAAGTTTAAAAGTCATCAAGTCCCTTCTAGTTGAATCCTATCTTGGCTTCTTTTCCTCTGATCTGTTTTTTTTCTGTGACTAAGGACCAACACCTTATCTTGTATTTTCCCTGCTCCAATTCCAGAATCACCCCTGTCTCCAAAGAGTTCTGGTACCTTTTATTAAAGAATGGTGTTTAGAAACTAAGATCATTGTTTCTAGGTTCTCTTGGTGGACAGAGCTCGGAAATATGTATATGTGTAGAAACCCACACATTCATACATGTCTGTATTTATCTGTGTATCTATCATCTGCATGTATGTGTGTATATGTATATATACATGAGTGTATATGTGTGTGTCTGTGTGTATGTATATAATCATTTATACATATATCATTTATATATGTGTATATATATATAAAAGCTATGAGTCCATTATGATACTTTTGGCTCTGATGCGGTACCAGAGAATTGATTCTAGCCTTCCTCTTTCTTTTTAACTTGTAACGTCTCTTTCCCTACAGTGAGGACTCCCATTTTTTTACAGAATACCTATTTGTTCAATGCTGGCATACCTATAGCATATCTTCAAAATGACTAGCCCCACTCCTGGGTGAAACAGGTTAACTAGCTAGAATAACATGACAGTTCTTTTTGTCTTTATTCTCCGCTATCCAGCCAAAGCACTGTTTCCAGAGTTAATTGGGTCAGCTCCTTTCTTCCCCACTCCCTCAGTGTAGTTATGTGAATTCATTTGCATACAGTTAGATTCATTTGTCACGGTCTACATTCCACCTTATTATCATTGGTGGTAGGATTATGTTGTTCCAGTGTGGTTGAGTCAGCTCCGACTCATAGCAACCCTGTGTATAAACAGAGCAAAACCTTGCCTGGTCCTGCGCCATCCTCGCTGTGTTTGAGCCCATTGTTGCAGCCACTGTGTCAATCCATCCATCTCGTTGAGAGTCTCCCTCTTTTTCACTGACCCTCTACTGTACTAAGCATCATGTCTTTCTGTCATAACTTCTTCCTGTAAATTAGAATGTTGAACTCAGCATTACCTTATGAATCCCCTTTTTCTCCCCTTCTTTTATCAAAGCTTTACAAAAACTTTGTCCAAAAAAAAGCTTTTTACAGAAGCTTTACAAAAGGAATGTCAGGCCCTATGCTAGGCTCTAAATTCTTCTCTTATTCAGTGCTCTTAGGTTATGTTTCATCGCCTAAACTTAACATTTAAAATACTCTAGATATTTGGTGTTACCTAAGTCATGAAGTGAATACTATGTACTAACCGTAGTTTTTCTTTTGATTTTTTTAAGTAACCAGTGCGATTTGTTAGGAAGGTTTGTGTTGCAGTAATGAGAGAGTAATGTTGACCTCTAGTTCTTTCCATCGACTCTTAGTGCTACTTATTTTAGGGGCTTTAATTATGCAAATGATTGTAATCACTGTGCAATACAACTAGCCTGACCCACAAGTGCTGTGCATGGCAAATCTATCCTTTTTTATTTAAGGAATTAATTTTGTTCCAAATGGAGTTTTCATATTCCAAGTGCTAATTAATTCCATGGGTTGTTTGTTCTTTTCAGTTTCTGAGCTTGCATAGTTTTAGCATGTCTAATGAGAAACAAGCATCTTTTATTATCGTCATGACAAAAACCATTTAAAACCCACTCAGCAGTCACAGGCTGAGTGACATTAAATAAACTCAATTCACAAACAGCCTGCTGTAGGTTTTGTAGTTCACATTTGCGGCCACAAGTTTGACAGACTTGCCACTTACTTTGATTACCTTTACCTTTTATTGTTTTAAGAGTTATTTAAACATTATGGGAAATTAAAACATGTACACAGTTACAGAGAATATCACGAGCCTCTGCCTGTGTCCCCAGGATTTCCAGAAGGAAAGGACGGGTGGTTTTTAAAGGGACGTGCCTCTGATGATAGATGAATGATACTGTTACATCGGAGGGAATGTGGTTTTGTGTGTCTGAGTCTACATTAAGGAGTCATATTGTAATTGGAGGAAGGGGATTTAGGGTGGACGGGTAAGATATGATTGCTTTGTAAGAGGCTGTAACAACCCTGTAAGAACTATAGTGGCAAACCATGACCCACACTACTTTGAAAACCCCTGTCTGCATAAAATATCAGTTTGGGGACTTTGGAAGACTTCTTCTATATGTCTTGGTATCAGTTTTTTTTTTTAATTTTTTTTTTGACAAGGGCTCTAGAAGGACCTTGCTTGCCCCCAGGAACTGATGGTGCATTCCTAAGGTGATAGGATTGGTGGCCGTGTTAGGATGATTTTGCTTTTCCTGGGCCAGCAGAGGGAGCTCTGTAATAGCTGATGAGTTAAAATTGTGTTTCCATTTGTGTTCTCAACTCCTTTTTCTATGGAAGGCTTTAAATTCTAGATCAAGACTATTAAGTATCCATGGCAACACTAGGGCAGTGTCTTTTATTTTCTCTAGGTAGGAGACTGGGTACCTCATACTTGGTAAAGTAGTTGACAACTTTTCCTCTCCCTTCTCAGGTTTTTCGGTGGACTTTAGCCAGAACCCATGTCTTTCTGCAGCATGATGACCATTTGTGTAGTTTTGAAACTATTATCACCCAAAATGGTAGTACCCAAATAATTGAATAATTTTTTTTATTGTGCTTTAAGTGAAAGTTTACAGTTCAATTTAGTTTCTCGTACAGAAATTTATACACGCATTGTTATGTGACCCCAGTTGCTGTCCCTGTAATGTAACAGCACACTCCTTCTTTCCACCCCGATTTCTTGTATCCATTCAACCAGCTCCTATCCCTTTCTGCCTTCTCATCTTACCTCCAGACAGGAGCTGCCCATTTAGTCTCATGTATCTGCTTGAGCTAAGAAGCACAGTCTTCACAAATACCATTTTATGTCTTATAATCCAGCCTAATCTTTGTCTGCAGAGTTGGCTTTGGGAATGGTTTTAGTTTTGGGCTAACGGAGAGTCTGGGGGCCATGTTTTCTGGGGTCCCTCCAGTCTCAGTCAGACCGTTAAGTCTGACCTTTTTATTAGAATTTGAGTTCTGTACCCCACTTTTCTCCTGCTTCATCCGGGACTCTGCCTTGTATTCCCTATCAGGGCAGTCATTGGTGGTAGCCAGGCACCATCTAGTTTTTCTGGTCTCAGGTTGGTGGAGTCTCTGGTTTATGTGGCCCTTTCTGTCTCTTGAGCTAAAATTTTCCTTATGTCTTTGGTATTCTTCATTCTCCTTTGCACCAGGACTTTCTCTAATATATTGGGAATTTGTTTTTGTTTATAATATGACCTATAGTCCTCTGATTTTATTTTTCCATCTGAAAGACTTGCTTTCTCCCTCCACTGAGATCTTTGGTCCTGTTACCTTCTCAGGTCTTCTTTGACCATCTGTTTAAACCAGATTCCCCTTCTCCTTATTTTTCTTTTCAACGTAGATTACTACTTGAAATTTTTATCACTGTTCTTCCATTCTTATGATGTTAATTCTTCTTATTCGTTACTATGGTTTATCTTTTCATTTATTTGGTTTATTTCTTGTATTTCTCGGTAACATTTTATGATTTTATCCACAAGGTTGTTTTAGATATTTAAAAAAAAATTATTTTCAGATACTTTGTAGTTTTTGTTGCTATTATAAATGGCATACTTCTGTAAACTTTTTTTTTTTTTAACATTTTTGCTTTTGTAGGCAATGGCTACTGATTTTTATGGATTGTTTTATTCTTTCTAGTAGATTTTCTGGAGATATTTTTGTGTGCGCATGTTCACGTGTGTGTATTTAATGAAGACATTGTGAATTACAATCTTATTTTTTATCTCAATCTTTATGTATTTTTCTGTTCTACTAAAACCTCCAGTATAGTATTGAATGGTAGAGGTGTTAGTGGGAATTCTTGTCTCATTCCTCACCTTTAAGAAAATTCTTCTAATGTTTTACCATTCAGTCTGATTTTGCAGCAGTGTTTGGTAGATACCCCTTACCAGGTTAAAGAAGTTATTGTCTATTTCTAGTTTAAGAGGGTTTTTTAAAAATTTGTTGGTTTGTTTTGCTTTTAGTCAAAATTGGTATTAAATTGTTTTATGAATTCAACACTTAGCTGTTTGATTTTCCCGCTTACTATAATGCATTCAGTTAACGTTGTAATTTCTTCTCTAAGTTCTATTTTAGCCACATCCCGTAAGTTTTCATGTGTGGTACGTTATAAACATTTTCCCCAGCTTGTGTTGCTTGTGCTTTTTACAGATTTCTTGTTAAGCCCATGAATTATTTAGAAGTGGTTTTTAAAAACCAAATACATGGTTTTTAAAACTGTCTATTTTTAATTTTCAATTTCAGAGAATTGCGGTCAAAGAATGTGGTCTGTGCGATATCAGTTCTTTGGCATTTTCTTGAAACATTATAGCCTAGTATATCATTAATTTTTGTGTGATAGTAAGCAGGAAAGATTTTATAGATAGATAAATGATGGATGGATGGCTAGATAAAGCAAATGTAGTAAACTTGACATTTGGGGTTCTGGGTAAAGGATATCTTGGTAGTTTTTATAATATTGCAACTATTTTGTAAGCTTGAAATTGTGTCAACATAAAACTAAGTAACTTTTAACTCATGATTTTCAGTTTTATAAAATAAGCTTCAAGAGATTAATTTGGATAGTTTATAAATTTAAAGAGCTTCATGTATGAGTTTCCTCATAAAATGATATCTTGAGGCTGCTAGTTGTTACTGTCTGATTCAGGCATTGTTTCTGTCATTAATATTGATTAAAAAATACGTGCTTCTGCAGATCACATTATAGAGGTCTAGGAAAATGTTAATTATTGTTATTAGTATCTGTCATCCAAAGTAATATATTGGCACTGAATACGATTAGTAGTGCTGTGAAAATAATGAAATTTGTGTACATCTTGTCTTCTGTGTGTTTTCTATTAAACTATATGTATTACCTCATTTTTGGGTGGGCCCTTAATATGCAGAAAAATGATTTCACCATTACTCATTCTCAGGCAAACATCTTTTTTAAAGGAAGACAATTTCTCCTTATGCTTTATCCGGTCACTATCAAATAGAGTGTTACTAATATTTAGGAGTTTAAATGAAAACTGGAAGTTAAATGTAGAAAGAATCCAAACTTTCAAAAATACATTAAAAATATTTTGGTATATAAAGTATATACTTGGAACAAAAAAAAAAAGCAAGATTTTTTTTTTGATAAAGAGAATGTTGGAGCAACTGAGATAGTTGATGAGGTTGACTTGCACATTTTATAATTCAACAATTAAATGCTTTTGCCCCATATGAGGTGATGACAGGCCAGTGGATGGCCACTTGCAATAATATGTACCCATCTACTAAAGATTTGGCATGCAGCGGTCCTCCCTCCCAAGACTCGTAGGCTAAAATGTCATAGTCTTCTTGTCTTTATTGTATTCCCAAGAGATGCCTGGCTACCTGACCCCTTTCTCACCTCTAGGCTTACTAGGGTAGTGGGAGGCAGAACTTGGACTACTGAATTGAAAAATTGTTTCCCTGACTCAAGCCTTTCAAATTAGACTCTGAACTAAAAGGATCAAGTGAATAATTTCTCTTAAAACCCACATTAAGTTCATAAAATTTTAATCTTTTCTCTAGAGCACATTAATCTCTTGGAAATAGATTTTGAAGCATAGAGGTGTAATTGGGGAAACTCAGAAGCATATTTTAGGTAAATTACTGTGACAATATTATGCATTTTGTAGTCCCCCAGAAAGTCTTTTAAGTCTCATGAAAGCACCTATTGTTGCTGTGCGTTTCCTTATATTAAAACCAAAGGACACGCTCTTGCTGAAATGATTTTATTTCAATACTGTCCATCAGATACTAATTTTAGAGCTGCATATAAGATAGAAATTCTTGACTCACAGCCTATTTTTTTTTCCACCTGCAGTTGTTTGAAGGAGAATGTTATAACATTGCTTCCTTTGTGTTTTATCTATCTGATTCTCTCTGAGATTATAGCATTTGCAAGTACAGTAAGACATAAAGTGCTACAGGTATTTTAACACTTCTTTTACCATGATAGGTTTACTGTCCAATTTCTGATCCCATCAGAGAGTATTAAGTGTCCGTCTATGCTTACCACTCACAGTCAGCATCATATGAGAATTGCAGGTAGCGTTAGTGCAGTTATACATACCAAAGCTAAAACCTTAAAACATTTAGTTTTGTTGGGATCACATCTCTGAGTAAGGCCAAGAGAAGAAAAAAGGAGTAGTGGAAAGAGCATAGATTTTGGAGTCAGAGTCTTTGGTTTGGAACTTGGTTCAGGGTCTTATAGACTGAGTCACCTTGGGCAAGTTATTTCCTTTTTTTGAGCCTCAGTTTTCTAGTCCATAAAAAATGAAGCATAAAAGTTCCTGCTTTGTAGGGTTGCTAAGAAGATTTGAGATAATACGCGTAAAATACTTAACATATAAATGCTCTAAGGTGGTAGGTATTATAATGAATATGAGAGTGGCTTTTTCACTGGACTCAGAAATTCCTTCAACCAAGACTACTTTCCTGCATCTTTTCTCTTGCTGCTTAGGTTTTTAGTTTTTACTCTTGGCATTAATGGTGTTTCCTAAGTGCCATCTCCATGTCTGACCACTGGTGTGAAAATTGTTGCCCTAAGGGAAGGTCACTTACAAATGTGCTGAGAAGAGAGGGAATGTGTGTGTGTTCTAAATCCTTTGGCAGTAAGATGATAGATGTTCTGCGAATCTGTTAAGTAGCTCAAAATACAAGATGGCAGATTTTAAAGAAAGCCAGACTTCAGATCTACATGAGCCTTTCTTTGTAAAGTTTCAAACTCTTATCGTAATACTGTGGAATTTGTTACTTGTTGATTTGTTCCCATCCCTGAAAGATACTCACTGTGGCTCACTGTCCATTTTATCACAAGCTCCCTCCTGGGTGACGTTTACAATAGAAGCACAGACATCTTGGCACTTAGACTTTTCTCACAGTTGCACAAACAATTCAAGGTCATCCTTGAATCATTCTACTAGAGTGGAGACCAAATCCTAATGGTTTGTGCAGTTTTTCTAATTGTGTCCAGATGTTGGGCACACTTGTATCGTTGGAAACCATTAACATTCTTGATTCCTTTGAGTTGAGCCAAAAAGCACAGACTCTTGGTGCCTGAAAATTCATTCACATGACCCTGCCAGACCACATATTAGGATATGAGAGTACCAGAGCTCAGTGTGACTTGGGTGAAGGGCTGATGGCCTCTGTTTTTGGGAAAATAAAGGGCCCCAGTATAATCGTATTGATAAAAGGAGAGTCAAGAATAACCATGGGGGAAATATATTTCCAAGAGAGGGAAAGAACATAATAGTGATGAAGAAGAAAGAGAAGTGAATACTACAAGATATACCTTGATTCTTATGTCTCAGGGCCAGATAAATCAATCTTGGTCAGTTAGAATATTATTTCTCTGGTGCTGTAAGCTGCTCTGACCTGCCTACTCTTGTTCATTAAGAAAACGGAGATGCATTTTGATATATAAAGTTTGAATGGGTTTATAAAGGAAAAGGAAACCCTGGTGGTGCAATGGTTAAGTGCTACGGCTGCTAACCAAGAGGTCAGCAGTTCGAATCTTCCAGGCGCTCCTTGCAAACTCTATGGGGCAGTTCTACTCTGTCCTGTAGGGTCGCTATGAGTCGAAATCGACTTGACGGCAGTGGGTTTTTGGTATAAAGAAAAAGTAGATGATTCCCTTAAATGTTTATGTTTTAATAAATGTAACAACTTGAAATCAATATTGGTTAAAAATGAATGCTTAATGTCAACCACGCAGTTTTTATTAGGTAGGTAGTCACTACGTGTCTTACCATGTAATGTATGTATAAAAATCAAATGAGACATTGCTGACCAGAAACTTGTAGATTAAAAGGGGGAGATGCCATCTGTCAGTATCATGACTATTTAATGTTTATAGATGCCTGCTGTACTATAACTGCCCTAATTCCTTCTATGTATGGTACATTACCCAGGGTGTTTCAAATAGTGGCATTTGATATTGACATAACCTTGTAGCCTCGTTGAGGAGCTGCGACCTCTACATATGAAGAGGTAGAATGCTGGGTAAGCAGTACAGAAAAGTGTTAATGAGTTATAAGAAGGAAGGCTTAGATATGCAGAAAGGCTGGGGGAGGACATTCCAGGCATGTACAAAGACAGAAAGGTAGAAATGTCTGTGTAGTATTCAGTTTGGCTAAAGCAGAGTTCATGTAAGAGAATGATGGAACGATGTGGGTGATGACTGGATATTGGAGAACCTTGAATGCCAAAGTAGAGTTTGAACTTGAGTCTGTGAGTAATATAGGGTAGTATAAAGACACTTTGATCAGAAGAGTGTTATGACAAAGCAGTTTTTTAGGAAGATCAGTTGGATGACATGGAGTTTGAAGAGACTGGAGAGAGAGACCAATTAGGAAATTCTTACAGTCGTCAAGGTGTGGGGATCATTCATAGCTGTAAGCCTTTTGTGTCTTTTTAGATATGCCGTCCCTATTACTGTAGTTAGTAAACTCCTTGAAATCTGATTTACATCTCTTTGAATAGATACTGCATACAACTAGAGCACCGTTGCCCAGAAATCAAGTGAATTTGCGTAGAGTCAATTACTGAAGCTGGGTTAACTGGAAGAATTATTCCTGTTTTGGTTCCAGGGAATCTTAATATTCTAGTTCCTGTAATTCCTAGTGGTTTCAAAGAACATTCAAAGGAGTATTTATGGCTACGCACAGGAACTTGGATAATAACTTGTGTAATTAAATGAGTTAATACATGTAAAACACTTAGGTGCCTGGTTCCAAAAACAAAACCAAAAAACCACACAAACATAATAAATGTTAGACCAAAAAAAAAAAAAAAAACCCAGCCCTATGATGAGAAGTATATATTAAAGCATATTATTCCAAGCCAGAAGAAAACATTTGAGGGATTACTCGAGGGTTTTTTTTTTCTTGCAAATATTTACGCTTGAGACAGAGAAGAAAATGCAGGCTCTGCCCAGTACTTTTGTTCAAACAGAATGAATTATTAAGAGAGAAGAGTTATTATAAAGATTAAGGAATGAGTAGGTTGACCATTGTGGTTTACTTACTGACAATCTGAAAATGAATGTTTGAAGTGGAAGGGCATAAAATTTAAGGTCTGGTAGATGGTCATTCCAAAGGAAAAGATGGGCTTCAGTCTTTTGTCAAGCTCCTCCCCAGATATGACTGCCTTGGCATTACAGCTCAGAAATAAAAACAAATAGTAGAAGAAAGGGGTCTTTTTGCTTTTTAAAAAATTGAGTAATAACTGGAAAAGGCTGCAAAAGCCAGAACCTGTGTAAGGCAGAAACCTATCAGAGAAGGAAAACACAAATATTTCCCACTAATAGAGAGCTATAGAAAAGTGGTAAGCGCGCACTCTGCCAAAGGTGGAGAACTTTGGAGACCCAGAAGAACAAGGCAGTCCCGTTGAGTTCTGGCTCTCTTGGTTACACTGTATGTCATGTATCATACAGTTCACTCATTTAAGGTGTACAATGCAGTGGTGTTTAGAATAGCCAGAGTTTTTGAACCATCACCACAATCTAATTTTCTAAAGTTTACTGTGTTTTAAATTGAGTTACATTTCACATTATTATAAAATTCACCATTTTACAGTGTACAGCTCAGTGGTTTTTAATGTAGTCACAAAGCTGTGCAGCCATCACCACTATTGAATTCCAGACATTTTCATCACTCTAAAAAGAAACCTCAATCCCGTTAGCAGTCACTTCCCGTTCCTTCCTCTCTCCATCCCTGGCAACCACTAATCTACTTTCTGTCTCTGTGGATTTGCCTATTCTGGATATTTTTTTAATAAATCATACAGTATGTGACCTTTTGTGTCAGACTTTCATTTAGCATAATGTTTTGAAGTTTCATCCATATTGTTGCACGTATCAGTACTTCGTTCCTTTTTTGTGGCTAAATAATATTCCATTGTATGGATATACCACATTTTGTTTATCCACAATCTAACCCCAGGCAAATACTGATCTCCTTTCTGCTTCTGTAGATTTGCCTATTCTGGGCATTTCATTTAAATGGACTCACACAGCATATGGTCTTTGTGACTGACTTCTTTCATTTAGCATATTATTATTAAGGTTCATTCATGTCGTAGCATCTATCAGTACTTCATTCTTTTTTAATATCCCTCTGTTTGGATGGAGCCTGGTGGTGGAGTGGTTAAGAGCTACGGCTGCTAACCAAAAGGTTGGCAGTTTGAATCCCCCAACCACTCCTTGGAAATCCTGTGGGGCAGTTCTACTCTGTCCTGTAGGGTCATTATGAGTCAGAATCGACTCCATGACAATGCGTTCCATATGAATAGACATTTTACTTATCCATTCACCAGTTGGTGGACATTTTGTTTTCTGGGTCTTTCAGCTTTTACATGGCATTTTCAAAGAAAAATATAGTAGATTTGCTTTTGAATTCACTGCTTTGTCTGTGGGCTTCTACAGATTGTCTGCTTAGCTTGCCAGATGCTGTTTCAAAGAAAAATGAGCCAGCCTTAGCGTACGAGTTCATGCATTTCCTGCATCAGGTAAAAGAATCAGAGCAAGATGTGGTGTTTTCACAACCTTTTTATTTCTCTGCTTAGCCTGTTCTCCCTGTGGCTTCAAGTTTCTTATATCATCATTCGACTGAATGTCTTCATTTCTTGGGCTACATCTTAAGAAAAACCCTAGTTCAAGTTGAAACAAAAAGCCTACCAGCCAGCTGAGCCCTGGGGGCAGCATTGCCTTTAATCAGCATGGAATGAGTCTCTTAAGCTTTTCAGTCCTGACAGACTAGTGACCCGCGGACTTGATCACCTAGCTGAAGGGTTCTGAAAGAAAAGTTGAAGGATAAGCTTCCTGGGAAAATTCCATTCCCCCTGCTCTTTCTACACTCAGTGGCAATTCTGACGTGTCCAGAATCTTCTGTTTGATTTCAGAGAATTTGCACTGTGAGATGCAGCTCACCAGACTTCAGACCTGACGAGCAGGGTTTCAATCCTGACCTTGCCAGTTACTAGCTGTGAAATCTTAGGCAAACTTCTCATTTATAAAATGTGAATAATAATATATACTTCAAGAGGTTCTTTGAGGATTAAGTGAAATTGTACATTGTTTGGGCCTTGGTAGGTATCTTATAAAGGATTCCTGGTGGCTCAGTCGTTAAGCATGAAGCTGCTAACTGAAAGGTTGGTGGTTCAAACCCAACAGCCACTCCATGGGGAGAAAATGTGGCAGTCTGCTTCCGTAAAGATTACAGTCTTGGAAACCCTATCGGACAGTTCTACTCTGTCCTATAAGGTTGCTGTGAGTCAGAATCAACTCAATAGCAGCAGATTTAGGTGTCTAATAAGTGAAAGCCTGAACCCCCCTACTGTACATGATGGCCATGAGGTTTGGATGAGAACATCATTTGAAAGCACCCAATAAAAAGCCTTAAACTTAGAATATATTCAGTAAATATTAATTGAACTTGAAGCTAAGTTCTGAAAGAACTCTTTTCATGGATATATAGTGGCGTGTGTATGTGTGCATGTGTGAGAGAGTGAAATAGAGACAAGCATTTTATCAATAGCTTTTGCAGCATAACAAACTACCCCAGAAGTTAGAGGCTTAAAACAACCATTTTATCTAATTCTGGATTCCATGGGTTGGCCTCAGCCAGTTCTAGCTGGTTTGGGCTAGTTGGCTCCTGTCTGTGGGTCAGCTGGTGAGATAGCAGGTGGGGCAGGTTGATTTATGAAGGCCTCAGCTGAGGCTAGGTCTCTCACCATCTAGCAGGCTTGCTCAGGTTTATTTACGTGGTGGTAGAATATACATGCACTTTTCAAGTCTC